>NC_090268.1:214692901-215003401 GCF_040414725.1 Anabrus simplex | reverse complement strand
AACAACAACAACAACAACAACAGGAACTAGAGGTCTAGTTATTGGCAACCAAACCAAGAAGGAACTTACCTCGTACTCCCTGCTGGTGAGGAACTTGATGAGAACATGTTTCAGATATTTAAAATTGACATCCTCCTCCTCTTCTTTTGTGCGATGATTTGAGCTGTGCTTGGGCTGGACCTGCTTGCTCGAGCTGGGCGTCAGAATGGCAGTGATGGCAACACTTCCATCCACATCTACACCGGCCGAGCCGTCCACGCTCTGTGGAGGGAGTCTCAGCTCCCGCTGCAAAGTCTTCTTCATATCTCCCAAACGCTGCTGAAGTATTCGAATTGTCTGTTGGTGAAACAAATAAAACCAGTTTCATAACCTGCCAAAGTCCTGAAGTGTTTAAGAACAAAGAATGTTTAACAGGAAAACAAATCCCTTGTACGTTACAGCGGTGGCCATAAAAATTACTTACGTCACATGCAAAATTCAATATCATCACATGTGCTGATGACATTGCATTACTAGCTGACAGTAAAAAAGATCCTGCATGTCTGGCAGATAAACTGATTAATGAAAACAGCTGTTTAGGTCCTATAGTTAATGAGGCAAAAACAAAATTTATGCACATCACCAAAACAGGTAGAACAGAACCAGAGATCTCAGCGTCCAAGATCTGTCATGTGAGAAAGTTCAGGATTTTTCAAATACCTTGTAATTAAAAGGAAGAAGAAATCATTAGAATAATAAGTGCCAACATGTCATAAATGTAGACAGATATACATAACGCTAACAACGGTTACTTTTCCATTGATGATTATGATCACAATGTCCTCTTCAACATATCCATTGACAACAACATCCTGGCATTATTTTTATTATTATTTTCTTGAGTGTGCACGGATGTGACTAGCTAATCCACTCTGTACTATGCACAATATGAAGGCTATGCCGAAAGATTTTAGCAGCCCACAAACCGTAATTCTAAGGACAATGGGATTCTTTTAATTTGAAAGAGTGATGTTTTTCAACATTGGAACGTGCATGCGCAACCCCTCCCAGTGGTGGTTCTTCCACAGCTCGAAAGATAGCATGGATCTGTCGCGCTGCAATTTTTGCACAATGAATTTTTATGATTATAAAAAGGATTTAAGTGCTGAAGACTGCCATTCTTCTTTGCTGTGTGTTTTTGAGAGGCTTCCCCTTCTAAGGCCACAGCTGGAAATTGGTTTTGCGAGTTTTCAGAGGGTCAGCAGTCAATTGAAGATAACCTCGTCCCAGTCGCCCAGCAACAGCTGTGACTCAGGAAAACATTGATGCTGTGAGGAAAATGATCAAAGAAGATCCACATCTTACATTTTGTGACAATGAAGGGACCCTAAATATTGGGTCAACAGCAGCGTAGACCATCGTTCACAATTATTTAAGCCTTACCAAGAGATGTGCAAGTTAGGTGCCACATTCCCTGCCAGAAAGCCAAAAGGAGGCAAGAGTGGACTGGTGTCATTTTTCATGCTAGAAAAATTCAATGGAGGGCAGTCCCAAGACACCTACAATATCGTCACAGGTGATGAAACATGGGTCTACCATTACGACCCTGAAACGAAGAGACAGTCTTCTGTGTGGTGTTTTCCAGGGGAGGAACCACCCACAAAAGTTCGACGAAGTTGGAGCTCTGGAATGAAGATAGTGGCAACTTTTTTTTAATGAAAATGGGGCACCTCACCTCTGTGATCTTGGACACACATCATACAGTCAATGCTGAATGGTACGTGAATGATTGTCTTCCCAAGTCCTCGCCACATGGAAGTCACAGCACCCAAAGTCCAAGAGTGGGTGCCTTCTGCTGCATCATGGCAATGTATCTGCACACAGGACTGCCAGAACAAGGGACTTTTTGGAAAAGGAAAAAATGCAAGTGTTACCTCATCCCCTATTCATCTAACCTGGCCCCAAGCGACTTCTTTCTGTTCCCTAAGACCAAGGAAAAAAATTCTTGGGCAGCGGTTTTTGTCAGATGAAGAGGCCATTGCAGCATACGAGAGTGCACTAAGTGACATCCCAAAAAAAGCTTGGACTGAGACGTTTTCTAAGTGGTTTCAGAGAATGGAAAAATGCATACGTACTAATAGAGAGTATTTTGAAAAGTTGTAATTGTTTTGCAAATACATTTTTTTTCTCACACACTGCTAAAAACTTTCAGCATAGCCCTCGTACAATTGTCCACTGTCATTATAGGAGTACATGTATGACGACTCTGGCGTAGTCTTTTTGAGATGGCGCTTTGCATCAAGATTTTGAAGATGCATCTGTTCATAAGGTTTGATTTCCTCAGGCATGTCCCTCCTAATTGCCAACTGATATGCTGCATGATGTCAGGTGGCGTTCAGGATCTTTGTAACGCAGGTACTGACAATCAACCTTACGTTTACCACTCTGAAGTTCTGAGTAGAAGATAGATTTTGGTGGTCTAGTATCATTCATGTGCACCAAATGTCTGCACAACCTCAGTTGGCCTTTCCTCAACTGGGACTTCATGCTGTACATGCTGAATCTTTGCAGACCTTCTGAGTTGGGTATATTTCATGCGGAAACTGTCTAATCATTGGTTGAGCTTACCAAAAGCAGCAGCAGCAGCTTTGGTGAAATGTACAGACTTCACAGTTTCCAGCCGGTTTTCACTGCGAATCATACTTCCCAGGTAGTGAAAAGATGTCACCTCTTCAAGTTGCTTTCCAGCTAGTTGTAGAGGAGTGTCGTTTATAGAAGCACCTCTAGTAGGTTGTTTCAGTACCTGGGTCTTGAGAGACACTCACCACCAAACCTAATTTATGACACAAAATGTCTAGTTCATCAAGATATTGCTGGAAGTTTTCCATTGTGTTAGCCATGAGGCATACGTTGTTGGCAGAGAATCTTGAATACATGTACTCGGCAAAGTTTATGCTTTGTTCTAAGGTGGGAGATATCAAAGATGTTTTTGTCAGACCTGCCATTTAAAACAATCTTATCATCCCAGTTTTGAAGCGTATCAAACATCACAGTTGCAAAGTATAATATAAAGAGTGTAGGGGCGGCCATAACACATCCCTGCTTGACACCACTAGTAACTTGGAACTGCTATCATGTTGAACTCGGGCCTTAATGCTATCATGAAACTGGTGAAAGAAGTTAACAAACTTTCCCGCACATCTGGCTTTCTCAAGAATCAACCATAGCGCAGTCCATGGCCTTCTCCAAATCAACAAAGCACACGTAGAGGACACAGTATTGTTCAAAACTTGTCTCCCGTAGCTGTTTTACAACAAATTACCATATTTACTCACGTTTTAGACTCCTTTTCCCCCCAATTTTACAGCCAAAAAAAGTAAAGGAGGGTCCAATGTGCAATAACCTCAAATTTTGTGCACTGAACAAGACTTCCAGGCTATAAAGAGCTATAAATTGTACATGTCAACATTCCACCCTATTCTTTAACAAACTTATGAATGTATTTGAGTTATACTGGCTATTTTCGTTGAAAGGGAGTATTTCTAAACGTAAAAAGACAAATTATGAACACGACTTTTACGCCTACCGGAAAGCAAATATAGTCCGTTTTAGTTACTCATATTACATCATTCATTTCATCCCATTAATTCCGCTGACGAGGCTGACATCAGGAAGGGCATATGGTCGTAAAAACTCGCTACGAAGATTCGTCTCACTTCATACTCGACCTGTAGAGAAAAGGGATAACGGTATTGTATTATAATATTATGTAATATTGATACAAAATAACTTAATAGCCAGTCATTTGTCTATCAGTTGAGCAGTAGGCCTACCACACAGTAAACCTGAGTAAACCTGATCACTGCTTTCATTTGAATTATCGTCTTGCGCTGCCAAACTTCCCTGCTACCGGTGTGTTGTCATTCCACGTGATGTCATCTTCACTGCCATCTCGTCAGCCATGCACTGCATGATTCAGAGCATTCAAGGTCCCATCTTTTTGAACCTTTAAAAATAGTTTCTTTTCCAACTATAGAGTCCAAACAGTGTGAATATATTCCCAAATGGTTTCTGGAGATGGTCTCTAATATTCCCAGTTGGCATATGTGTATCAGAAGCCACTCCTTCAGAATAAAGCCTTGCTGTAGGAAGCATACCAAACCACCAGTTGATAACTAATGTATGTTACGAGTTGTACTTCCAAATGTAATACATAGTGACTGGAAGCATTCTTCCCTGTGGCTGTTGAAAGCCAGACCCTTATTTTTAAGTATATTTCATGCTCGTTCTCTACATTTATCACATCAGGATTTAGCTAAACAGCTTATCTTATAAGAGAGACAGCATTGTTTAGGTTATGTATGCTATCAAGCGCCCAGATAGTGCCAGTTCCACGACGGAAAAAATAAAAATAAATAACAGGAAAGTTTGACGCGTTTATGGATATCTACAGATGTGGCGGTAATGCGTTTTATTATCATAATGTTTAACTTCGCACGTTCTTTGTCTTTTTTTTTTATTAACGCATAACCTAGTATGTTATGTTTGGAGTCTCCGAAAATCGTTAATCAATATTATTATTATTATTATTATTATTATTATTATTATTATTTGTTAGGTACATTGGCGAGTAAAACAATAATTATGATTGGATTGTTTTTATCACATTTTAAACCTACTTCTCTCCAAAAATTACCTATATTGGCCCAAGTTACAAGATATTAAACGATCACTTTGTTAATGATCTTGCCTGTTATATTAATAGCAACAACTGTGAATATTTCTTAACTAAAATAAACTTGTTTCCTCATCCCAAGGTGGTGCAGCTCCTTTTTAGGCACACCCCCAATGGAGGGGAGCTGCAGGTGCCTTTTTTACTGCATATCAACCTTCCTGCCATTCTTAAATCTCTGGCAGTATTCTTTCTCATGTTGCGCCGTTCAAAACTTTGAGAGTAAAATAAAATCTACCACTCCACAGGAATATTGAGGATCTTATCAATAGACTAAAATCCTGCCACCCACCAATGAGAACAGCCATTCAGTCTGTCTGAGGATTGGAAAAGCAGTGACCACAAAAAATCCTGAGTGGTTTAGGCTGTTAACTGCCAATGAGTAATCAGGGGAACCTGTCCCCTTCAGAGCGTGTCTTCGGGTGGTGGATAGGGGGTTCCCTACAGGGATGATCTTCGGATCTGTGGACCATTCCTGGGGGCTTTAAAATATTGGGACACCCTATCTCCAAGGGACATAAATATGGAGGGCCCTAACACAGGGTAATGTGCCCAACGGCAAAACAGGCGGAAGGGGATCCATTTCCAATGTTATGGTTTCTTCCAAGGGCTGTGGAGGCAGAAGAGGATAAAACCAGAAGGACTGGCTATAAAGGCGCTACTCAACTAATCTGGAGTCTGCAGCAGTCTGTTACAGTTTTGGAGCTTGCTACTGCCTGTCTCATTATACATGTGGCGTGGTGAAAGGCTCTGAAATCAGTATGTGGGCCTCCTCCCTGCAAGTTGATGTCCACCTTAAAGTCATGCTTGTGGCATTTTCTCCTGCTACTCCTACAAAGTCCAACGGCAATGAGATAAGGATGGTGGAAGCAGATTTAGGGTGAAATCATGAGTTTCTGGTTTGGATCTGCACGCTGGCGGAAGATGTGTGATGGTCGCCTTCCTGAGACTTAGTGGCTACTCAGGGATTCGGTCCTGCATCTGTGTCTGGGCGGGCCTATTTAGGATCACCGCTGCCCACCCCAAATAGGAAAGGCCCTAGAAAATGTGGGCTAAACATTGGTAGCCACACTCAGATCCCGGCTAGGAAACTGCACTCAGAGGGACACCCCAATTTTGTGGTCGTAAACATGAAAGAACTTTGCTTATAGGATCGTGGAATATCAGAACTTTACTAGACAGTAATACCAGACCTGAAAGACAAACGGCTCGTCACACATGAGCTAGCAAGGTTAAACATCGATGTTGCCGCATTAAGTGAAACTAGATTGCTGAATGAGGGAAAACTTACTGAATCTATTTCAGGCTATACAATCTTCTAGAAAGGGAAAAATGAAGGTGAACATCAATTCATGGTGTTGGATTTGCAGTGAAAACTAAACTGGTAAACATGATTAGGTTAAGTCCTACTGCAGTTAATGATAGACTCATGACCCTGCGCATAGCACTCTCTGGAGACAAATTCATCACTCTTGTCTCTGCCCCTACTTCGGACAGCTCTAAAAATTCTAAGAATCAATTCTACTATCAAATGAATACAATGCTTTCCAAAGTGCCCACCATGGACAAATTATTACTAGTTGGTGACTTTAATGCTAGAGTGGGTACAGATAATTATCTATGGGGTAATGTCATGGGCAATCAAGGCATAGGAAACTGTAATGCAAATGGATTACTTCTTCTTGGCATCTGTGCTGAGCATTAACTCTTCATCACCAACACACAATTCCATTTACAAACCAGATACAAGACTACATGGATGTACCCACGTTCAAAACACTGACACCTCATTATGTCAAGTTGACAACGAGACAAGGAAAAAGTCTTCATCACAAAGACAGCTAGAAACATCGATGACACAGATGGATGGATCATAGACTTCTTATCAGCCAACTCAGAATTTTGGTGAGCCAGAAACCACATACTTGTTTCACAAACCCTTCAAGGAAGAAATTTAATACCTTCAAACTTCAAAATGAAACTGTTGCTAAAGAATTCCAAAATGCCATAACAGAGCAACTGACTTCCAATCCAATCAATACCAAGGATGTAGAGCTGGAATGGGCCACTCTTCAAACTATCATCAAAGATTTGGTAGAAAAAACAATTGGATATGAGAAAAGGAAATGCCTGGTTTGATGTTAATAATGAAACCATTCTGAAATTAATTAGTAAAAAAAAAGGGAAGTATACTTATCCCTTATACAAGACTCTTCCTCTGTAGTGAAGAAAGCATGTTTCCAAGAGCTTAGGATGAAAAGTCAGGCTGATTAAAGACAGATGAAAAAGGAATGGTGGCAGCAGAAAGCCAAGGAACTCAAGAATTTGTCTAATACCAGAGACCTTCGGAATTTCTACGTCAAACTAACGGAACATTTTGGGCCCTCTCGCTCTTCATCAGGTATGCTGAAAGCCTTGACAATAACACCATCCTTACAGACAGTCAAGACGTATTAAGACGCTGGAAAGAACACTTCAGCCTAGTTTTAAATAAAATCTCAACTGCTGCCTGAAGACTTCCTCCAACATGTGCCACAAAATCCTCTGCAACTGTGGATGGCAGTCCAACCAACCTTCCATGAATTCACCAAAGCCCTCAAAACTATGAAACCAAGAAAAACTCTCGTACCAGGTAACATCTTTCTGGAACTTATTCAAAGTGGAGGACTATCTCTGAAGACCAGGAGTTTCTCCCTAATTCTTGTAATTTGGAAAACACAGAAGGTGCCTGCCAACATGAAAAATGCCACCATAGTAACCATTTTCAAGAAAGGTGATCGAGGTATCTGTGGCAACTATTGTGGCATTTCACTACTATCCACAGCAGGAAAAGTTCTGGCAAGGATTTTGTTGAATTGTCTTCAGATTGTCTCTGAAATGGTACTGCCTGAGTCTCAATGTGGGTTTCGTACCTCAAGAGGTACCATTAACATGATATTCTGTGCTAGACAAATCCCAAAGAAACGCGGAGAACAACAAATTCCGCTTCTTTTAGTATTTTACGATCTGGAAAAGGCCTTTGATTCTGTTCCTAGAGAAGCTATGTGGATGGTATTACAGCGCTTTGGGTGTATTACGGCACTTTGGCTGTCCTGACTGTTTTGTAGGCTTAATCTAGGCTCCTCATGATGGAATGGTTGGACGAGTTCTTCACCTGAATGAGCTATCAGAAGAATTCCCTATTACGAATGGGCTTAAGCAAGGCTGTGTGCCAGCCCCACTCTTTTCGCCTTGTACTTGGCAGCTATGCTTCACAAGATTTCTATTATTGACCATGCAAGTGTAGAAATTGTTTCGGTATGATGGCGGATTTTTCAACAAAACCAGGGTCCGTTCTCAGAGATTGACTCATAATACTCGCATAATGGAGCTTCAATGTGCTGATGACAATGCAACACCTGCCCATACATCTGAGGAGCTTCAAACATCCATCAACTGTTTCAAGGAAGCTTATGAATGATTTGGTCTAACCATCAACACCCATAAGACCAAAGTACTTGCATAGCCGGCACCAAGTCTCTGAACTGAATGTCACCATAGCAAGAACACCTCTTGAACAGGTAGACCAATTAGACCAATTCATCTACCTTGGTAGTATTCTAAGTACATGCTGCAAAACACACAACTCGCATCCGATTTACTGTAGAAGTCAAACTATGCCAGAAACATCAAGACATGCGATACTTTATTAGAAAACATAGACTTCCTACTGATGCAAGTTTTGTATATATATATATATATTTTTTTTTTTTTGCTATTTGCTTTACGCCGCACCGACACAGATATGTCTTATGGCGACGATGGGATAGGAAAGGCCTAGGAATGGGAAGGAATCGGCCGTGGCCTTAATTAAGTTACAGCCCCAGCATTTGCCTGATGTGAAAATGGGATAGGAAAGGCCTAGGAATGGGAAGGAATCGGCCGTGGCCTCAATTAAGTTACAGCCCCAGCATTTGCCTGATGTGAAAATGGGAAACCACGGAAAACCAACAAGTTTTATAAAACATATTACCATTTAAATTAGAAATAAGTTTTTAAAACTTAAAATAAGAGTACTTAACTAGATGAAGAAATGTGTTAGATTAATGAAGTTACTGAAACATATGACATAGAAAGAACAATTCTTACCTCCTAACAACAAAATAACTCGATATTTCCGTGTACTGCTTTTGCCTCTGCAAATGAAAGTGACATATCATGATCTGGATAGGTGTCATTGTGACAAAGGATTTTTTTCCTGTCACTGACCAGGACTGACCTTGGAACATATATTGCCATATTATGTACTACACTCACTCCATACCTACTGGGCAACTCACATCATTTCTACTGCTTTCTTGTACAGATACTGTGCAGAACTAAAAAATTCAAATATATATAAATTGTCATCGTATTTATAACCTCTTCTAACCATTGTTATGTAAATCGGATTCCCAACTTCATACGGAAAAACCCATTCTTTATTAGAGGTCGTTCATTCAAAATCTCTAATTTCTAGAGAAATTTTAGTAAAACGGTGCAGATCATAATGTCACTAGGAATAGAAATTCAGTCCGGATGAGGGCAAGCTGATACTCTGACCATTAGTGGACTGTATTAGTACATGTAATTAAGTACAATGAAGGTCAATATTAACATCAATATAACCATATCCAGAAGCAGGTGTTTTTTTTAAAGTCTTCCGTGTAGAGATTATCAATTACTAGGAAACCACAATAATATATAATGAGGCAAACAGGGCATGATGAAGGGCGAGGTAGTTTGCCTTTGCTTTCCTCACAGGTCCAGAGTGCTACAGCAGCACTAGTCACACTGTCACAGCAAGAGTACACGAGTACTTACCTTGTTCTTCTCTCCCAGCTGATCCTCCAGCTCGGCTATGCTGTTCCTCAGCTCCTGCTCCAGATCCTTACCAGCCTGCTTGTCGTGCTCCACCATTTCCAACTCCTCAATTCGTTTCGATAGATTCTCTACCTCCATTCTCCGCCGATCTAATTCCTACAACAAACAACAATTGTTCTCTTCCAGCATAGAAGCTCATTTCCAATAACATTACAAGGAACAGAGACATAAATATTTTTGCTAACAGTTTAATGTCATACAAAGGCCAGTAACTGATGTATGGCAGGAGCACTGCAGTGGCGTCATGTTTGTTTTTCTATGGAGGATCATTCAGAATTTGATGCCAAAGAGGAACGGGGTGGCCCTGAGACTCCCAAAGCTGGCTTAGGCCAAGCAATATCTGACAAAGTCATTGGGTCAGATTCAATTAATGCAGAATGGCTTAAACTGACTCACAATAATAGCAATTTCCTTTTGAAGCAGTTCAACCACATCTACAATACAGGCTGACATCCAATTTTATCCACCTGCCAAAGAAATCAAATTCCAAACAATTACAGGCTGATAATTCTAATGAGTCACACCCTGAAAATGTTGTTAGGAATTCTACACTTCTGATTATGAAGAAAAATAGAGGAAAACATCAATAAAACACAGAAACAGTCTTGGTACTCTCCAAGTTTGAGTTAATGTCTTGACCAACAACAATGCTTGCTTCACTGGTTATGAAACAGATTTTGACAATGTTAAACATGATATCCTTACACATCAGCTTATTGGGCTTGATGATCAAAACGTGAACATCATCAAGAAGCTGTTCTGGAATAAGACAGCTCATGTCAAAATTGGAGACTACATTACTGAGGAGATCACGATACAAAATGATATGAGACAAGATTCTATCCTATCTACAAACCTTCTTGACCCATACTATGAAGCCATTTTCAAATTACACTTGATCAAGTTTAAAAAAGAATAAATACCAACAGGAAGTGAATAACATCATCTGTTTTGCAAATGAGAAGTTCTTAGCAAGCAATGATGAGATGTGGGTCCACTATTTCATTACTGAGTCTGCAACAAAGTTCAAGCAAATAGACCGTCAAATATACTGTTCTGTCAATAACTTGCTCCATGCCTCATGGCTTGTTATCATCACATAACCTACTATAAACATCTTAAAAAAATTGTTTAACCTTTCAGTTGCACTTCTCACTGCTTTTATTCACTTAGAGTTATCACACAGGTGATTCAAGAATCACAGGCGAAGGATTCACGATTTGCTTACCAGTAGACACCATTACAATATACAGCAATACGTGGCAAGGTAGAAAGGCCAACTTCAATACACAGATGTATCTTCACGGAACAAAGCTTTCACCATGTACAATTAATTTGAAACAAGGTTGGAAACGTATGTAAAATTAGCTGTGCATTTAATTTTGAAGTAGAATATGAGTTAAGTATTGTTTTCTTTGCAAAGCTTTGTGAACTATTAAGTTCTATTTCTCGGTTGGCAGAAACCAGTCAAAGACGGACTATTGGAGTCTATCAGACAATGTAGCTGAGTAACTGCTATGTAGGTGAAATCAAGCAACTAATTTCTACCAGACCTGGAGAACAAATCCATCACATGAAGAACCAAGACAAACCACAAAATTTAATTTGAAAGAGTGAAGATTTTAGCGGCTGTGCCCCCGTATATCAATAGCAAACTCCCAGAGGCTACAGATATAGAGGAACACCTGAACATGTATTTAGAGGAAGGTTGTCAAATCGGCAATTCTTCAATGCCTATTACACACAAATAACCAGTATGTAGGTCAGACCATGAGAATATAGGAGCCCCCACGTCACGGCACCAGAAATTCGCAGCTGACCGTTGAATACCAAACGTTCCAAGTACACCTCTGGAACTCGCAGGAGGACAAACATTCAAGGCACGGAACAGTGACCTGGGGAGACTGGTTACCTCAGTGTGTATTTTAGACTTCTGCAAAATGTACGTAAGGTACAGAAAGTGACAACATAATTCAACCTGGAATAGGAACTTACTATGAATCGTTTTCCTTCTGTTGATAAATGATTATGTTCAGTACATAACATAACGACATTACCACTAAACAGAAACAATGCTGGTAATATTTTACACTCATTAAAAATTTTCATATGCTTTTATCCATGTTATGATGAATGCCATAATATTGTTCTTGATCGTGAAATACAGACATCAGTAGTATGAAGTCCTTCGCTCAGCTCCACAATATATGAAGGATATCGACTGCCCTTTATTCATCATTTCCAAGCAGCAAGACAAGATCAAAGGGACTGCTCTGTTCTTCAACTAATGGACACTATAAAAAAAAGAGATCTCTGTATACAGAATGTCCTAAACTAATGTTTACACTCTTTAAATAAAAATAAGAGAGAAAATATTGAAGACAGCCTGATGGGCCTATTTGTGTTCGAAGCCTAACAACAGGCATTGCAACTGTAGACAAAATAGCTGAGGTGGTAAGTTTCCTTTCAAGCAACGTTAAATGGATTTTAAAGTTGTTTTTTTTCCCTCTTCTTTTGAAATGTGAGAACATGATTGAGGTGAAGAGACAATTTCGTGCAGTGAGAACATGATTGAGGTGAAGAGACAATTGCGTGCAGTGAGAACATGATTGAGGTGAAGAGACAATTGCGTGCAGAATTCAATACTGTGTCACCACCGTGTACAGGTTACATGACAAATTTTAAGAGAGTGGCAAACTTTCAAGATGTCTTTAATGAAGACTGGTGGAAAAACAGGCAGAAATGGAAATGAACGATCCACAAACCAATCCAAGATCAAACTGAACAAGGGGAATGATGATGATGATGATGATGATGATGATTACGATAAATTTGTGAGGGAATGAAATGTGAGTGATGTGAAAAATGAACGGTGATGCAGGAATAGGATGAAAGCATGGAGGCAATGTTGCTACTTGCTTTACGTCGCGTCAACACAGATAGGTCTTATGGCAACGATGGATAGGGAAGGCCTAGGAATGGGAAGGAAGCGGCTGTGGCCTTAATTAAAGTACAGCCCCAGCATTTGCCTGTTAAAAGTGGGAACCATGGAAAACAATCTTCAAGGCTGTCGACAGTGGGATTCAAACCCACTATCTCCTGGATGCAAGCTCACAGCTGCGCGACTCTAACCACGCGGCCAACTTGCCTGGTGGAGGCAATGTTGCAAACTTGCACCATGTTCCCCAAAGATGTCGAAGTTTGTGTGGTACGCTTTGCGTGAGTCAGGTGTCAGTAAATCAAGTGTCCTTCGTAACAGGCGTATCAAATCTTTTGAGTGGCTAGTGAACATGTACAATAGCAACAAACGTTTTACTGATTTAACTGTTTGATCTGATGAGGCAACATTTAAACTGTATGCATCGGTCTGAAGAACAGAATGAAAAGAGACGAAAGAACAAGCAGTTAATCTTCCTGAGTTAACAGTGTGATGCAGTGTACCCGGCAGAGAATTTGCAGTGCTATTCCTTTCTTAAGGGACAGTGACAGGTGAAAATACCTTTTTCCAGAAAGACCGTGTACCACAATACGGGTGCTCCTGGATGAAATGTTAGTTGGGAAGTAGATAGGTCGACAAGGAAGTATTAAGTAACACGATTAGATTTTTATCTGAGGGAAGTCTTGAAGATCAATGGGTACACCACAATTACAGATACTGTGCACGGTGTGCTCCTGGCAAGTACACAGGCTAGAGACAGCAAGAAATTAATCCAACACAGTTCTCCAACAGATCGCAATTATGAAGAAGGGAACGTTTTCACTATCCCACTTCAGATAATGAGGCATTAAACTTAGAGAACTTGACCTTGAGCAAACTACATGAAGATTTTAAATTTATTCACCCCTTCAAAACACACAACTCGCACCTGTTTTATTGTAGAAGTCAAACTATGCCAGAAACATCAAGACATGCGATACTTTATTAGAAAACATAGACTTCCTACTGATGCAAGTTTTATAAAACATATTACCATTTAAATTAGAAATAAGATGTTTTTAAAACTTAAAATAAGAGTACTTAACATTGTAATACAGAAATCAAAGAATGTGTGTGTGATTGAACATCAAGATCAGTGTTATCATAATGAACCGTTGAACAATTTCTCATCCAAGCACATTTTAACACCACAATGTATCAATGTAACTTAGAATTAGTCATTTAAAATTAGAATAAGTAGTGCTTTAATATTATTATGTTATTTTAGAAAGATCAAGGTTCTTCAGCAGCTGAAGATGATCCACACATAGAGCCGATACCAGTACTGCAATGTAAAATGTTTTAAGTACCTTATAATAAATAATAGTATAAAGTCCAATCTTTATACTTGTGATCACTGTTCTATAGTGTTGCAGATGATGTATTTCTGCTAATGCCAGTCACTTTGAACATTTGTAGTTGTAAGGTTTGTGACATATAAAGCGTTCAAGCTTTTGGTTATTTGTGTTGTAGTTATTAAAATTCACAGAGTGTAAATATTTGTTTGAGACATCCTGCATACAGTAAGTAATATAAGAGATACTACACACCTTTACTCTGTCTGTTTGAGCCTCCTGAAGACTCGTGACTTTACTATGGAGTTCCGTGGCTTCTTGTTCCTGAACCCGCAGTTCCTGTCGTGCCAACTCCATCTGCTGGCTCACTTGAGCATTCCTCATCAGGATGGAGTCCTTCTCTTGACGTTCTTTGTCCAGGGCCAGACTAAGCTCAGCACACTGACCGTGCGCCTTCTCCAACTCCTCCCGCAGGCGAGTCATTTCCACTTGCAAGGCACTGCGTTCACTCTTCTCACCTATATAACACAAGTAAGACAGCTCAAGACAACATTCTCAACCATACAAAAGTGACGATTAACAGTTCTAAAAATTAAGAAGAGAAAACATAGGCGGTGTTTCTATGGTGGTGCTCCATTATCGCCGAGGAGCAGTTCACAAGATGTTACAAGATGTCCGCTGGTCTCAAGTTAAATCACAGGAAAGCAAGTGCTTCTCCTTGATCAGGCAAGATGCAAGACTTGCATTCAAGCTGAGAAGTGAATAGGCTCATCTACTGGCAGTACATACTTATAGAGGTTATTCAGTACATATGGTGCAAGAAGACTTTTGGAGTATTTTCAAAGAAGTTAATCATAATGTCACAATATGAGATGGAACAGGGATAAGATTCCCTGCTGCTAAACTTTGAAGCAATAATAGCAATGTTCCAGAAGAAAATTGAAATGTATGGTATGAAAATAAGAGCAGAAGAAAGCAAGATCATGGTGATATCAAGAGGAGAAAGACAAGGGAAAGGCACTGTAAAAAGTGATGGTCAAAGCCTAGAAATTGTTGACAGTTTTCAACAGATTGAGAAACTAAGATGTGAGAAAGGAGGTTGGAATGGGAAACCTAAGTGGGAGAACTGATAGGAGTAAACTAAGATGGTTTTTACGTGTAAACAGGATGGAGGAGAAAAGAATACCAAAACAGAGAGAGAGAGGGACCGAGAACAAGGCAGACAATTCGATAAAGAGGAATGCAAGAAGACGAAACATGGACTAGGACAAAATGATGGAAGAGGAATGGTGGAAGGAGAGAGGATTTTTTTTTTTGCTAGGGGCTTTACGTCGCACCGACACAGATAGGTCTTATGGCGACGATGGGATAGGAAAGGCCTAGGAGTTGGAAGGAAGCGGCCGTGGCCTTAATTAAGGTACAGCCCCAGCATTTGCCTGGTGTGAAAATGGAAAACCACGGAAAACCATCTTCAGGGCTGCCGATAGTGGGATTCGAAACTACTATCTCCCGGATACAAGCTCACAGCTGCGCGCCTCTACGCGCGCGGCCAACTCGCTCGGTGAAGGAGAGAGGAAGATGGAGAACTGCCATACATGCCCGGCCCTGGCAAGAGCTGGATAAGGGGAAAGGAGGATGATGATGATGATGATGATGATGATGATGATGATGATGATTGCCAGGTCTCAGCTACTATGTGTAGGCATTTCATATGATACCTTCTAGGCTGCCTGTGTGTCAATTTGGATGTTCCATTTTACTTCACCAGATGGCAGACAAGAGGATGTATCGACAGCAACTGTGGCCGAGTTTCAATTAAACCCTAGATGTGTCAACACAGACATTTGACATGCCAACATCATACAACATGGAGAGCCCAATGGATTCTACCTCGCTCTTGGAATCTGAATGCCATGGAGAGAGATTGTACTTGCCCTTCTGTTTTCAAACTTGTCCTTATCTTCCCTCCTACTGCTCCCTCTTCTGATGTTGACCTGTCATTGTATTCATCCTACCACCTCATATGCTGAGTACATCAAAAGAGAAGTCAGACTGGATGAGACCTCTGAAGGAGCTGCGGTGAGTGGTATGCATCTGGAAGTAGGAATGATATGGAGGACATCACAATGAAAGTTGAAGAGTAGAGTGAAAGAATAGGACTGCATCCTAATATTAGCAAAACCCATATTCTACTAAGAACAGGTTTATCATCTGATACAAAGATAAATAAGGAAGTCATCAGTTACAATAGCTCCAGACCACCAGAAATTTGCTGAAGATTAGCACTTGGCAGGGCAGCACTTGAAGGCATAGAGAATTTCTTCACATGCTCAGCGGTGGCTATGTATACTAAGGTCAGATTGGTTAAGACTTCCCCATAATGTAAGGTTACTAGATGTTGTCCATGGAATGTTCCCAGATTTAATCACCAGCCCCTAGAAATCCTCAGATTAACAGTTTTCATTCCTAGTTTCCACTCTACATCATTCTCTTAGGCCTATAATATAGAATGTACTTCTTGCTGGTGCTGTTACCTATTTTAATTTGTGGTAGGCCAAAATATTTATTATGGATGCTGATGAGATTGAAGAAATCCTAAATGAGAACACATGTGCATCTGAACTTAGTGACATATCACCACATACTGAAACTGAGAGTAACCTTACCAGTGTGGTAGAAGGAACTGAGAAGAACGTCAGTCATATTCATAATGATCACGTAAAAAACATTTGGGAGTGGACTAACTTGAAAATCACATGTAGGGAATTTTCCTTTCTTGGACAGCCAGGGCTGCAGTGTAATTTTGATGTCACACCCTCTTACAGTCTATAAGCAATTTTTACTGTCAGATTTTTTATTATGGACATTCGAGTTTAGGCTTTAAATTACAAACGAACCAATAGGTCTATTGCATTGTGAGTTATACCAATATTTTTCTTGTTTAATTCTGCATTAGGGTATATAAGACATATTGGTTTTGAAGTTCATTAAATATTTTTATTTGAGGTTGTAGTAAATATTGTCCGGGTTTTTGGCTTCTTCTCTAGGAAGCGATCACTTAGAAATATATACAGTAAAAACCACTTGTCTGATCCTAATGAAATTTTTATATGTTATAACCACATGTATTTGTAGTGAAATACTCAAGTTACAACCTTTTTCAACTATCCAAAAAAGTTCTTATTTTTCTAAAGCAACTTTTTCTCAGCCCAGGATAAAAGTACAGCAGGAAACTTGGGCTTATTTTGAAGCACTCAGTCGTGGTTACCAGAAACTACAACCACTGTAACCATACAGTGTGGTACCGAATTTATGAAGAATAATATTGAAGGGAGGTTTTTTGCACACCGGACTGTGCGATTAACAACACATGGGGTGGAGAAATCGGGCGCAGTGTTGCCGGGTACACTCGCCCCGGGCAGTTGTGAACCGGAATGCTCGTTACCTTGGTTTGTCCGCAAGCTATTTTCAGTTGTTCTATATTCTGCATGTTGGCCACGTCACTTCAAGATGCCTCTGAGACTGCAGTTATCAGAGGGTGAACTTGCAATGATTTTGAGTGATATTTGTTTCTTTCAAAGTGAGGGGGGAAAAGTAGGGGATAAGAGGTTCCCTGTTTACCAGAAAACAGCAAATTGTCTTGGATCATCACTGTCGTCTGTGATGAGAGTGAAGCCGCTTCAAAGGAAAATGATGGAAATACGTCATCCAGGTCAAGAAAGAAGCAGTGCGAGACTGGGTGTCCGAAACTCCATCTTGATAATTTTACTTCAGGCACAATACGAAGAAATATACACGAATTTTATATGAATAAGGTATTTCCCAAATTAAAAGCCTCCACACGAAACTGTTAGAAAATACGGTGTTTTCCTGATATGTCAATTTCTAGGCTCTTGAAAGTAATTAAAAGCCTGGGATTCCGATTCAAATGGAATCTGTAACAGCTGACATACCTACCTTAGACGAATTAGAGACTTAAGAGCACAGGGCTACAAGATCTTTTTTACAGACGAGACATGGTGCGGACAGAACCATACTATGAAATATGGGCGGTGAGAAAACATGGTTGGTGCTTTAGAAAACAACTCTGACAACTATAATCTGTACAGAGGGTATATTCAGCAAATTTATGGATGGCGTGGAGGGTTCAAAACACCGCCTGGAGCTGGGAAATGCATTATAATTTTACACATCGGAAGTGAACAAGGATTTTTTGACATTATAGATCAAGCTCCATATCATACGATGGTCGATCCTTCATCTAAAATCTCGAACATGTCATGGGTGAAACCTGAAATTATAACTTGGATAACGTCAAAGAATGTTTTACTACCACCTGGAGTTGACGATTATAACAAATTAACTAAATCAGAGCCGATTTTCCTTGCCAAGCCTTATTTTCAAGCACTGGTAATGAAGCTGGAACAACTGACTAAACGACTTCGACCAGATGTACAGCTTGTTTGGTTACCAGTGGCCCATTGTGAGCTTAATCCAATTGAGCTCACTTGGGCTTGCATAAAAGGGAAAATAGCAAAAACAAATATGGCTAACACATTAGAAAATGGTAGAGGTATAGAAGCGGTTAATGCTTTATGCTGAGAAGCCTTATGTACCGTTACCTCTGAACTCTGGAAACAATGTATTAAACACGCTAAGAAAACTGAAGACCACTACTGGGAGAAAGATGGACTGTCTGAAAATGTCTCTTATTTCGAGCCAGTCATAATCATTAGGAATGACAGCACCACCGATTCATTGGAACATAGTGATTCTTCAAACGAAGAAAATTGACAGAATTAAATACTATAAATATATGTAAATAATAATGTAAATAACCCTTGTAAAAATTGTACAGTGTGATATTTCTAATTTAGGAGGCCAACCATTTTTAAACCTGCCATTGAAGGTCCAAAGCCCTTATGGGAAGTGGAATTCATAAGAGGAAATAAAATTAAAAGATTGAAAGTAAACGAAAAGCTGTGTTCATTGCATGCGTGATTACTACTCAACGTGGCAACACTGCACCCGATTCCACCACCCGGCCTGCTGTTAATCGCACGGTCCGGCATGCACAAAACCTCCTTTCAATATTACGCTTCATTAATTCAGTACCACACTATTTCGTTACAGTGGTTTGTAGTAGTTTCTGATAACCATGACTGAGTGCTTCAGAACAAGCCTAAGTTTCTTGCTGTATGTTTATCTTGGGCTGAGAAACAGTTGCTTTAGAAAAATGATAAGAACATTTTTTTTGGGGTGGTTGAAAAAAATTATAACTTGAGTATTACACTACAAATATATGTGGTTATAACATAAAAATTTCATTACCATCAGAAAAGTAGTTTTCCCTGTACATATTTCTAAGTGAGCGCTTCATAGAGAAGAAGCCAAAAACCTGGACAATATTTAATACAACCGCAAATAAAAAATATTTAATGAACTTCAAAAACAATGTGTCTTATATGCCCTAATGCAGAATTAAACAAGAAAAATACTGGTATAACTCACTTTGTACTAGGCTTATTGGTTTGTTTGTAATTAAAGCCTAAACTCGAGTGTCCGTAATAAAAAATCTGATAGTAGATGATAAAATCTTAGATGTAATTGTTTTAGAAACCAGCAGATATACAAGGCAATACACTGCCTCTAGAAGAGTGAAAAGACACTCACCAATGGTTCAATGGAAGGATGGCACGAAAGAAGAAATAAGAAAACTGCTTCAAGTTCTTTTGATCATAGGCATTTGCTCTCTTCCCCAATGAAAAAAATGTACTGCTCTAACAATCCTATGAATGAAAATGAAGTCATAAATAAAACTAGGACAAGGGACTGATTTGATACCCTGTTGAAATGCTTGCATTTCCATAATAATAAGAAACCAATCATGGCAAAAATCAAAAACTTGATTACCCTGCTTAATGCAAAGTTCACAAATATTCTTGTGGCTGATGAGTCACTAGTTATCTATGACTTGATGGTACCATGGAGGGGACGACTGCTGTCTAGGCAATATGTCCCTGGAAAATCCCATAAATGTGGAATAAAAATGTACTAGGTATACTCCACGATGGCAAAGACTCATTCAACACCGCCCAACCTGCCACGCTGGAGGGGTTCAATGATGATGATGATGATGATGATGATGATGATGATGACGATGATGTTACTCCACTAGAGGATACAAAGTAAAAGTGTACGCTGGCAAATCAGATGCGACTGCAAAGGTTATGCTGAGAAAGTCGTCATGGATTTGATGAAAAGCTTCTTGAATGAAGACAATTCTGTAAAACTGGCTGAGGTTGTACCCAACAATAAAACCTATCTTTATGGGACTCTGCGGACACCCAAAAGAAGTAACTACACTCAACTCTCGATTTACAGTATTCGGATCAACTGCGTTGCGGCTTAACCACGGTATCAAAAACAAAAGTCCACGAGTGTTATCAGTTACAGTAATACAGAATTACAAAGGTTCGGGATAATATTGCCAGGATGATGCTCTCATCACCGAAAAACTTGTTTTGAGAAACTTGAGAAGCAAAATAAAGTAAAAGTGTTTCTCGGTACAAAAGCAGAAAACCATGACCGATTATTTTCAGAAACAGTAAAGTTAGGTAGTATGAATATTTTTCTTTGCCTCATTAATTTCAATGAAAAGTGCTGTTTATTTTTCCATTGTGCTAAATTCTACTTTTACTGCAACATATTGGGTAGGTTAATAAAAAACAATACAGTAGTATCATTTGTAATCATTTTAACTGTACTTTCAGTACGCCTGTTCTATTTTTAACTTTTTGCAGGTTAACCGTGATTTTACTTATCTGGGAAGGCTTAACCGTACATTATCTCGGTTAATCGAGAGTTGAGTGTACCAAAAACTATCAAAAGGCCAAGTTTTGGTTAAAGCAAACAGTATGGGCATAAACAGAATTAACTGGGTTGATAAAAGACCCATGTTATTGATATTAACATGCCCTGAGGAAATAATGTACTAAAAATAGGTGATCTTGTCATGAAGCCTAATTTTGTAATGGCTTACAATGGTGCAACGACTAATCTGACCACATGTGAGCATATTACATTCCGCTAAAAAAACAATAACATGGTACAAGGAGGTTGCTCTAGAGCTTTTCCTCATAACCTGTGTTGTAAATGCATTAGTGGTATACAACCAGTTTGGAGAAAAAGCATCAGCTCATCAAGAGAGGAGGAAATGTTAAGGAAGTAAGAAAAAAAGGTGCATTTCTTCCTGTCAAGAAATGAAACAAGAAAGAGCTGTTGCAACAGAATGGAAAAGCGAGCGTCCACATACTGCAACATATGCATTGGCACAGCAACAATGTGCTTAGACTGTTTTAATAAGAATCAATAATTCATTCATTCCTCATGTATTGTTTGCAGATAAATTATTTTCAATTTTTGTTTTCTTACATTCATAATAGTTTACCAGACTTTGATTTGCAAGAATTTTCTTTGTTTTAAACATTTTATTTTTTGTAAAACCTGTGTATTCTTACTCTATAAAGGTCAATTTCCACTGGAATTTAATTAAGCTATCTTATTATTATAACAATATTCAATTATGTAATCTTACATCATGTTTAAATAAATAAAATGCTATGTTTATAATAATTTATGTACTTACTCAAGTCAAATGCAATACCGCAGAACACAGTAAAGGAATGTTACAATTATACATTGAAAAATTAAAAAACAAAATATCTCAGATTAGATGAGCTTGTTGCTTAAAGGGGCCTAACAGCTAGGTCATCAGGCCAGATTAGATAATCGTCACTCAGAAAGGGGCCACCATGTTGTCTGCACAAAGCTTTTGCTTGATATGAGCCGTCTCCTTGGAGTGTGAGCTTGATCCTCTACTGACTCTGTTAATTTGGTTTGTGCCATGACCTCGCCATACCTGACAGGGAATATAGTTTACAGACAGGTGTAGATTTCAGGCAGCCAGAAATTATTCTGCATGATTCACTAAGAGCAATACCCACTTGTTTCGCATGAGCTGAGGGCTAACGTACTCAGCAGTGGAATAACACAGAGCTAATGCGGTTATACGCAGTGCCTGAGCATGGACGCCCAGTTTGCCCTTATCACTTTATGAAGTATGCTATTTCTCATAGTGACTTTTTGATTTTCATACAATGCATCCTGTAAGACAGCATGTGATCCGAAGTTACGCCGGTATGTTGGGGTAAAACAATGTTCCAGGCGATCCATTTCCCTTGCTGCTTCCCTGTTTCTGAGGTAGAAAGCACAAACCTGTGGCTTGGATGGATTAGGTTTGAGTTGATTTTTCTTGTAACAATTCGAAAGATCTTCCAGTGTACCAGAGAGCAACTGCTCCAACTCTTCAAACTTTACACTTTGTGCTGTCAGACAGAAGCATTTCAGTCTGTGTTTTAATAATGAAAGGAGGTTATTGAACAACAATTGGTTACATGCTTAATGTGCGGGTTTTTAAAAAGAGACAGCACGTGCCACCGGTAGTGCACGTCTGAATTTTAGAAATTAATGGTTATTCGTCATTGGGCTGCATGTGTTAGGACAGTTATTACTGTATTTTATTCCAAAATGTTGTAAAGAAATGAAGGTCCTACCTTTAATAGTTCATTCAAACTCATAAATTAAGATCCCATAAGGAATATTTAATTTACTGATTCCAATTGAGAACATGAAAAATAAATTCAGGTTGCTCATTGATAAAAGTACCAGTGTTTCGTTGCAGTGTGGCTTGGGCTCATCAGATGGAAACCTCACCACACCTCTCCATGACACTGGCCACCATGTGGCACCATGCAAGCTATCCTGTAATAAGCACAATGCAGTGCCGATATGAACTTATGCCACACTGGGGTGAAACACTGGTTATCTTATGACTGAGTTACTTTTATAAATATTGTTCAACAGAGGAGGTCAATGAATGTCTCCACTTACTTTATATTTTTCAGTTATTACATCAAAATTTAAATTATTAATTTTTTATGCTGTTTGATTTTGCATGGAATGCTCCAGATGGCAGTGAAAGCAAGATAGAAAGAATACCGATGTAGCTGACCTATAGTGCTGGAGAAGAATGTGGTTTTGTCAGCACTGAAAGGAGGTTACTGAACAACAATTAGTTACATGCTTTTTGTTACATGCGAGTTGGCCGTGCAGTTAGGGGTGCACAGCTGTGACCCTGCACCCGGGAGATAGTGGGTTCGAACCCCACTGTTGGCAGCCCTGAAGATGGTTTCCCATGGTTTCCCATTTTCACACCAGGCAAATGCTGGGGCTGTACCTAAATTAAGGCCACGGCTGCTTCCTTCCTATTCCTAGATCTCAAAGCCACTCGTGCTTTAGTAGTCTTCTCCTACAGACAGTTGGCAAACTGATTCTCTTTGTTCCAAAGGTCATCAGTACTCACTGCAATTGTATTTGTGACATTTGTCTGTTTGTGAATTCTTGTGTAATGCATTAAGAATGGGTTCTGAAACTGCTGTAAGATTACCCAATGATCTGTCCCAGGATAGCCCTCATGAGCCACCATCACAACTCAATTTTGAGTTCCTAATCCTAGATCTCAAAGCTACAGAGGTTTAATGTCACAATATAGCTTTTCTTTTTTACATATCAACTACAAATACCTTCTACACAGGTCCAAAATAAACATTTGAATGTAACCTTATACTTCAAGGAAAATAGATCCTACGTTTGTTTCATTTAATGAAATCATCATTTTCATTGTTCAGCTCCTGCCAGGTTGGGGTGTTGTTGGCACATCTACACTGTTGCCTCACCTTCCACCACTCCTCTTCAGTAATTGTATTCCATTCCAGTCTTCTTTTTCTTATACTGTTCTTGACATAGTCCATCCATCTTGCCCTGGGCCTCTCTCTTGCCCCCCCTATCTTAGCTTCCAATACTTACCATACTCCTCAGGAACTTCATCTCAGTGGCCTGAATGTTACTCTAACTTCTTGCTGTCCAAGTCCCTGATTGCATACCATTAATACAGGGGTATAGTACATTTTATAAGAATATATTTCCTGCTTGTACCCTTCTGCTGATCTACTGTACTTATCCAACCTTGCATCTTGCATTATTTCACTTCCCAAATATTTGAAGTATTCAACAACCTCAAGGCTTTGTCCCTTGATACTAACAATTCACCGGGCGAGATGGCCGTGCGCGTAGAGGCGCGCGGCTGTGAGCTTGCATCCGGGAGATAGTAGGTTCGAATCCCACTATCGGCAGCCCTGAAGATGGTTTTCCGTGGTTTCCCATTTTCACACCAGGCAAATGCTGGGGCTGTACCTTAATTAAGGCCACGGCCGCTTCCTTCCAACACCTAGGCCTTTCCTATCCCATCGTCGCCATAAGACTTATCTGTGTCGGTACGACGTAAAGCCCCTAGCAAAAAAAACAAAAAACTAACAATTCCTTTTCCTTCTCTTTCTCTTCTTGTCATCACCATTGTTTTGCTCTTCTCCACACTGATTTTTCATACCATATTTATTAATATTGTCATCTAAAGCCTCTAGTTAGATTTGCACTTCTGTATTGTTGACTTAAGCCTCCGTGGAACAGGCGGCAGCGCGCCGGCCTCTCACCGCTGGATACCGTGGTTCAAATCCCGGTCACTCCATGTGAGATTTGTGCTGGACAAAGTGGAGGCAGACAGGTTTTTCTCCGGGCACTCCGGTTTTCCCTGTCATCTTTCATTCTAGCAACACTCTCCATTAAAATTTCATTTCATTTGTCAGTCATTTATCACTGCCCCAGAGGAGTGCGACAGGCTTTGGCAGCCGGCACATTTCCTATCCTCGCCACCAGATGGGGGCTTCATTCATTCCATTCCTGACCCGGTCAGATGACTGGAAACAGGCTGTGGATTAACATTTTATTGTTGACTTCTCAGATCACTATGTCATCTGCAAACAACAATATTTTCATATCCCCTCCATATCTTGCCTTTGTTTCCTTTGGAATTTCCTCCATAACCATTATAAACATAAAACTTTCTTCAGCTTATCCCAGTTATTTCTGGGGTTGCTGGAGCTACCCGGGCTCATTTCTGGTTTTGGCCAGGGATTTAAGACTGGGTGCCCTTCCTGATGCCACATGATTTGCGATATGAAAATCTCGACCCAGATCGACTGGGATTCGAACCTCAGCCTTTCAGGTGGGAAGCCATCAGCTAAGCCAGTGAGCCAATCACGCCTCCCTCATTATAAACATAAGTGGAGACAATACATTTCCCTAACTTGTCTGACTCGTTGACTGAATGGTCAGTGTATTGGCCTTCGGTTCAGAGGGTCCCGGGTTCGATTTCTGGGCGGGTCGAGGATTTTAACCTTCTTTGGTTAATTCCAATGGCCCGGGGGCTGGGTGTTTGTGCTATCCCCAACATCCCCGCAACTCACACACCACACATAACACTATCCTCCACCACAGTAACATGCAGTTACCTACACATGGCAGATACCGCCCACCCTCATTGGAGGGTCTGCCTTACAAGGGCTGCACTCTGCTAGAAATAGCCACATAAAATTAATTAATAATAATTTCCCTAATTTAGTCCAGTTTGGTTTGTAAACCAATATGTTCTCCCCACTGGAGTCTGGACACAATTGGAACAATTCTTATACCAGTACATTGGTTTCACTAGCTCCCTTGATTGCTATCCACATCCTTTTTTTCCAGGGTTTCCCACACTTTTTCTCTATCAACACTATTGTATGCCTTCTCTAGATCAAGGAATACCATGACCACATCTTTTCCATATTCCCACTGTTTTTCCATCAGTAATTTCACCTCATTTGATGAAATATCAATAAATATTTTTTCTTGAATAAGTATTAGGTTGAGGCACAAGTCCGTAGCATTTGGATATAAGCTAGAACCACTGAGGTAGCTAAGAGCTTGTTTATCATTTGTCAGTTATCTTCTTCAATGCCGCTGTTGTGCTTGTGGATAAGCTTAGAATTACTACAAACATTTCTGACATGTTCTTCTATTTTTGAGTTTAACAGAGGACCCAGTGCAGCTAGAGCAGCTCAAATCATTTGCACCGTTTAATGGGACGATGCTATCGGGGAGAGTATGGTACATAAATGGTTTAATCATTTTAAATGGGGAGACTTTGACTTGTAAGAGAAACCACATTCAGGAAGACCATCCATCAGTCTTTCATGAAAACTAACTCAATGAGTTGATACATGATGCCCCTCAGTCAACCTGAGAAATGAGAATTTAAAAAATGTAATGCAATGTGTAACATTTGCAGCCCATGGGAAAGGTTCAAAAATGGGGGAGGGGGAGGATGAGGTGGAGTGGGTCCCATTTGATTAAAGCAAAAACAACAAATAACAGCATGTAGCCATGTATGCTTCTGTGCTTGATCGTTATCAATCATGAACAATATCGAACCATCTTGTCTACGATTGATATGGGTGATGACACATGGTATCTTTATTTGAATATCAAACAACAAAAGAAATGGGCGAGCCCTAAAAAAAGGCAAGCCCACGTCCAAGAGCCAGTGCCCATCAAAAGTGACCATGGTAAGAAACTGGTACGAAAAAGAAGGTATCAAGCTCTGGGAGTTGCTTTCCAGAAATGTAACCGTCACTGCTGATGTTTATTGTCAACAACTGTGACGCCTTGTGCCTACTATGAAAACCTATCAAGACAACATCCAGTGTTGTCACTGTACCAAAATGAATACCTGCAAGCCGCTAACACGACAAAAGCAGTTATCCAGAAGCTTGATTAGGAGGTTCCTTCACATGTTCCACATTTGCGCCCTTTGACTTTTACCTCTTCCATTCTTTGTCAAAAAACATGCAGGGATGTTCTTTTGATGATGAAAATTATATCTGAACTTGGCTTGTCGATTTCTTTAAGGCCAAACCAGAAGATTTCTTCAGGTGTGAAATTGAAAATAGCACCAGCATTGGCAGAACGTCATTATATTACTGATGATGATGATGACACTACTGTGTAGTTTGTATCGCCACTGTATCCCATTATCCCAAATGGACACGTCTTGTCACAGTTCAAACGCTACAGACTTCGGCATCAACCCAACAGAACATGTTTATTTTTTGTTTTTAATATAAACGGCTTCTTCTGCCTGTCATTGTTGTGCTCGTCCATTCATAAGTTTCCTTACTCCTTTCACGCTTGACGAATAACCTGAAAAAAATATTTCTAGTGCATAAAATACCAACTGCGCAATGCTGAAAACTATGTCCTTAGTAATTATGATTTACTTACTCTCATATGTCACAGCCAGCTGTGCATAATCTGCTTCAAACGACTTCACTCGATTCTCAGTCTCTTTCACTTGGGACAGCAACTGAACTCTTTCCTCTGCAGCCTTGTCCTTTAAAGTCAAGGAAATATTGATTAGAGCTACAACAATACATATACACACACACACACACACACACCATGATTATAGGCTGCTATCTCAGCAGATATTGAGTACTGCAAGATTGATTATGAGTCCCTTGGTAATATTAGTGAATTGATATCTTCAACAGCTCAAGAGTTAACTGAATGACCATGTACGTGTATTGAATATCCAAAGCCCAAGCATTGTGTTAGCAAGCAATAGAAGAATATATGATGTTATGTTCCAATATGGAAATACAGAAAGTAACTGAACCACAGTTAATACAATTTCTGAATTCCTGATTCAGCATTGATACATGTAATACTCACAGAAAGATGAATATGATGCTACACCCACTCAAATGCACATGGACATTTTGATACAAGACGCAAAGATAAAAGTTATTCAGATTCTGATATTACCAATACCTGACTATTAAGACAGCGTCCTTGTTGATAAGACTAGCAAACAAACTATGAAACGAGCATTGAACTCTGGTGTGCTTTTAATTTTCTTATATTGATGTCAGAACATCAAACTCTAAGCAAAAATTTACCGCTATATTTTTCTTCAAAATTTAATTTCATGTCCTCAGTACTACATCTGGCCCTTCTCAATAGAGAGATGGTAAAGTTAATATCCACCTTTTCAATACAATATATTACGTGGAGGTTTACACTTAAAACATCACGTTTATTTACATTTGGTACCGTTTTCGACAATGTTTGATGTCATCATCAGCCAGGACAACTATACAAAGATATATTACATTAATCGTGACTCCTACAGTAATATTACATTAATAGTATTGAATATAAACATGAATATAATTAAAATGTATATACATATATAAGCTGACAGTCAGTGCGATAGAAGATTGTTTTTTATAAGGTGTACACCTTAGTATTTTAGTTAAAAAAGGAGAAAGTAATGAAAGTGAAGTATATTAATAATCAGCTTTTAGTGACATATTTGTCTGTTGAACAGTAGGGTTATGTTTATGAAGGCTTTGTAGCCATGTTTAACATTATAAAAGAAGTAAACACATGCTTATTTATGAATGTTTCTACATAAAAGTATGTACAGTAAAATCTAGAAAGTATTCGAATGTGGCTTGAGCTTGGACTTAATAGACTGGATATCACAGTACGCTGATGTTGGCATATAAAGATGTCCGTTGGTAGATTCTATGTATAAGTTTTTTGTACTCTAAGTAAGTGATGTTTTAAATGTAAACCTTCACGTAATATATTGTATTGAAAAGGTGGATATTAACTTTCCTATTTCTCTATTGTGAATCTTGATTCAATACGGAACCTGAAGAATGAAATTCTTTCTGGCCCTTCTCTCGCTATTCCTGTCTAAACAATCCACAGCCTGTTTTCAGTCATTCGACCGGGTCAGGAATGAAAGAATGAAGCCCCCATCTAGTGGCGAGGATAGGAATTGTGCTGGCTGCTAAAGCCTGTCACACTCCTCTGGGGCAATGATTAATGACTGACAGATGAAATCAAATGGTGTTGGAGAGTATTACTAGAATGAAAGATGACAGGGAAAACCAAAGAACCTTGAGTAAAATCTGTCTTGCCTCCGCTTTGTTCAGTACAAATCTCACATGGAGTGACCAGGACTTGAACAATGGAACCCAGCAGTGAGAGGCCGGCATGCTGCCGTCTGAGCCACAGAGACTTTTTCAACTTCTCTTCTATGAACAATAAATCCTTCATTGTGACTAGCACATGACTGTGGAATACACTTCCAGCTAATGTCAGGAACTTTAAGACATATACAAAAATTAAGACTGTTTGCACAGATTTCCTTCTGAAAGGAAATAAATGGTGATTTTAAAATTAAAATACGCCACTCATTTGTTATTTTTAAATTATTTTTTTCTTACACAATTTGCTTTATGTTGCACTGGCACAGGTAAGTCTTATGGCGACAGTGGGATAGGAAAGGGCTAGGAGTGGGGCGGCCGTGACCGTAATTAAGGTACAGCCCCAGCATTTGCCTGGCGTGAAAATGGGGAAACTACAGAAAACAATCTCCAGGTTACTGATAATGGGGTTTGAACCCGCTATCTACCGAATGCTAGCTCACAAATGTGCGGCCCTAACCACACGGCCAACTCGCTCGGTCTGTTCATTCCTATAACTAATATTAATGTCATCAGAATTTCAAAAAAAAAAATGCTTCATTAAAAGGATGTTTCTATTAATGGTAGCATAATTAGGGCTTTACAACCTGGAGAGAAAATCAGATATTCAGGATGTAATATATCCGACAAAATAATATTCAACAGGCAGATAATTTTTTTTTTTTTTGCTAGTGGCTTTACGTCACACCGACACAGATAGGTCTTACGGCGACGATGGGATAGGAAAGGCCTAGGAGTTGGAAGGAAGCGGCCATGGCCTTAAATAAGGTACAGCCCCAATATTTGCCTGGTGTGAAAATGGGAAACCACGGAAAACCATCTTCAGGGCTGCCGATAGTGGGATTTGAACCCACTATCTCCCCGATGCAACCTCACAGCCACGCGCCTCTAACCGCACGGCCAACTTGCCTGGTCAGGGAGGGCAATACCACCTCCAACAACACATACTTCATGGAAAAATAAAAGGAAGAAGATGCCCTTGTTGTGAAACCTGCACCAGAATTCCAATTCATCATCAGCTGGCTTATTTAGAGCAGCTGTTAGTAGGGAGGCCTGGACCAGATTGACTGCCAATGTCCACTGAGGATGGCTCCCCAGCTGTTATTGTAGATGCAACCATCCGGTTTGAAAACAATGATCCAGACCAGTCTGCCTGGTTGAAAGGTAAAAGCAAACCATTTACTAAGAGTGGGAAGAAGAATATAACATTAAATTCTCCCAACAGTATGGATTGCAAAAGTTTGAGATATTAATGCACCACCACCATGTCACGTCTTCTTGCGCATACTTGAACCTATGACCTGGAAACCCAAATAAAATAAAAATTTTACCTAGACAAATGCTTAGCCTTGCATTCCTCTAAACTAATGTCTTCTTGGTGTTGCGATTTCATCTTCCACCAGTATATCTATTACAGACAAATAAATTGCTTTCGTTATGTTCTTCACGATCTTAAATTATACAACAAAATTTTTGTCATTTATCTCTGAATCCTTAGATGCTCCTATGTGCCAATAATGTGGTATTTTCATGCGAATGCTGTCCTGCACTTCAGCACCAGGTGCAAACAGGAACAACAGGCTGAATGAGAATGGACTATGATTAAATATACAAAAGACTGCATATTTAGAATGTGGGTCCCAAATCAAAGGCATGATCACCATCGATGGTCAGAACTTACAAACAACCACACCCATCTTAAATATTGTGGTTCTCTATTACATCAGATAATGATGATATCCCTTATGTGAGGCTGAGAGTAAGCATGAAATTATGTAACTGGAGGCAGGTGATTGGTGTTCTCTGCGACAGGATGATGCCTGAATACCTGAAGGCATTTATAAGACAGTATACAGCATATATTTCTCTTTATGGAGTAGAGTGTTATCCGCTGACTAGGAAGCAAGGACAGATCCTACATGTAATGGAGGTGAGGACTAACTCGCTTAGACAATGACGACAAGCGAAGAGGCTTGTAACTGTTAGGTTCTTGTGTCAAATTAGATACGATGGTACAGTCATGTAGTAGCAATACTTCTGTAATTAAAACAACCCTCTGACTGTACTCTGAAGGATGCCAGTCACAAAGGACACCTCCAGAGTGATGGCTAGACAACATGCTAACTGATGGCATTTTGAACATACAAATAGTTTCATGTGGTATATTAATTAATTCTGCCAAAGTTTTCAGATAGCGTGGCATAAAACTACATTAATGTATTACGTACACTTGTAGAAAATGAGTTCTAACATGGAAATGAAGCGTTTCCAGACCCATATCCATATAACATTTTCTTCTACACGTAAGGAATGTGTCCTGAAAGTCTGGCTGTACCCGTATAATACACTTTCTATGCCCAGCCCAGAACCATGCAGTGTATCTCTTGGTATGGACTAGAGCAAGGTCTGCCTCAGTTTCATCCCTGACTTTGACAATATGAAAGTGACCGAGGCATGAGCCATGCCAATAAAAACATTCCTTAACAGTCAGTCCCTGTGACGAAAGGTGTACTTTTCTCCCACTCAGCAGACCAAAGCCTTGGCTGCCCTTGGCTTCATGAGAATAAACACGTCATTGCTATGCTCTGTGCTGGTTCATTAACACTCTAGTTATGTTCTGTCTGTTGTTAGTTCCGAGGACAAATAAACAGAAATTAGAGACATTGCCACGTCCTTGACCAAGATTTTCTTTAGCATTCATTTTGTATTTGCATAACTACAGAAGCCAATGTTTTCAGGTAGCGTGGCATAAAACTACTTTATAAAGTGCAGCTGGTTCACCTCATATAAGTGGACAGGCACAGTCCACAATTCTGATGATCTGGTACTGGGATGAGCTGAGTACTAGGAGCCAGACTCGGTTTAAGTGCAGACCTTCTTCCCAGTGATTGAAGATGTTGCAACGCTTCTCTATTTCAAGCTCCTATCAGGGGTATTATGAATGGTTTAATTCTCAAGAGTACCTTACAAGTGAAGATGGAAAGAAAATTACTTTTTGAGCCAAATTCAATCCTTAAGCATATGGGATAAATTAATTCTCTTAATCTAACAACATTAAATGGAAATATTTCAATGTTTGCCACATTTAAAAATAAAAATTCAGTAGAAGCCCAAAACAATGCAATTATTGGAGGACATCCCCTCTCCCCAAGGGGACCTATGAAATGACAAATTGTGGGGCAGAAGGATGGGAAAAATCTATTACAGTAGAGTGTCGGTAATTTAAGGTGGACGGGACCGAGACTACCTCCACCTAAAAAAAAACTCCTGTGTATGACAAGATTTGCTTACGTTAAACATTACAGCACAATAGTTAGGGAAATAAAACTTACAGATTGCCTTACACTAAAAGAAATATTCAAGTGCCTTTTGAAAATAAAAACTACTTAAGTTAAACACTGCAGGGCCTATTTCAGTAATGATGAAAACAAAAACACTCATTTCATTACAATATCACACCACCGTCTAAACAGCAGGTTGTTGTTGTTGGAGTTGCCTGGGGCCGCTGTTCGACATAACACATAGTAGTGCAAGACGTAGGGGTAAGAGAACTGCCAGACTGTGTTTAAGGTCAGTCTCCCATGTATTGCATTCAGTTTTTGCCCCGTATAAAGCACCCGTGCACTGAAAATGGAAAATTTATTATTTTTGTTATTCAAATTTTTCAGCTCAGATTTATGGGGATATTGAACTATCAAAACTCAAAATGGTGGTGATGATGATGTTGGGCTATCATTCGTTGATGAGTATGACTGTCTTCTTAAAATTCAGTTTTTGTGGGTTCTTAGATGGCTCTAAAGGTCAATCTTGGAGCCGCAAATTCTACTGCATTGTTGACATGTTTGATCTAGTGGAGGCTGGCTGTGTAGTGTTGTTTTTCTTCAAAAGTTCCCATTGTTTCCTTGCATTGCGCTTGTCACTTTCTATTTCACCAACATTCTACTATGCAACATAAGGCAGAAATATACATAAACTATGCCACCAAACGTAGAAATAGAAAATTTACCAGTTATAGACTTGACTCCAATGGAACTGCACTAGTTACACATTGATCTCTTCAACTACTGTATGCCTCGTCGAAATTTAATAAAACAGTCGATAAGTGCAGTGCGGTGGATTAATACACAGAGTTTCCTTTCTAAGAATCATTTTATACTCATGAGGTGAAGCAGATGAACATGATTTGATTCACTTTGCAACTACTTTGTTTATGTCAAGTAAGGGCTTTGCTGGCTGTTGAGGACACCACTGTTTATTTGACAAGAATTCCTAGAAAATAGCTTAGCCTTCTGTGAAATCCAGGAACACACTTCTACAGCCCCAAACTGTATTGTTTCGTTGTGGTAGCGAATTTGAGCCAACAACAGATATAGTGAGCTACAGTGTAGTGAGAGCCAAGAAAAAGCTTACTGAATCTCTGAAATTAAAATCTTACTAGCAAAGATGTCCTTTATGTGCGGGCCATACTCTTCACAGTCTTATATCTGAATCTGTGATGTATTATCACATTGTACTGGATTTCCACTGGATAACATTTGTACATTTTTATTTAGTTGATGACATCGGAATAAACAAGCAGCAATAGGCTCACCAAAAATACACTTAACATTCAATTTGAGAGCAGTCATTTATTCCTCAACCAATATCCTTCACAACACTGGTTTTCAAAGAGCATCTATCAAATGCAGCACCTAAACAAAAGTCAAGAAAGACTTCGAAGAGCTACAGCTTCCACTTTGGTCTTGTTTACTCAACAGCGCACATTCAAGGTCATGTGCCGCGCTGATCACCAGGAGCTGGCGGCTTTCTACTACAAATCTATTCGTCTGCGACTTCAAGTTATTTTTGATCTTCGTATATTAGTTGATAGTGTTGTGACTTTGTGCATGACAGAATGTGGTGTCGTGTCTTTGTGCCTATCAGAGTGTGAAACTGACCTCCAATATTCATAAACATTGTACATGTTTTTACGGCTGATGATGACCTGGACTAAGGTCGAAACCGGTCCCATTTAAATAGGAATGTGATTACTGCATTTCTTTCTTTTAAGTATTGAATAGGTTGAACCTCCTTTTCAATTATTTAATTTTTACTTAGGGCACACACCCACAAACTGTTAGAACTACTGCACTAGCCTTTACTCCGCCGGTGAATATGCTTGTCCAGCGTGGTACAAATCTGCCCGCGCAAAACAGACTGATGTGGCACTCAATGAAAGCTGTAGAATAATTACTGGTGTCCTGAAGCCAACTCCTCTCGAGAAAATCAATTACCTTGCCGGTATTGCTCCTTGTGACGTCAGGAGAGAGGTTGCTGCTAATAACGAAAGGCTTAAAACAAATTTAATGCCTTCACATCCACTCTTTGGATACCAACCTGCCCAACGAAGATTGAAGTCCAAGAAAGCATTTTTAACATCTTCAGAACACCTGAAAGGATCATCGGACAAAGCCAGGATTACCAAATGGAAACAAAAGACCCCTGGCCTTTTGAAATGGATGGAACCACGGGAAGTGTTGCCTCCCGGTCACACCAAGGACTGGTTAACACGGAAATCCTTAAACAGACTTAGATCTGGAGTGGGTAGAACAAGAGCAACTCTACAGAAATGGAACTTCCCCATCGATACGGACTTTTGTGACTGTGGTGAACCTCAGACAACTGAACACCTGCTATATTATCCCTTGTGTCCATCAAACTGCATAATGGAAGACTTGGTGCTGGCTAATCCAAATGCCCTTGAAGTGGCCAAATTTTGGGCCGATTCTGTATGACATATATTGTTGTATATTGTTGTGTATGTATATAGTTTGTTTCTTTTAAATGTAGTATTATTCTATTGTATTTCTGATTCGAATAAAGAAAGAAAGAAAGAAAGAAAGAAAGAAAGAAAGAAAGAAAGAAAGAAAGAAAGAAAGAAAGAAAGCTCTTTAAGCCTTTTCAATTGTGAAATTACCTGCGTTCCGCCCCAGTGTAGCAGTGGGCTCATCAGTTGGATTGCTACACCTTTCCAAGACGCAGGTGGCTAGTACGCCACTACAAGCCTCCTATTAGGACAATGCAGTGACGGTGCACTAGGGGAAGCACGTGCCTCCACTTGCATAAATGACTGCCTTTGGCCTGTATATAAAAAATTATGTTCCCAAAAGGAAACCATAATTTAATTTAATCAATGACTTTAACATTTGCAATCAATGAAATTAAATTCTGGTTTCCTTCTGGGAACTTAATTTTTGATATAGCCAATTATTGTATACTTTATCTTTGATGCTATTATAAGAAACTTGTAAATTGTAAAAAGTAAATAGCAAGGTAAATATTGTCTTCAACAACACCAAATTGCACAGTTTCTTTGTATGTATTAGTCTGTCATCTTAAAGGATTAATAACTTAAAATTTAAACACTATCTACCTATCTGAAAACAAATATGATACAAGGAATAACCCATATACAAGACATCCTTATTTTGCCTTTTGTGTCCATGCACATGCATAAGAGCTTCGCATCTTGTTAAAATGCAGAAATAAATTCCACAAGAGTAAATACTATTTCACTTCACAATAACAGCTCTGTGGAAATAATGAATTTAATAACAAACAGGATTCTATTTTGATAGTAAAGGAGCATCGCAGGAAGAACCAGAGCGACTCTACAGAAATGGAACTTCCCCATCAATACGGCCTTTTGTGACTGTGGTGAACTTCAGACAACGAAAGGCTTAAAACAAATTTAATACCATCACATCCACTCTTTGGATACCAACCTGCCCAACGAAGATTGAAGTCCAGATTGCTTCTATTCTGTAAGTTAGTATAGGAATTATCTTTGCTATGTTTAGTTCTTTGATGTCACTTTCGTAGCTGCTCCTGCTCTGTCTTTTTCGTGGATCCTAAAGGACTTCACAGTTGTTGGGAGGGTCACGCCAAAGTATTTGAAACAGGTTACTGTCTGAAGAAAAGTGGCCGTCCCTTGATGTGTGCCAATATATTAAGAAAATAACTACAGTATTTACTCAAAGGTATCTCTCACCATCATGTACATCATGCACTCTGATATTTTATATGGAAGTGAGGGAGAAAAATAATACCAGCTTATATCTCGCATTGGTTGTCAGTAAAAATATGACAACATTCCCTGAGGCATCCATGCCTCTTCTCTTTCAGGGTCGAACAGTCTACTTTTTCCTCCCCTTATCACAGTCACATCAACTCTCTCCACTTGTTTGGTAAAAGGTAATTATGGATCCTACAGTAGGGTACTCTCAGGCCTAATGAGCATATTTGGTAATGAATAGAATCCCACAAAGTTTATTGTTACTAATGTGTTATGGGGCATAGTAAAAAGAAATCTATGATGCAGAATCATGAGACTTTATTACTTTTAAGAAGTATTTTAATTCTAGTCCAATTCATCCCCCCCCCCCCACACACACACACTCTCTTGGGGGAGTCTGTCAACCCCCTAGAGGGCACGTTCCCTAGGTGGCAGATAGGGGGCATAGAGAAATGTGTGCTGGTTAAGATAACTCAGAAATTAACCTGCAGACCAACAGGCAGCCCTACTCTTGGGGACTTCACAATACTGGGACAACCTCCCTCCAGAGGTCATAAATATGGAGGGCCCCAGCTCAAGGTTATGAATGATGTCCACAACGGTAGCTACGGTGGAGAAGCTGAAATTCCAACAGTGCTGCCGGAGGAAGTAACAGTAAAAGGTATTTGTCCACAACTATGGGCATATATCAGATTTAGTATTTGTTCTCCATGTTAGGAGCAGCCTAAATTCCTGTTGGCAGTAGCTACAAAATGCCCGACACCAGGCTGTGGCGACAAACCGGTCTGTAACTCTGTCGCAACTCGTGAATCGTGTTTACATCAGTTTTGTTTAATAATGTTAGACCATCCCCCAGAAGCGACGCATGTCGGACTCACTTGACCGCCGCAACAAATGGACAAGGGCTACTGGCTCAAGGACAGAACCAATTAAAGAAGCTATCCTAATGCAGAAAACATTATCACATTATCACATCGCCATGCCCAACATAGAAGCCATGAATTCACAGCAATGCTGAAGAAACAGAAAGTGGACACTACATGTGTGCAAAAAACACATTGGAAAGGTCAAAAAGCGCCACGATCAGATAACCTTCCGGTAGACTTCAGGAAGTTGCAGTTGCCAGCGATCAACTGGCCGACAAATTTTTTCAGTGCAATAGTTGACTAACTCTATTCCCAATGATTGGGCTACAAGCTTCACAGTGCCTATTTTTAAGCAAAAAGGTGATCCAGCAGAAGGTGCAAATTACTGTCCAATTTGCCTCCTGTCGCATACAATGAAAATCTTTGAAAGAATCTTTGATCAATGACTGCGTAAAATCACCAGCATTAGTACCAATCAGTGCAGCTTCATCAAGGATACTGGACCAACCGATACAATCTTTGCTGCCAGAATGTTCATTGAAAAGCACCACGAGAAACAACTGGCCTTCCTTGCCTTCCTTGATCTTGAAAAGGATTTCGACTGTGACCCACATTGTGTGATCCGGTATGTGCTTTGTGATCATGGGCGTACCAGAAATGCTTATCAATTGGATCAAGATGCTATACACTAACACCACAAGTCGTGTACTTTGTGCTGTCAGCATCTCGGAGAGCTTCCCAGTGAAAGTCAGTGTACACCAAGGCTCTGCACTGTCCCCATTGCTCTTTGTCCTCGTCATGGACGCAATCACATAGGACTTGCAAAGGAGTGCTCCTTGTACTCTCTTACATGCAGATGATGTCGCACTTGCTGTTACCACCAGAAGAGCATTGCACCGTCAAGTTGAAGATTGGAACAGCCGTCTCCATTTTCGGTCTTAGACTGGAACGAACAGAAGACTGAATACCTGGAAACCATCCCAAGCAACGACTCCATCCCAAGTTGACGGAGAGACCTTAACGAAGACTGTATGCTTCAGATACCGAGCATCTCGCCTACAGACTGATGGTGGGGTAGGTGATGAAGTGCGAAGTAGGATAAAGGCAGCGTGGATGAGATGGAGGGAAGTCGCAGGCATACTCTGCGACAGAAGGATACCACTACATCTGAAGTCCAAAATATACCGCATGGTAATACATCCTGTTGCTTTATATGGTGCTGAATGACGACCAGCTCACAAAGCTATGGAGCACCAATTACATACCATGGACATGTGTATACCCCACTGGTTGATGAGCATCACACTCTTGCATCATTACAAAAACGACACCGTTCGCCAGCAATGGGCATCGCACTCATCACTGACAAGGCACAGGAAAGACGTCTCCAATGGTATGGTCATATCCTGTGTGCTGCACCTGGAACAGTTGCCAATTTCATCCACTCCTTTTAAATTAATGGGCAATGCTCACATAGATGTCCAAAACAGTGACATGATGCAGGAGTGTGATGCTCATCAACCAGATCCATGGTATGTCCATGATGCAGTGAATGCTGATATGAAAACTCTCAACTTACCAACTTACGATCATACGATGCCCAAGACCGTGGAAAATGGCGACCCAAAATTAAAACATACTTCCCAAGTTCTGCCGAAATGGCCCCTCAACGAGTGTTGATGCCTGCCCTTCTGATAATGCTGGGAAACAGAAACAAGGTTTTCAGGGGTTGAGATGAAATGAAGAAGAACTGGGATTGATGAGGAGTAAGCCAATTTATTTGATGACAGCAATGTATAAATATGTGGAGATTATTCTTGTCCTTTTGTGTTTTCATTGTCTTCTATTCCCACACATTGGCCTACCATTGTCTTTATCTTGTTATGCGCTCTTTATTGTCTTCCCATCTTTCTCCCGGATGATTTATTGTTCGCAGGACCGCCCCACATGCAATTGGCCGAGCTCTGCAGTTCTCATCATTCCCCTGCATGAAAGCCAACTGGACAGCCGCAAGGCAGGAGGTCACGAGTTCAACTTTAGGAATGTACGCATGTGTTCCCATGTGTTAAGTGTTCATTAGACGTAATACAGCATATGAATTAACTTAATACATATCAATTCGTACATATGTACAGAATTGATTTGTATTGTACGAAGATTGTTCAAGAGAGACTTCTTGAATTCAACTTCAAAGTCAAAGTTCAATTCACAGATTGGTAAGTAAGTTCCCCTGTTTAAACAGGTACAAAGTTACCAAAAGGATGCAGTTCCAGCATGATTATTGCTTGAAAAGGGTGAGTAAATTTACCTTGTAAGTAGTTAAGTTATTATTATAATTCGTAATAACTTATGCAAAAATCACAGTTGCAGACCATGGTTACCAGCTAGAACTGACCACCGGTTATGCACGGAGTGGGCCCACAAAGGCAAGCCACCCTATATATATGTTTGTTCCTTCCCATTACTTTTATGTTTTAGATGAAATCATTTAAAATATGCATATTAAGTGGCAACCTGTATATACACAGAATACAAAGGGCAGTAATAACAGAGTTTCCGAGTTTGGGCATCTGGTAAGGTTTGGGTTCCTACGTACTCAAAAATCTCAACCATAGCATGATGTTCAAGGTGCACACATTCCCAGAAACATTTAAAAGCAACATACAAGATGAAAAAATAAAACTTCTTTAGGAAACTAACACTAACATGCACAAGAACTTATAAAATCAAGAATGGTGAAACAGGCAAGAATTTTGATTGAAACAAAAAAAATCAGTGATATGCAACATTGTGATCTTGCAACAATAAGGAATTTTATTATAGACTTTCTGCATACAAAGAAAAGTACACAAATCATAGGTTTGTGCAAAGTACAATTCAATACAGCTTCAAAGCAATAATAATAATAATAATAATAATAATAATAATAATAATAATAATAATAATAATAATAATAATAATAATAATAATAATAATAATAATAATAATAATAATAATAATAATAATAATAATAATAATAATAATAATAATAATAAAAATAAACTACAGTAACTGGCATGCAACACAATAAATAGGAACACAAGTCATGCATACAATAGACTCTCGATTATCCGCGGTAGCCTCCCACACTTGACTATACATCACAACAGTGAACCACAAATCTCAAGAGCAATGGCCTTGACCATGTTGGAGTTTGGTTTGTTTTAATAAGCAAGTGCTGACAGCGAGTCCTGCTGAACCGAACTGATTGGGATCAAGACCTACTTGGATTAACTGACTAACACCATCTGATGCAATGTCCGTGAGGTGGAATATTACAGCAGCCAATAGGTTCACTTCATTACACCAAAAGAGCATACTGATGCCAAATAAATATGTACTGTAAATACTAATTGTTATTAACACCCCTGATTACGGTATTTTCACAATTTTTTGAAACCTCATGGCTGAGCATAGTGATCACTAATGTTTGCTCGCATATACATACCAGGTGCCTCCATTCTTTTCAATCTGCCTTCTCCATAGAGTTTCTAACAGGCAAGTGAGGCATCTGGCCAATTTGCTTTTTGGCTGGCCTTCCCCTTGACCTTTTATAATCCATTTTTCTTTGGGCAATGATCTTTCCAAAGTTGTCTCCCTTCTGCCAAATAATATGGTCAAAGAACTGTAAAATTTTCTGATCCTCTTCAGTGGAGTATCTTTTCTGTATTCCCAGTTCTTTGTGGAATCATTCATCTCCAGCACCAGATTTCAAATACATCAATATCAGGTTTTTCTCTTGCCTTGACAGTCCAAAAAGTTTCTTTTCACTACTTTATACTATTACAATAAATTATGTTTTAATAAATTATGTTTTAAACTCAAATTTCTTTTTTGTCCACTTTTGTTCAGATTAACAAGACTCTATGGTGGAAGAAGCTTCATTGGCTTCTGTTAGCACCAAGCAAAGTCCAAAACCTAATCATGTAGTGTTAATATTGTAGAAGCTTGAAATAGAGCATAACTTGAAGAAGGCAGTTCTACACAGCGCCTGTCTTTGACTCGTGGCATGGGTGAAACGAAAATCCGGGATATCCAGAAAGACAAAGCAAGTTTTAGGAGCAGCTCTGATGCATCCAGGGTTTTTTCAAAATGGAAAACAAGGAAAATGCCTACCAACAGAGAGTTAGACACAGTCATGTTGAAATGGTTTGAACAGAACAAGTGTAATATGCGGCAAACAGGTCTAATTTTTTTTCCTTCACAGTCATGGGGATTGAAAGCAAACTTAATGCATCGTCCAGGTGGCTAATATGATTTAAACAACCGTTACATACCATATATTAAAGCAATACAGCTCCATTTAACACCATGGTATTTTAATACAGGAAATTGCTTCACCAATATATGTTTCATCTCATTCGTGGATTAACCACAGTTTCGGATCATCCACCATTTCTCTACCCACAATAGCACAGATAATCAAGAGCCTATTATAGTTACTATCTGTTACAAAAGTAATCAACACTCAAGCTAGGAAAGAACAGTCTATAACCTAACAGTTATCACAAGTTAGATTCACAGTCTCTGTCTGGATAATAATTAACAACTGAACGAAGATTCATCATTCAGAGTATGATGTAGCAGAATTCTGTAAAACTTGAGCTTGGACAGTTCAGAAGTTTGTTAGACTTAAGACTAGTGCATAGTTAGTGAAGCTTCACAAACTGACTGGACATCTAGACAATGATCTTGGGTGACACACAAAAAATTAGCTAATTAACAGTGACTGAGGACATCAGTACCAAACACTTATCTGACATGTGAGTAATGGAAGTGAACAAACATGTACAAAAATCTGTTGATTTATCACTTGCTTCTTCCCTTCCATTACTGATACTGACCATTGAGTTCCTTTTCTACTTTGCCATTTGGCCAGGGATCCTAATCTTTTACCACCTCAGTTTATCTTTTATCCTTTTGTCTTCCCTTTTACTGTGTTTATTTGGCTTTCTTCTTATCCCACACCTCTCACATCAATGTACACAGGGCTTGCTCCTTTTTTCCAACCGTCTAGACCCTCCATATTTTTGCTCAGAATTGTGGTCAATAAATAATACTGATGCTCATTGTAGAGTTCATATTCTATCAAAAGGGATACAATGGCATGGTTTCAATTTTCCCATATTAAAAAAATCCACTCTCCACAAACAGGATCAAACCCATGCATGATCACGGATACAAGTTGTGAGATTCATAATATCAGCCTTCAGTGGATACAACTCCCAGGAAGTGCAATGCGACTGTAGCATTACTGCATACACACGGAGCGATAACTACTACATTCTGTGTTGGTGTAGGCACTGTGCATTTTTGCTTAAATATGATTATAAAAAGCTATCTTTTAAATATCACAGCAAGTAGCAATTTTGCAGTCAGCCTGTGCATTGTGCATGGTCACGTGACTATGTGCGTGTACCACTTTGACTACGCAGCATCGGGAGTACTAAGAAACAACACATGTATCTGTAAGTAATGGAAAGACACAAAGACACAAAACAAATGTATGAATATAAATAAAGGCTAGAAAGGTATGAATAAGGATAAACAGAATAACAGGTCAGTGGAAAGAGGGAGAAACAGAAATGAGGTACTAAGGCAAGTACATAAACACAAAAAACAAACTCCATATTTACATACATTTGCCCTCTGCACAAATGTGTTCCTTCCTTGTAAATCAGAGTTCTCCTAGATCATTTTTCCTTCTTAACCCCCAATAAGTATGTTTCTGCTTACTGGTTTCAACACAGGGAGTGGCATTTCCACTCACTGCAGAAGCCTTCTTGACGGCCCTTCAGTCTTGATAGAAGAAGTGTGAAGAAAAAAGGAAGAGACAGAAAGTTATAAAGATTGTCTCTTCTGTCACTCTAACAAGAACACGGTGATGATATATCATGTCGTAACTTCCACCTCCCAATCCCAATGCAGATGGCTTCGTGCATTCTGTGCCCAATGAATGGCTTCAGTTGGTCTGCCCAATGATATGGACATGCTCCACTATGACATTACCATTGATTTTGCCTTGAGACATCTTTTTTTATAGACCATTGTTTCTTCTATTCTCCGGACCACCTTTTGAGCAGACTAAAGCGGAAGTGCGTGTATAGACCAGGGGATGGCGCGGGCGACAGGGGCAGCGTCTACGGTGTTGTCACATGGTGGGGGAGGGGGCAAAGGGGGTGCGCTACTCACAGCGAGTTTTGGCAATGGTGCAGTCAATGCGGAGCTGCCATCCTTACTCACTCAGTGGATGTCCTGAACACGTGAGTGCAGTTCCAATCATAGTCTGTTTAAAACAGCAGTGAGATAATTTTATCAGTGTGCTTCGCTTTTACAAAAACAGTCTATGTGCGTATTGTGTGCTAATTCATAATTATTGTAGTCTCTTGTACGTTTGTGGGTTTCTTCTTACTCGTTATTGGATATTATTGTGCAATAGATCCGAACAAAAATTCACCAGACTGTTATAAGTTGAAGAAGAAACGCAAGATTTTTACGTCCGGCGAGAGAAATATGATTCTGCCTGTTTATAAGCATTTCCGAGCGAATAGTATTGACTGCGGGATTAGTTTACCTCGTGTGCTGACCCCGGCTCTGATTCCGACTTGGGTGTGCAGCCACTCGATAGTGACACATATTAATTACTGCGGCACAAGGTAAGCTGACGCTGAAACCTCCTGCATGATGATGATGATGATGATGATGATGATGATGATAATAATAATAATAATAATATAATATTTTTTATAAAAATATATTTGTAATAATGAATTTATTGAAATTGTGCTGGACAAAGCGGAGGTGGGAGAGGTTTTCGCCTGGATCCCCAACTTCATCTGTCAGTTTCAAGTTAATTCCAGTACGAGTACATAATCCTCACTTCTCTCGCTTATTCAAAAATCGCCCGTGAGGAATCAGGCCATATATTTAGATAATAATAGTGAATAATAAATAATAAAATAATAAAATAAAGATAGTAATAATTTAATGAATGTAATGCTTACTGTTTATGTCAAAAGAATTCGTTCGCAATGCTTTAATCGTGAAATTGTAGTTAGTACGTTAAAACTGTGAAAGCCTCATGCCTCAGGTGGCAGCGCGTCGGCCTCTCAACGCTGGGTTCCGTGGTTCAAATCCCGGTCAATCCATGTGAGATTTATGCTGGACAAAGCGGAAGCGGGACAGGTTTTCTCTGGGTACTCCGGTTTTCTCTGTCATTCCAGCATCACTCTCCAGTATAATTTAATTTCATCTGTCAGTCATTAATCATTGCCCCAGAGGAGTGAGACAGGCTTCGGCAGCCGGCTCAATTCCTATCCTCTCCGCAATATGGGGCTTCATTTATCCCATCCCTGACCTGGTCATTGACTGGAAAACAGATTGTAGGTTTTCACATTTAAAATTTAATTCAGTAAATTAATTGTTTAAAGATGTAAGCCGTTAAAAAACTGTATGGGATTCTAACACGCAGACGTTAGTGTATTAATTCTTTTAAATTCATTCGCGGTTCAATCCGTGAGCTGTGCTGTATTATAGTGGTGGAGTACAACTTTGAATGGCGCGCCGGCTCGTTTGGCAACCACGGCGTGTGTGACGTGACAATGATGTCACATCCGCTTTAGTCTGCTCAAAAGGTGGTCCGGAGAATAGAAATGTGTCCAAAATATTGAAGAAATGACAGGTCAATTTTCTTGAATAGGGTTGCAGTGATCTTCAGTTCTTTACTGATACTGTACACTAGTCCAGTGTTGCATCCATGATATTTTCAGCATTTGTCTATACACCTACATTTAAGGCATCGATTTTTTTCAATGAGGTGATGTTCATTTCCAGGTTTCAGAGGCATACGTAGCTAAGAGATATATAACTGTTCTTATTAACCCCTCAACGATGGTGATCATTCGAGTACCGCTTTACACAATGGACGGAGGTGATTCAGGTGTGAGCACTGAGAAAATGAGGGATCTCTTTAAAAATTCATTGTTACAACAGTGTAGCTCAGATTATTTTCAAATGTTTACAGAAGAGACTCAAAAGAATGTAGTTGACTTATTATTTATCTTATAGTCAGTTACTAATGGAGAAGAGACCTTCCACATTTTATACAGAATGAAATTGACATTCTTCGTTTGCATGGGTTGTTTCACAATGCATTAAAAACTAGGGTTATTGTTGTCTCGGAAAATTTGAGCAGAAGTTCAAAGATTTATTTAACACAACTTCCAGGTTAATGGGATGATTAGTTTATGAGGAAGAGGAGATGTACTTTGGCGTGTTTTGTCATCCATTACTTGGTCGCACACACCATGCGCTCTCATCCCTGATGTTGTGTGTCCACAGCCACTTCGCTCAGTTCAGTCTGGTGTAGTGCTGCTATCGTCTGATTTATTAAAAATTAATTACTTCTCTTTCATTCAAACTGCACCATGCCATGCTTCTGCGCCACGCAATACTGTGTTTTAAAGTGACAGCAAGTCAAGTAATTACGAGACATAATATAAGACACTGAAAGAATTACAGGAATTTTCACCAGAGATGTCAACATGGATATCAGTGAAGAGATGGTGATTTATACTATCAATCTGCATAAGCTTACGACTGCATCCATAGAGAATCCCTGTTTAAAATTTTAAGACACCTTAGACTACACCTCAAATTAATAAACATAACAAAATAGACTCTCACAAACACCAAGTCAAAAGTGAAGTTTACGGGTGAAAATCAGTCATTTGAAATAAAAACTGGACTACGGCAGGGAGATGGACTCTTACCACTATTATTTAATTGTGCTCTAGAAATGGTAATGAGGGAATGGTTCAGGAAATTTCTCCCAAAAATAAAGATTGGCCGAAAAATCAAAACAAATTGCCTGCCGACGATTTAGCATTATTAGCAGCTGAGATAAAAGAAGCAAAACCCAGATATCAGAACTTCAAAACATTGCAAATAAAATGGGCCTCAAATATATAATTTGAAAAAACAGAAATAATGCCCCAAAAACCAACACAACTGAAAGAATTTATCACAAATGGTAAAGCAAAGCAAAGTCACCTCCCTACAGGCCATAAAGGCCCCTGGAGGAGTGGAAGGTAAAGGCTTCCACCATTGTTAACCTCGGCACGTGATGGGGTAGAGTGGTTAGCTCTATGCCCGGCCACCTTTGCCCCCAGGAATTAACCTGCTACTCATTTTTGGTGTAGGCTGAGTGAACCTCTGGGCCATATGCACCTCTGGAAGTGGAAATCTCGTTTCTTAAATTTTACGACTTCCTGGCGGGGATTCGAACCCACATCCTTCCGGGCGAACCGAGCACGCCTTTACCGCCTCGGCCAGGCAGCCCCTTATCACAAATAGTAATAAAATCAAAATAGTGACTCAATTGAAATATCTTGGACAAGTAATAACACATAATCTAAATGAAAAAATCTCAATCCAAACAAGAACAAATAGATTAGCTAAAGCACAATAATTGATTGATTGATTGATGATTGATGCTTATTGTTTAAAGGGGCCTAACATCTAGGTCATCGGCCCTTAATGGTACAAAATGAGATGAAATGAAATGACAAATTAAAAAACGCAAAATCCTCCACTGACCACAATTCAAAATGTGAGGACGAAGAATGAATGGATGGATGGATATGAATTTAAAACGATCAGGGGACCCAACCCACAGGGCTTCACGTGCACAGAAGCTGGTGTAAAACAATAGTATTACTGACCAAGGGACTGCTTCTATAGCACGATACTGAATCGATGATGCTTGTAGTCGAAAGGAGTCCAAAATCCAAGTCATCGGCCCCTCATAATGGTACTTATTGCCAGAAAAGTACAACGATGGTATTTGTCATGTTACGGTACTAATCAAGAGTAGCGTAGACTTGCGGTATTCCACACATTATGGTACTACTCACAGGTAATGAAATTCGCACATGTATTACAGACCTAATGTGTTTCGCCACTGACAGGCAACGAAAACCTATGGTGTTCATCACCTAAGTGTACTAACCCCAGGGACTCGTACTATCCCGTGGTGTTTCTTATATAGTGGGCACTAATCACAGCCAAGCCAGAACCATAGGTCCCGTCATCCCATCGTGTCGCTCATATAGTGCTACTAATCACAGGTACTGTAAAAGCAGTTGAGCTCTCGTTTGCTACTAATCACAAACCTATTTGGTACCTAACATAGTGGTACAACGTGCAAAAAAAAGTGACCCATGGTGCTCCCCACGTGGTGGTACTAATCTCAAGGAGTTTTATGGTTCTAATATAATCATCCCTTGGTCGCCCCTTTTAGTCGCTTCTTACGACAGGCAGGAGTTACCGTGGGTGTATTCTTTGTCAAAGCACAAAAATTAACATGGGACATCTACAAAAAGAAATGTCTATCAATAAATGCAAAAATAAAACACTACAACACAGTTATAAAACCGGAAGCTACATATGCAGCAGAAACACAGTTTCACTTGAATAAATCACAGACTGGCAGACTTCAGAATATTGAAAGAAGGATTGGAAGAACGTGCATCAACAAAAAATACTAGAAAGATGGACAGTGGCGGATAATACCTAACAAAGTCGTGTACAAAGAGCTAGAACCCTTTACAGATACTATGCGTAAGAGGAGACTGGGATTCTTTGGACATATCATGAGGATGGAGGATTCGAGACTTCTGAAACAACTCGTACAACACAATCTGGTTTAAAAAAATACAACAACAGGATGTAAATGGATCAGAGAAGTAAGAAAGGATCTGAAGGAAATAGGCCTTACAACAGAAGACACTACAAATAATATAAAATTGAATACAAACCTCAATAATACAAACCCCCGCTTTACCCTGTGCCCGTTGCATTTTCGGACGTCTTCCAAAATGGCGCCTAGGAAAGGTATAGACCACTCAGGCCCAAGAGAGAATACAAGAAAGTCTTAACATCTGGATACAATAAGCGGCCATGATTAACTTGGAACGAATACATTTCAAAGGCGGTGCAGAATAGAGCAATGTCAGGCGAATTGTTTCAAAAAAACAAGTAAAATAACAGAGATTATTGAAAAAACTTACTTGAAAAACTGAACTCGAGAAGACAAGACGGAAATTGCTGTTGCTCCGTAAAAGAAAGGAAATTGTAAAAATTATCGTAGATATTCTGAAGAAAAGCTATTATAATTTAAAAGAAGATGGCAAAACAACCTGCAGAAACACTGTGGAGGATATAAATAAATTCAGCGAGATATACGAGAATTCATTTAAATACGTACACTGATAGACCCAAGGCGCAAGATCAGCGATACTTTGGAAATCATAAATTGAAAGCAGCAAGAAAAGAAAAGGATAGGATAGGAGAGAATTACTTCATCAGGAGGAAAGTCGAGAAAGAAATAATATTTTAGAAAATAAATAATTTAAAATTGAAGATTTCCGTAAGACAAGACGAAAGATCTTACGCAGACTTAGAAAATTGGTTAATTAGAACATGAAAGAAGACTAAGAGAATAGTTCAAAAGAAATATTACTAGGAAGAATTTAAAATTAACTTTTACTTCCCGATATTAATTGATTTTATCGGCAGTTATTCCGAGAAGAAGATGACTTGCTAAGCATCCAGATGGACCAACCTGGAGGGAGATATCATCCGAACAGCTGAACCTACCTAAGATGAGAGGAGGAATTCGCCCAGCTGAAACTACCTAAGATGAGATGAGGAATCCAGCCGAACCTCGAACCATGGCCAATGAACCAGCGATGTGACGAGCAGGAGGAGAGTAACTGACGGCTGATATGATGAAAGATGAGCTAAGTGTTTACCATAAGTAATATAATTCTTAATTTAGCTAGGCATATGCATTAGAATAGAGTATTCTAAGTGTGAAATATTTAAGAGTGCAAGTGAAACAGTGAAGTGAAGTGCGTTACATTTAAGTTGCTAATACTATATTAAGTTAATATATAATTAGATTGATATCTCGTGGAGTATGGCTATGCATGAAATAAGGGAGTTACCGAGATAATTGAGAATATGGGTAGGAGGAAAAGTTATATAACAGCTGATTGCAAAGATTGTCATACAGTAAATAATATCTATGAATCTCGTGAAACCATTCAGTCAACGATTACATCACAGATGGATTGCATGTGAGAAGTGAAAGATATAATCGAGTTATTCCTTGTAAAGTAATGTTGTTAAATGCACAAATGCAGTATTTAAGGTTAAGCATCGTAATTTTTGGAAGAGAATTGATCAATGTAAAGGAGTATTTACGTACAGAAGAATCTCATGTCTCAGAAATTGCAATTATTATGAAGGAGGTTATGAACGATGAGAAATGGTATTGAGAAAGATGAAATGGAATTAACTGAAGGTTTTGTAAGGAAGAAAGAGGAAATATGAATTGATTTAAGTATGATAATGTGTGTTATGGTAATTATGAGATGTATATATGAATGGTAGATGCTAAATATGAATATATTGGATCGGTTAGACGATGCAAGCACAAAAAAAGACATACACCGTGGGAGTGACATAAAATAAGGTATGAATGGTGAATATTCATTTATAGTTAAGATTTGAGAGGTGATATAACATCAAATACAGCTGTTAATGTTAAAATAAATGAATCTGGTGACGTATTCTCGTAACGTGTAAGGTATGTTAAGACAATATATATAGTAAAGGCAAGGCATATACATAGTACCGAGATATCATAATATAGACACTTAGTGAATTACTTGCACATATGATATATGAGAGATAAATTTAACGAATGAATGCATATCGAGCTGTATAGCAGTAAATTAAGAATTATTTAGATAGAATAGTGAGATAGATCATTTTATATTTTGAATGCTGTTTTATAATTCATGTTATAATTTTAAATGGGAAGATAGTAAATTAGGAGCCGTGATTTAAGAGGCAATAGGGATGGAAACCTTAGCACGTCAGTCATCATAGCCCTTTCAAACCGTGTACACACAAATGTGTGGGTTCGTATTTTATTTATGTCTGAGCTTATTTGACGTTTTCTTGGCGCTAGACCAGCCTGCAGTGCTTGTGCGGGACACGTAGCATGTACTTCATCTGTTTTTATTTAGTACTTGTCCACCAGGGGGCAGGAAGAAGGGTTTAAAAATACAGTTCATTAGCAAGATGGCAGGAAGCAGTAATACCTAAAGTAAGTATTTATTTATTGCATTCATATTAATCTAGAAGCTTTACTGAATATCAGAATATAATCAATGAAGTGTGTAAATTGTGTAGCAAACGAAAATTGTGAACTTACAACATTGTACGTAATACCATGAGATTTTGAATGTTGATACGCACATATGTGCGAGCTAGGTTTCCTTACAGGCAATGCATGCAGGAGTGCTGGGTGATGTCACAAAAAGGACTTTGAAAGCAAAACTCGTACTCTACATGAGAAATGTAATGTATAATATTTTAATTGTTTAAAACCGTTCCCCCCTGTAAAATAGAACATTTGATCATGTACATGTGCATATTCACATGTACTGAGTTGAATTTGTTTATTTTTTTATTTTTTGCAAGTAGTGAATGAAGTCCTGACATGCACAATTGTGTGGGTTCTGTTTTTCAGCCAATAGTTCTTATTTTGTAAAATAAACTGTAAAAACATGTATTTGAGAGCATTTTAGTAAGTTGTTGACGTTTTGACACTTCCAGATTTCTTTCAAGTCTGACGACAAGTTGCTGCCGCCAAAAGGGCAGTAAAAGAAAAACTTTTCCTCAATGTAGAAAACGTAAAGTTTACTTGTGTTTGAACGAAGATTTAATTGTTTTAAATTATTCCCCACTGTAAAATAGAACATTTGATCATGTACATACATATATTCACATGCATTGAGGTAATTTTACTTTTTTGTAAGTAGTGAATTAAGTCCTGACACGCACAATTGTGCAGGTACTTTTTTTTTTTCAGATGTTAAATTTTATTTTGTAGAATAAACTAAAAATATATATATTTAAGAGCATTTTAGTCAGTTTTTGCCGTGCAAACAAAAATTCACACTGCCAGTTTTCTTTCGGGTCTGAAAGGGATAATACAGTTCTTCACCAATGATATTCTACGTGAACGAATTCAGATTTCATGATTTCAAACTTTATAAATCATAAGAAGGAATTCCAAATTTTTTAAATTATGATGTAATAGTGATACAGTGATGCATGTGAATGACTGGTTTAATTTTTCAAGGATGATTATAGATAACTTGAGTTCATTTCAGAAATATTGAGTTCATAATATCACATTATTTTGTTGAATGTTGAATTTAACGAATTATTATTGATTTTGAGCAACGATTGTGGAAGATTATAATGACAGGAGTTCTCAATTCTTTCTTAGTTTTCTTAGTTTAATAAATATGTTTTCTCATTATTTTATAATACAGTGAGTGGTAATTTATAGTGGTTGTAAGTAGATTGACTTAGTTTGTAAGGTGTTGATCATGCGATTTGCGTTAGAATTATGCGGTCGATGATGAATTTATACTTCTAGGCGATAGGATGGAGATGTTCATCGGTGATTATTGCGTGCGGTCCCTGCGTTTTTCTCTGAATTCACATAAAGCCTAACCTACAAGAAAAATTAAATATTTTTCTTATTTTCTGAGATACCCTGAGATTACATCTGACTGTCGGGATTTTATGGCTGTGTCGTACCTGGACGCGGAAAGGGCTCAGTTATAAATTTTTGGTAGCCCAACGTGGAGCTCGAAGAGAAAAGCATCGGGGGGAATAGGAAAGAGAGAAAAACACCGTGGGACTTGGAAAGAAAGTCGTCACAAGTTAAAAATTGATTGATATTCCAACCGTGGGATCTGATTTGAAGGGAAAGATACCAAGACACTTATCAAGAGAGAGAGATTGAAAAAGATTTCCAAGCAATTGAAATTGATTCGCAACATGATCTGAGCCAGAAGAGAAAAGTATGGCAGGACCTTACATGAAGAAAAAAAATAGTGCTTGCATGAAAGATTAATAATTTAATATGGGAAATGGAAAAATACATGAAATTTGAGAATGAATGTTGCTTGAAAGTTGATTAAGAAATAATTAGGAGTAGGATGATATTTTATTCTTTTTCTCAGAATAATTTAAAATATTTTAATTCTTTATTTTAAAATATTATTGAATTGATTCTTGATATTATGCTGAATGATTAGTATGTAAGTGAACGATGAATACTAGATAGTAAATAATTATTTCTTTTTGGGAATTCATTCTGAAATAAACTGATAGAAATGCAATCTGAATTCATTGTTAAGTTGCTCATGGTCAAGCTGGTAGGGTGATATCAATCTTCAGGAAGGTCCATATATTAATTTATTTGGGAAACAAAGCTAATAACTAGTGTGTAAGATTTAAATACTGAATTTTATTAATTCATTAGGGTAGACATTGAAGAACTTTGATATATTTTGTTGCTATTGTGTGATATTAGAGAATTAAAAAAAAAAATAGAGAATTTGTTAGGAAATTAGAGAAACCATACTGAATATAATTGATTTTAACGAAATCATGGCAACTCAAGGAAGAGCACAGTCTAAGAAGGAGCAAGAAGAGGAGTTGAAGAGAATAGATGAGAGAGGTAGGAACAATGAGGAAGAGGTGAAGAGAATAAAGGAGAAACAGGAAGGAATTCCAGTGTGGTTCCAAGAATTTATGAAAAAAACAAGATGAGTAGAAGAAGCAGGTAGAAGAGAAAAATAAAGAGAAACAACAACGAGAAGAAAAAGAAAGAAAGCAAGAAGAGAAGGAGAAGAGGCAGGAAGAAGAGAGAAGAAAAGAGAAACAAGAACGAGAAGAAGAGGAGGCAGGAAGAAGAGAAAAAGAAAAAGAAGAGAAGGATACACGACGGGCAGAAATAAAACAAAAACAACTCAAGGAAAGGAGAAAAGAACAACAAGAATTGTTACAAGAATTTAATAGAAAACAGAATGAGAAAGAGCAAGAACGGGAAGAAAAATATCAAAGACTCATGGAAGAAATGAGAAAAGAAAAAAGAGAAAATCAACGGAAACAGCAGGAATCATTGGAGGGAATCATTAGGAAACAAGCAGATAAACAAAAAAGAGATGATCGAAGAGCTAAAAAAGAAACAGAAAGAGATAAATGAAGAATGGCAACAAAAGCAACTCGAGGAAAGGAGGAAAGAACAACAGGAGTTGCAACAGAAGCAACAGGAGGAAAGAAAGATAGAAAAGCAAGAACTATTGCAGGATCTTGATAAAAAACAACAAGAATTGTTAAAGGAATTCCGTAAGGAACAAGAAAAGAAGCAAGAAGAATGGCAACAGAAGCAGAAAGAGATGATGGAGGAAGAAAGTACAAAAATTCGGTCAGAGATATCGGGGGATTAAGAACGATATCCAGAATATGCGAGCCGAAATGACTCAGAACATGGAAAGTAAAAACAAGGAGATGCACGAAGAAATAAATAAAATAAAATAAAAGAAGAAGTAATGGAAAGCCGAAGCATAATCCAAAAGCAAATGGATTAAGAAATTAATAAATTAACCAGCAACCTGGAAGAATTAAAAGTTAGTAATGAAAAGAAATGGGAGGAAATAAATAAAATAAGTGAAAAAGTAACGGAGAGTCAAGAAATCATGAAAAAATTAAAGGATGAAGAAATTAATGAATTAACAAGTGGCATGGAAGGATTGAGTGTCAGGCACCAATAGTTAGATGAAAAATTCCATCAAGCTACAGGCCAAGTAACCGGTAAAATTAATGAATTAAGAGAAAAGATGGAAAGCGATAAAAATGAAGCAATCCAGAAAATGGAGAAAACGGAAGAGAAATTGAAACAAATGAGAAAGGAAATGCAGGAAATGAAAATGGAGAATCAGACAACAAAAATCTGTTACCACCGGGCGAGTTGGCCGTGCGCGTAGAGGCGCGCAGCTGTGAGCTTGCATCCGGGAGATAGTAGGTTCGAATCCCACTATCGGCAGCCCTGAAGATGGTTTTCCGTGGTTTCCCATTTTCACACCAGGCAAATGCTGGGGCTGTACCTTAATTAAGGCCACGGCCGCTTCCTTCCAATTCCTAGGCCTTTCCTATCCTATCGTCGCCATAAGACCTATCTGTGTCGGTGCGACGTAAAGCCCCTAGCAAAAAAAAAAAAAAAAAAAAAAAAAATCTGTTACCTCGAATTGCAGTGAAAGACAGAAAGCAATCGAAATTCAAATCAACGAGAGGGAAACCACATCATCAGGGACAGCTGATCTGAATAGGCAGAATGTTGATTTAATAAACGGAAGTAACCATAGCAATAGTCCATCGATAATAAATATTATAAAAACGTATGATGATCATCCAAAACACTTTAATAATACAGCGAAAATATCGCCCAAGCAATTTCTGAGAGAAATGGAGGAACACTTCCGAGAGAGTAGGGTGCAAGAAGATAAAAAGCTGCGGATAATAGAGAAGCATCTGGACGGAAACACAAATATATGGTTCCAAGCTTTTAAATACAGTTTCCACAGCTATGAGGAATTTTGGGCTGCATTTTTAAGAAAGTTTTGGAATCCAGAAATACAACAACAGTTAAGGCTTGAGTTATACTCGAGAAAATTTTCATCAACAGGCCAGACGCGGTATAGTGATTATTTCTCCTACCAATTCCACCAATTTCAAGACTTAGACTCAGCACCAAGCGAATTAGAGGTCACAAAGACTATCCAGAGACAGTTTCCACCTGAGGTGCAAAGATTGTTGGCGGCCTCAAATGTAGAAAATGCGGTTGGCATGGAAAACACGTTAAGGCAGATTGACATGACATCAACATATTCGATAAATAGGAATCCACGGAATACTAGCCAAGAGGAGACAATAAATGCTATTATTCCCGAGGACATGAATCACAGAGAAAATAAGAAGTCGGAAAATACATCAGAAAATTACAACAGAGAAAGAGGACAGAATAGGTGCATTTGTCAATGTAGTAGAAACCCAAGTGGAGGATATGGGCAGAATGTTAATAGATATAATCCACATTATAGAACTAATCCACGATATAGAGGAAATATAAATCAACAATACTACAGAAATAAGACATGGTTCAGCGACAGACGAGGACAAAATAATTATAGGAGAAATGAAGAGAACCGAGGATATATCCAAGAATTACGAGAAGAAAGACAAAATAAAAATCATTGGGAAGATGCTATCAGAGATAAAGATATAAATGGAGATATCGAGGGAGCAGAAAGCCTAGAACTTCAGAGTTACAAACGTAGAAAGGCCGAAGAGGGAAGGTTAAACCCAGATACTCCAGAATTTACAAACAGTTCAGAGTTATCTGAGAGAGAGAGAGAAAAAAAAACACGCCGATTTCAAATTGAGGAATTGTGAGATTGTAGATAACAAAAGAAATGAGAACTCGGACAAAATTCGCAGTTGGAAATGACCAAAGATTGAATTCGGACCAAAGAAAATGTTAAATCAGCTGATATGTATAGAGATGTCCTCAGAGAAACCAAATAACATCAGTTATGATATAATAATAATCGATACTATTCCATAGAGGAATAAAGATCTAACATTCAATGAAAGACAGAGAATTTACAGAAAATGCAAAGTCACATTTTTAATCAAGTTTCGAAAGAGTAAATACATTGCAAGCAATATATTTAATCCGTGGCAGGGAATAAAATGTGCCCGTTGCATTTTCGGACATATTCCAAAGTGGCGCCTAGGAAAGGTATAGACCACTCAGGCCCAAGAGAGTATACAACAAAGTCTTAACATTTAGATACAATAGGAGGCCATGATTAACTTGGAACGACTACATTTCAAAGGCGGTGCAGAACAGAGCAAGGTCAAGCGAATTGTTTCAAAAAAACAAGTAAAATAGAAAAGGTTATTGAAAAACTGACTTGAAAAACTGAACTCGAGAAGACAAGAAGCAAATTGCTGTTGCTCCGTAGAAGAAAGGAAATTGTAAAAATTATGGCAGAAATTCTGAAGAAAAGCTATTATAATTTTAAAGAAGACGGCAAAACAACCTGCAGAAACACTGTGGAGGATATAAATTCAGCGAGATATGTGAGAATTCATTTAAATACGTACACTGATAGACCCGAGGCGCAAGATCAGCGATGCTTCGGAAATCATAAATTGAAAGCCGTGAAAAAAGAAAAGGATAGGAGAGAACTACTCCATCAGAAGGAAAGTCGAGAAAGAAATAATATTTTAGAAAATAAATAATTTAAAATTGAAGATTTTCGTAAGACAAGACGAAAGATCTTGCACAGAATTAGAAAATTGGTTAATTAGAACACTAAAGAAGACTAAGAGAATAGTTTAAAAGAAATATTATTATTATTATTAGAAAAGCGCACGAATGTGCATTACAAAGATTATTGACCATTTTAGTCTCTGCTATAATCGCATAGAGATTTGTTGTTGTTCTTACATCTTGTGATGTGATATATGTCACAGAACTGATCACACAGCGAACACTCACATTTTTCATTTGAGTCGTGATAAGACATATTTTTACATATTTTATGGTGGTACCTGTGTACTGCTAGTTTTATTATCACATGTCTTAACTTCTGGTTGGCGTTCGTCCAATTTCGATCCAACATGGCATCTGTGCTGTAGAACTCTAGCGGAATTTCTTCTCTCTTCTTTCGCCTCTCCGCTAGATGTGCTTCTACATTCATTGTGGATGGCAGTGGTAGTTTTATCCTCAGTTCTTCAATAAGGAAGTGTTCCCATGCTAGTTCGTATGTTAGGCGGGAACGGGTCTATTTTGAGATGCCCATTATGGTCTAAGAATTTTGCCTTAACTCCTTCTATGGTGGCCAGGCCTTTGTTAGTCTTTCCCATATCAAGTGGATTCCATAGGCGAGTATTGGTAGGATCGTTGTGTCAAATAGGCGCATAGCTGTTTTTAAGGATAACTGCTGTAGATTGTTGATGTCGTACATGGCTTTCATGGCTGCAACTGCTTTGTCTTTTATGTGTAGTCTGAACGTCCCAGTAGTCTGCAAGGTTATTCCCAGGTATTTGAATGAGTTTACTATTTCCACTTTGCCGTCTTCGTATTCTACATTGTCGTTTGCTGCATTTCGTCCGCCTTTCCGAAAGACCATCTGTTGAGTTTTTGTCCAGTTTATTTTCAGACTGTTATTACTCTAGGAAGAATTTAAAATTAACTTTTACTTCTTGATATTATTTGATTTTATCGGCAGTTATTCTGAGAAGAAGATGACTTGCTAAGCATCCAGATGGACCAACCTGGAGGGAGATATCATCCGAACAGCTGAACCTACCTAAGCTGAGAGGAGGATTTGCCCAGCTGAACCTACCTGAGATGAGATGAGGAATCCAGCTAAACCTTGAACCATGGCCAATGAACCAGCGATGTGACGAGCAGGAGGAGAGCAACTGACGGCTGATATGATGAAAGACGAGCTAAGTGTTTACCATAAGTAATATAATTCTTAATTTAGCTAGGCATATGCATTAGAATAGAGTATTCTAAGTGTGAAATATTTAAGAGTGCAAGTGAAACAGTGAAGTGAAGTGCGTTACATTTAAATTGCTAATACTATATTAAGTTAATATATAACACTAGCCAACGTGATTTTTGCGGTAAAATAGAAAATATATAATTCTTATGGAAATCGATGCTCTGATTCCGAAAATGATGCTATTTTTTCCCTATCACATCTAGTTTTGACGCAATTTGGTGTTTTAGTATCTGCAGGAATTCGTAAGATGTAATGTTGAGAGATGTTCTCACGCAACTATTTTTAGAAAACAATTATGTAATTTGATTTGTTATTGTTTGCATTTTATTATAGGTTTATTGCTGTCTAAATTTTCATTTTGTAGTTGGGGATTTCCAGGTAAATTCATAACAAACTCCCCCAGATACGCAATAGACCGCGAGGTATGTAGGATTGAAGATAAGACAGTTGAGAGTTTGTCTTTCGTCTTAGACCACTTGAATAATCAGATGTGTTAAAAGCCCCAGCCCTTATGCAATGTTTATGATGGACTGATAAAGCAGTTTCCTTTCAAAGATAACAGTCCGAAAGTATTATACTCAAGAAGATGAACTTGTATTTTGTACGGATGTTTCAAATCTTCTACGTCGATTGGGAGAGAAAGAGTATGATCCTAGTAACTGGCGTGTTTTTACTGACTCTTCCAAAATAAGTTTAGAGGCTGTTTTGCTTCATAATACAAATGTTCTGGCATCCGTCCACTTGCACACTCTACAAAAATGTCTGAAACATACGAGACCTTAAAGTTGGTGCTTGAAAAAATTAAATATCATGAGCATGGGTGGCAAATTTGCAGTGATTTGAAGATCATTGGATTGTTGCTGGGACAACAAAAAGGCTATACAAAATTTCCCTGTTTCCTATGAGAATGGGATAGCAGGGCACGGGATAAACATTGGGATACAGTGAATTGGACAGAAAGGAAACGACTACAACCAGAATCCAAAAATGTCTTGAATGTAAGTCTTATTGACCGTGAAAAAATTCCACTTCCACACTTGCACATCAAATTTGGATTGATGAAACTGTATGTCGAGGCATTAGATAAAAGTAGCCTATGCTTCCATATTTATCCACTAAATTTTCCTCATTATTAGATGCAAAAATCAAAGAAGGCGTATCTGATGGACCACAGATTCGTAAACAGGTGAAGGATAAAATTTTCATAGACACGATGACCAAAATTGAGAAAGAGGCATGGAACACATTCAAAGAAGTAGTGACTAAATTCCTTAGCAACATTAAGGACCCTCAATACAAAGAAATTGTAAGGAAAATTTTGGTAAAGTTTAAGGAACTCGGTTGTAATATGAGCCTTAAGCTTCATTTCTTAGCTTCGTATCTGGATTATTTCTCTCTAAATTTAGGAGCTGTCAGTGAAGAACAAGGTGAAAGGTTTCACCAGGATCTCAAAGATGCAGAACAACGCTATCAGGGACATTGGGATGTGAATATGATGGCCGATTACTGTTGGTCGATTGCACGAGATCTAGAGATCATTCAAGATCTTCAAAAACCCGGAAATTCCACGGAAAACGGGAAAAGACGGAGGTGTGAATCTAACCTGCACATAATGTAAGTAACAAAACTATGTATGTTTAACCATGTAATTTTTATTCAAGGTAAGGTTATATTAATTTAAAAGCAACTGTACAGTCGAAACTAAATAGGCGCTATATGGTTCAGTTTCACGAATTTCAATATACATTAAAAATATAATACATACTATCTACTTTCTTACAAAGCAGCATTTATGTGTATTCAATGCATGAAAAATATGATTACGTTTTGCAAGCTGAAATTTACATTAATACATCAAATTTAATCAATACTAAGGATCAACAATTTTACGTAAAAACAAAATAATATTTTGTAAAATTGCCACCAAACCAGACGTGATTCACCAAAACTAATTTTTTTCTCGAATTCTGCGTTAAGAAATTCATAAAACCCACCTAGTTTCGTTTTTACCGCAGAAAAAAAAGTTTTATTTTGCAGGCTAGTATAATTAGATTGATATCTCGTGGAGTATGGCTGTGCATGAAATAAGCGAGTTACCGAGATAATTGAGAATACGGGTAGGAAGAAAAGTTATATAACAGCTGACTGCAAAGATTGTCATATGGTAAATAATATCTATGAATCTTGCGAAACCATTCAGTCAACGATTACGTCACAGGTGGATTGCACGTGAGAAGTGAAAGATATAGTCAAGTTATTCCTTGTAAAGTAATGTTGTTAAATGCATAAATGCAGTATTTAAGGTTAAGCATCGTAATTTTTGGAAGAGAATTGATCAATGTAAAGGAGTATTTACGTACAGAAGAATCTTATGTCTCAGTAATTGCAATTATTATGAAGGAGATTATGAATGATGAGTAATGGTACTGTGAATGATGAAATGGAATTAATTGAAGGTTTTATAAGGAAGGAAGAGGAAATATGAATTGATTTAAGTATGATAATGTGTGTTATGGTAATTATGAGACGTATATATGGATGGTAGATGCTAAATATGAATATCCCACGGCCGCTTCCTTCCAATTCCTAGGCCTATCCTATCCCATTGTCGCCATAAGACCTATCTGTGTTGGTGCGACATAAAGCAATTAGCAAAAAAAAAAAAAACATTAATATATTAGATCAGTTAGACGATGCAACCACAAGGAAAGACATACACCGCGGGAGTGACATGAAATAAGGTATGAATGGTGAATATTCATTTATAGTTAAGATTTGAGAGGTGATGTAACATAAAATATATCTGTTAATGTTAAAATATATGAATCTGGTGACGTATTCTCGTAACATATGTGAAGTGTAAGGTGTGTTAAGACAATATATATAGTAAAGGCAACGCATATACATAGTACCGAGATATCATAACATAGATACTTATTGAATTACTTGCACATATGATATATGAGAGATAAATTTAACGAATGAATGCATATCGAGCCGTATAGCAGTAAATTAAGAATTATTTAGATAGAATAGTGAGATAAATTATTTTATATTTTGAGCGTTGTTTTATAATTCATGTTATAATTTTAAATGAGAAGATAGTAAATTAAGAGCCATGATTTAAGAGGTAATAGGGAAGGAAACCTTAGCACGTCAGTCATCATAATACAGTTCTTCACCAATGATATTCTACGTTAACGAATTCAGATTTCATGATTTCAAACTTTATAATTTATAAGAATGAATTCCAAATTTTTTAAACTATGATGTAATTGTGATACAGTGATGCATGTGAATGACTGGTTTAATTTTTCAAGGATGACTATAGATAACTTGAGTACATTTCAGAAATATTGAGTTCATAATATCATATTATTTTGTTAGAAAGCCAGCGCTGACTTAAATGTTGAATTTAACGAATTATTATTGATTTTGAGCAACGATTGTGGAAGATTATAATGACAGGAGTTCTCAATTCTTTTTTTAGTTTTCTTAGTTTAATAAATGTTTTCTCATTATTTTATAACGGAGTGAGTGGTAATTTGTAGTAGTTGTAAGTAGATTGACTTTGTTTGTAAGGTGTTGATCAAGCGATTTGCGTTAGAATTATGCAGTCAATGATGAATTTATACTTCTAGGCAGTACGAGACGTTCATTGTTGATTATCGCGTGCGGTCCCTGCGTTTTTCTCTGAATTCACATAAAGCCTAACCTACAAGAAAAATATTTTTCTTATTTTTTGAGATAACCTAAGATTACATCTGACTGTCGGGATTTTATGGCTGTGTCGTACCTGGACGCAGGAAGGGCTCAACCCTTACACAAAACATACCAACAACACGCACATTTTCAACCGAGGAAAGGGTACGAAGATCGGAGCGTCTGAGGAAGTACTAGGATGACAGGAAAGCCCGAACAATCCCTTCAAAGAGACCTGAACAATGGACTGACTAAAGTGATCTTATGTGGTCATAAAACAAGAAGGAGAATAATAATAATAATAATAATAATAATAATAATAATAATAATAATAATAATAATAATAATAATAATGTTATTTGTTTTACGTTCCACTAACTACTTTTACAGTCCTCGGAGACGCCGAGGTGCCGGAATTTAGTCCCACAGGAGTTCTTTTACATGCCAGTAAATCTACCGACATGAGGCTGTCGTATTTGAGCACCTTCAAATACCTCCGGACTGAGCCAGGATCGAACCTGCCAAGTTGGGGTTAGAAGGCCAGCGCCTTAACCGTCTGAGCCACTCAGCCCGGCAGAATAATAAGAAGAAGAATAATTTACATCAGGAAATGTCATATAACAATCCTTACATCCGCTAGAATACAGCATGTTCTCAAGCAGAAAGAGGTCAGACTATTTCAAACACTTTAGAAAGAAAAAAGAAACACTGGTTTGGGCCGATTCAAACATACAAGGAAGGCAGATATCTTCACATTCAAGGATAATACCGTTTCCACCTCTACAACTTTAATAAAACTTTACAAGCTAGAGCAAAATGAAGTTAGGCCTACCACGCATGTATAAAGAAGAGAGTTCGTGTCACAAAATATCGAACATTACTCAATACTAACTAGTTCTTTTGTATCATCTTTTCAACCAAGAAATAATATCAGTGCGGCTGTTTCCATCTGTTTCACTGCATAGTACAGCATGCATTATAAACCGCTTTCTGATAGTGAGTTCTTGAAATAAACTTCCTTATTGATGTTGCCATTAGTGCTTTCACGGCCCGTACGTATAAACATGATAGTGTATAGGCTTTTGGGCTTATGCCGTGTCAAGAAAATAAGGTGAAATTCTTAACGTTTTGCAGTTTTCTGCCTTTTCTTGAAAGATTTCAAAGAAATTGGAAATTTATTGAACATCTCCTTTAGTAAGTTATTCCAATCCCTAACTCTCCATCCTATAAATGAATATTTGCCCCAATTTGTCCTCTTGAATTCCAACTTTATCTTCATATTGTGATCTTTCCTACTTTTAAAGACACCACTCAAACTTATTCGTCTACTAATGTCATTCCACTCTATCTCTCCGCTGACAGCTTGGAACATACTACTTAGGCATAGAATCTCAAGGATAATATAATAAAACCACCTATACAATAGGCATAGAATCCTTGAGATTCTATGTCTAGTGTCATCTTCAATACGGAACAATAATGAGAGTTGTTACTTGTAACATATTACTTAGTTGAGCAGCTCGTCTTCTTTCTCCCAAGTCTTCTCAGCCCAAACTATACAACATTTTTGTAACGCTACTCTTTTGTCGGAAATCACCCAGAACAAACTGAGGAGTGAAGAAGCTCTGAAGCAATCAAAAGCTAATTTGGATAACTCCCAGACGTATGCAGTACAGTATGTTTTGATGAAAGCATGGCTGTGACCTTACAAGCAAGGATAGCTTCTCGCCCCTAACCACGTGGCCAACTAGCCTGCTAACAATATTTAATGATGAAGTGTGTTACAATGGGAGCTTATTATTTATTTATTTACAAATAATATTATGTATTCTCAAAACTTACACATTTAAAATGTATTTTTGCAGTATTTGCAAAATACGACCCCGGAATTTGGAAAGGAAGTCGTGGGGGGATGCTGGGTGTTGTACGTTGTGGCCATTCCTTAAAGGAAAATAACAAGTGGCACAGGCAACAGTTTAGAATAATAAACCATATGTAAAATGCCACACTAGTTGGAAAAGGTTCGCCACCCCTGCCTTGGACCATTTACATGCAAGGCATGCAGACGACATTGCAACTGCTGCACAAGGAAGGACTTTCGAAGAGGTGGAGTAAAGGTTAGCTTGTGCTCTTGAGAGACAAGGTATTACAACTGGAACTATCTCAAGCCCAACGCATGGAAGACATAAGTTTGCATATACCATCTTCACAACAGGAAGACCCAACGAAAGTCAAACTGCACCTGAAGAGGATTTACCCTTGCCCAGTGTGACATGCCCCAGTACCTGCGCATAGTCCGGCTCCATGGCTAAATGGTTAGCATGCTGGCATTTGGTCACAGGGGTCCCGTGTTTGATTCCCGGCAGGGTTGGGAATTTTAACCATAATTGGTTGATTTCGCTAGCACGGAGGCTGGGTGTATGTGTCGTCTTCATTATCATTTCATCTTCATCGCGACACGCAGGTCGCCTACGGGTATCAAATCAAAAGACCTGCATCTGGTGAGCCGAATTTGTCCTCAGACACCCCCAGCACTAAAAGTCATATGCCATTTCAGTTACCTGGGCATACTGGATCGCATCCTGACTTTCAGAAAGCAGTACGAAGAACTGAAAGGCAAGATCAATTCAAGGAATGGTGTACTGTGGAACCTGACGGGCACAAACTGAGGAGTGAACCCTGAAGTCTTGCGATCACCAGCCTTGGGACTCTGTTGAAAGGGAAGGACCACCAGTAAAGAAACCATGCTTTTAAAGACGTAATACGCATGCTGAATAATCGCATTCCTAAGCAAGTGTTTTACTCTGAGTTAACACTGGCTAAAAGTTGTCTGAGAGTTATGAGGAAGTAATTAAGGCTAACATGAAGATGTTCCACACTGATGTTAATAAGTGGCAGACCTTAGTCCTCAACCGTTCGTACTGAATCATTACTTCATCACGGGACACTACTTTTTGAAGAAACCCTAAGTGAATAGCGAAGGATAAGAGGCAACATAGAAAAGAAAAAAATGCAAAATAGGAGAACAGTGGCTCCTCCACCTGGACTACCTGCCATCTCTGCAAAAAACTGTGTTCCTTCCTTATTGGGCTGTACGGTCACCTATGGACTCACAGATGAAGAGGAGTTCTGCTTGGAAGACCAACCTACTCGTTTTTGAGTGTTTGCTTAATGTTCCTAGCTATATAGAACAACTTGATTTGAAACCTGTCTGAAACTTTTCATAACTTAGGTGCCTAAAAGTTGATTTTTTAGGACTGCAAAGTTGGAGGTCCAGTCATAATATTTAAAAATTTGTGGATGATTAAAAGTATTATTATCAATACTGCATATCTTAGAAAGCAAGATAAAATGGGAGTGAACTTCAGGTAGAGAGCAGTTTTCTGACAAACAGTTCCAATGTTAACAAGAACCTAAGACTCTGTAAGCATTTTATACAATATGTTATGTTTTACTTTTTCTGCCCAAGGTGAATTCTCTTTAGCTACAGATCTTTCAAGATAACCGCTCTCCAGTGCATAATGGCAATTCCTCCGCACCCAGCCCATCAATAGACTTCAGGCTGCAGCGCATGAGCCTCCTCCTTAGAAACATACTGAGCCATAACTGGAAAGGCATACAATAGTGTTCCCAGGGAGAAGGTTTGGGAAACCATGGTCGAAAAGAGACTGGATATACAAACTGTAGAAATGGTGCATGCAATGTACAGCAAGTGCATCAACACTGTACAGACTATGGTTGGAAATAATGAATGGTTTAAAAATAAAACTGGACAAAGACAGTGGAGTGTGCTTTTTTGTTTCTAATGGTTATGGATGACATTGTAAAGGACACAAAGGAAGAAAATAATGGAAATAAGGAGATGAAGTTATTACCATTTTCAGATGGGGAACAAACAGCAAAGAAGTACAATAACAACTTGATGAAGTGAATGAGAAAATTGAAGAAAAGTATGGTACGGAAATCAGTGCAGAGAAAAGCAAGACCATGGTGATATCAAGAGGAGAAAGACAAGTAAAAGGCATTATGAAAATTGATGGTCAAAGTCTTGAAATTGTTGAGTTTCAAATACCTAGGGAGTGTATTATTGCAGAATACAGGGTGGAGATGGAGATTAGCAACAGGGTGCAACAGGGCAATGCATTCTGCCAGAGTGGAAGAAACCTTGTCTGGAATAAGAAAGTACAAAGGAAATGTAAAGAATAATAATAATAATAATAATAATAATAATAATAATAATAATAATAATAATAATAATAATAATAATGTTATTTGTTTTATGTCCCACTAACTACTTTTACGGTCTTCAGAGACGCCGAGGTGCCGGAATTTAGTCCCGCAGGAGTTCTTTTACGTGCCAGTAAATCTACCGACACGAGGCTGTCGTATTTGAGCACCTTCAAATACCACCGGACTGAGCCAGGATCGAACCTGCCAAGTTGGGGTTAGAAGGCCAGCGCCTTAACCGTCTGAGCCACTCAGTCCGGCGAAATGTAAATAGATAATGTATAAAATGTATTATGGCACTCATATTGTCTTATGCAGCTGAGACTTGGATAATGACAAACAGAGAAAAGAGTAGAACTCAAGCCAGCTAAATTAAATACCTAGGAAGTATAATAGGAAAAATAAGGGAAGACAGATTGAGAAATGAAGGTGTGAGAAAGGAGGTTGGAATGGAAAACCTAAATAGGATAACTGATAGGAGTAAACTAAGATGGTTTGTACATAAAAAGGGGATGAAGGAGAAAAGAATACCAAAACAGATTATGGAGATAAAGTTTGAGGGAAAGAGAGCAAGAGGAAGACCTAGAGCAATGTGGATCGATTCGATAACGAGAAGTGCAAGAAGAAACCTGGAGTGGGTAAAATGATGAAAGAGGAATAGTAGAAGGAGAGAGGAAGGAGGAGAAGTGCCATAAATGCCCTGACCCAGCAGGAGCTGGATAAGGAGGATAATGAACTAGAAACCTTATATAGGTTAGGAATACAAAACTGGAACAGATAGATAATATCAAGTATTTAGGATGTGCATTCTCCCAGAATGGTAGTATAGTAAGTGAGATTAAATCAGGATGCAGCAAAGCTAATGCAGTGAGTTCGCAGTTGCAATCAACAGTTATTGGACGAAACTATGTTTACACTGATCTGTTTTCAGATTGACTTCACTGTATCTGAGTCACCTCAAATATCTTGTGATTAGTTGGCAGGCAGGTGAATAACAACAAAAAACGTGCAATATTTCTCCCATGCTTTAACAAGTACCAACGAAGCAATACCAAATGTTTGTTTTAAGGAACCATACCTATTTCTGTTGCATAAACAGTTGACCATAGGGTGTCACTTTCAATGATGCATTTATTTCCACAGTCAGACCAGCAGCGCTCAGGGTAAAGAGCGTTGAAGTGTGCACACTTTCAAAAATGGCAGTGAAGTTCTAAATATTGAAGACATCGTAAGGCTTATGTCAGAGACTGTTTGTAGGTTAATTCTTCTTGGTGATGTCATACGTAGTGTAGCCCTTGTCTTCTTGATCTTTAGACTGATAACTCCTGACAGTGTCATATTCGAAAATGTGCACACTTCACCACTCGTTCTGGCCAGTGCTACATGTCTAACTGTGGAAATACAATAAACCCCTGATTATTTGTGTGTGGATTAACTGGTTTGTGAGTTACTTGTGCATCCCCTGTGGATGGGAGCAGGAGAATACATCCACGGTATCCCCCTGCCTGTCTTAACAGGCATCTAAAAGGGGCCCCAGGGGCTCTTAACTTGGAAGTGTGGGTTGTCGACCACAGGACCCTTAGCTGAGCCCTGGCATGGTTCTACTTACTTATACCAGGTTTCTCACTTTTGTCTATCCTATCTGACCTTCCTTGGTCAACACCTGTTCTTTTTCGACCCCAATAGGCCTACAGAGCCTTTCATTTCCACATCCTTTGTGCTCCGTGTCTTTCTTTGGCCAATACCTTTATTTATCGAAGAGCTGGATCCCATCCATTTTTCCCTTCTGATTAGTGTTAATAGAGGATGGTTGTTTAGTTGTACTTCCTCTTAAAACAATAATCACCACCACCACCACCATCGGTTATTTGTGCAAACTAAAAAAGATATTAAAATAAACAATATATAAATATGCTGTAGTATACATCATTTTCATTACTTTTAAACTAGGCTTTCTCAAAGTTGAGTTGTAAGAAATGCAGCTTCCATAACGGCAATAAATTCTGTGCCAGGTAACAACAGAGCACCGTATCTGTTGATACTAGTCTAGCGTCTCTGCGAAACTTAGAATTTCTGATATCAGTCTGTATGGTCTTCAGTTCTGTCTCTTCATAGCAAAAGCACGTGAAAATACTGCTTTAGAACAACAAACAAACAAACAAACAAACATACAAACATTTAGGAAAGGGAAGTAGACTGCGAAGTTGGTGGCATATTATGTAGTGGGAGTATGTACAATTTGGCCACATTTCAATAAAACAATAGCTGGAGGATTTTGTGCAGAACAGTTATACTGGTGGACCTTCAAAAGGTAAAAGTTTAAATAAGCTGACATATGAAGAATTAGACGACTCACTTCAACAACTGTGGTGTGGGGGAAAACGGGGGTGGGAGGTGGATTAAGTTTTCGTCACAGGTACAATGTGTACAGAGATAGTATTCAACGAATTTTCATTATATTGGATTAGTTGTGATTCTCTCCTTCAGTAGCCCGAATAACCGGGAGTTTACTGTAATTGCATTGCTGAATGTGGCTACCTATGAACAGATGATAGGAAAACTTAAAATGGTCCACCTTTTCAATACAAAAATACCGTTTTAAGTTTTCCTATCATCCATTCTCAGTTCAATACGGACAAAAATGAAATTCTTAGGTTTAAATACCTATGAACAGCCATGCATGTGATAGAAATGCTTATACAGTTATTCCATCTAAAAGAAGCAACCTGGTAGTGCTGCCTCGGTACTTACTAAAACACAGGACTCACATTGCATGTTCTTATTGTGATTTCCTTAAGTGAAAACCATCGAACACTATCTTTACAAGATATCAGAGGTGAGAACTGAAGTGGGCCAATCTGTATACTCTTCCAACAGCAGCTACATGTACGATCAGTATTACGTGTAAAATAATAGTAAAGAAAATTAGGTATCAAAAATATGCATCATAACTCGACACAGCTATAACAGATATCAGAAGTGGCTTTCCCCATGTTGAAGGTCATATATCAGTGCGCAAAAAAGCGCAGATATCTAGCAATGGCCCTATGTGCTGTCCAGAAAGACACTTACACTAACTTCCACACTGGTTTACTATGGCTTCAACACACTGCATTGGAGATTTCATCCATTTTTCCCTCAATTACAACCTAAAACTTCTCAGGGCATTGTATACATCTCCACTATAATGAAACTTTGTAATCAAATCATGCACCCCATCATGATAAGAATTCTTGCTGCTTGGAAAATGCTCCTAAAATCATCTTCTCCATGCCCTTCACAATAGGCTGAAAAACCTTCTACTTCCTGAAATAGCTGAAGAACAACTTGGCTTCTTGGAAGGAAAAGGTATCCGGGAGCAAATTCTGAATGTCCACTACATTGTGGAAAAGGCCAGAGTTCAGTGACCTTTCTCTGCTTCATTGATTCCAGCAAGGAATTTGATTTGGTGAAATGGATACATCCCTGGACCATTATTCTAGAAATGGAGGTGCATCTGGATGTTTGTCGGAGCGACTGTTTGCGTGAACCAAGTTATGTCCAGAAACTTCAAAGTAGGAGGTGGTACAAGACAGGAGTGCATTTTCTCATCCATCCTCTTCAATATCTACCCCGAGCATGTAATGAGAAAAGTGCTATAGGACTGGGAAGGAGGTACAGTGAAATCTCGTTGGTGCATTCCTCACGTTTTCTTGCTTTACACATTGTAAATTCAAATCCCGATTTCCATTGTATTATATTTATATACTAGCAAATGTACCCGTGCTTCGCTACGGTATTCTACATTGTATACGGATATCGAAGTAAATACTGTATGTGCAGTAAATAAGATTGTTTTAAAACTGCATGTCTCTTAACGTTATCCGAGAAATAGCATGGGGAGGTCCCCATATGTTTCCAATGTAAAGTGTGGGTTGCGGAGTTGTGATGATAATGGCAGGCTCACTTGCCTACTGCCATTCACAATCGAGTTGGGAAGTTTACATTATAATCGCAGGCCCCATTGCTTACTGCACGGTCACAATCGATTTGGGGAGTTTTCGTTATAATGGCAGGCCCCCTTTCCTACTTCCAGACAAATTACAGTTGAGGCATATTTATTATAATGGCAGGCAACTTCCCAACTACCAGTCAAAATTGAGTTGTGCAGTTATCATTATAATGACAGGACCTTTTTCCTTCTGCCAGCCAGCTTACTGCCAGTCACACAGAGCTGGTGAGTTTCAATTAAAATAGCAGGCCACTATGCCTAATGCTAGTCACATTTTAGATGGGTACATTTATAATGGCGGGCACCCTGGCCTACAGCCAAACACAATCGGATAGGAGAGTTTTGAGCAAAACTGCATGTTCCCTTGCCTTCTGCAAGTCAAATCGAGAAGTGAATTATTCATTACAATGGTAGGCCCTCCTTACTAATGCCAGTTGCACAGGAGTTGGAGAAGGACCCCATTCCTACTGCCAGTCAAAGTCGGTGTGGGGAGTACTGATTACAATAGCACACACACCCTTTCTCAATCGCTACAAATCAACATCAATGAATATATATAGATCGACATACGAAAGTATATGAATGTTTACAATACTGCAGACCTTCATTTACAGATTAACTGCCGTTAAACGGTATGTCATATCGACAAAGGATTGTACAATAAGACGCAGTATTTAGCGGCCTAAATGGCTGGTCCTATTACATTTTCTCGCATCTCATCTATTCATGGGTCAGATTGAGTTAGAAACGTTGAATAGGGTGAAATTTGTGTAAGATTATCTTACAGTGCATTACTTTTCGGATAATTATGTGACATAGCATTTGGCTCACATATGGGTACTGGGTGGGCCAATGTTCGTGTAGAGTTTGATGATTCTATCTTTCCTGTAAGTGATTGAAAGTATGAATTATGCATGTAAAAAGTCCAAATTTACTTAAAATCGAGAAATAGAGACGAATCTGACGTATAAGGAATACAGTACGACAAAAAGTCATAAGAAGGTTGAATATCACTCCAAACTGAACGGAGATTGTGCCATTCGTTATGTGATAGGACTTCCCGTTTATCCCACGAAATACCTCGAAATGAAGGTCTGTACCATCATTAAAATTGCCTTCATATTTCGATATTCTTTGGGGATAAAAAGTGAAAAATTTTAGATCTTGGAAGTTTTCCGTCCGTTACAGGCTAAAACGTATAATTTTACCAAATTTCAATTTTCTTGCTCGTCTGGCAGATTATGCCGCAATCTGGATTTTGGGCGAAGGGGGTAACAACTGGACTTTCAGGAAACTACCTACACAAAAAATAAGCAGATGGTCATTATTACCTCTCAAACGGATAGCTTAACAAAAATTTCACCAAAATAATCAATGTACAGGCACACACAGTCGTTACGATTTTATTTATATAGATAAGGAATCTGCTCCATGTACAACACATTTTGGGCTATGTCCACTGGACTTAACCTGCAAAACCGACCGTTCATGATATCTCACTTATTGATCCCCCTGTCGAAAAATGGACATGAGAAAAAAGTTTTAGAAATGGATTTCCATTAAGGATTGTAGATTTCCATTAATTTTGGATGTGCATATTTTGAGGGAGTGCAAAATAGTTTCGGTTTCGGATAAACCCCCAATAAATTTAGGTATTCAGAAATAATACTGGGCTTAAAACCTACTCAAAGACAGGTGGATTATAAATATCAAGTTTGGTAGAAATATATTCATTAGTTTTCAAGTTGTAAGAACTCATACAATCAAACAGACAACAAAGCTAAGAAATATGCAAATGGTCATTATTACACCTGAAATGGATAACTGTACAGAAATTCCGCCAAAATAGTCAATGTACAGACACACGGTCGTTACAATTATATTTATACAGATGACAGATAAGTATGGGCACGTTTGTAAGTGCAAACCTTCATTTCAAGATTTACTGCTCCTAAACAGTAGATCATACCAACAAACGGTTTGCACCCTCAGGCATCCCTTTTATTGCTCTACATGTTTGGTATTAAAACATTTTCTCGTATCTCCCTTATTTATGGGTTCGATTGATTTACGACATTTAAATGGGGTGAAATTTGGGTACATTTTTAAATTTCTACATTATTTTTCACATACTTATATGGAAGCTAGAATCATGAAATTTGGTTCGCATGTAGCCGTCGGTAGTGTCAATGTGCGTGCCAAATTCAATGACTCTATCTTTCCTATAAGTGTGTCAAACTAAGTAAAATATGTGTAAAAAGCACAAAATTTACGAACAACCGAAATATACAGTGAAATCTACCCAATAAGAGAGAGAGAGAGAGAGAGAGAGAGAGACGACAAAATATCACAGGACCAAAGTTGTAGATCACTCCAAATTGAACAGAGATTGTGCCATCCTTTTTGTGATAGGACTTGCTGTTTAGCCACGAAATACCCAGAAACGAAGGTCTGCACCGTCATTAAATTGCCTCCATATTTCTATATTCTTCAGCATAAAAAGTGAACAATTTAAAGATCTTGGAATTTTTCTGTAGGTTACTAGCTAAAACGTTTAATTTTGCTTAATTTCAATTTTCCAGTTCGTGTGGCAGATTGTGAGGCAATCCTGATTTTGGACGAGGGGGGTAAAATTTAGGACTTTCAGGAAACTATAGCTAAAAAATATGCAGATGGTCATTATTACCCCTTAAACGGAAATTTGTACGAAAATTTTGCCAAAATAGTCAATGCAAAGACACACGGTCGTTACGATTTGATTTATATAGATAGATAAGGAATCTGCTCCACGAATAACACCTTTTGGGCTATGTCTGCTGGACTGAGCCTGAGAAACCAACCTTTCATGATATTTCCCTTATTAATCCTTCTGTTGAAAAAATGCACATGAGAAAAAGAAGTTTAGAATTGGATTTCCATCAAGTTTGGTCAATTTCCAGTCAGGTTGGTCTTGTACTTTATATATTGTAGGAGAGTAAAATCACCATTTTGGTTCCCTATAAAACCCCAGTCCATTCCTGGAATTTGAAATGGTATTGACCTTAAAACCTACCCTTGGACAGGTGGATGCTAAATATAAAGTTTGGTTCAAATATCTCCAGTAGTTTTCAACTTGTAAGAAATATGCTTTACACGCACCCGCTCTTGCGTTAAGTCTGGTGGGACTTGTACTGAAAAATGGTCCGTTAATGACATCTCCCTTATTAATCCTGTTATCGAAATGATGCACATGAGAAAAAAGGTTTAGAATTTAATTTTCATGAAGGCAGGTAGATTTCCAGTAAGTATGGTTGTGTATATTTTGAGGAAGTGCAAAATCACGGTTTCGGTTTCGTATAAACCCCCCACACAGTTCAGGGATTTAGAAACAATATTTGCCCTAAAACCTACCCAAGGATATATGGATTCTAAATATGAAGTTTGGTGGATATATATCCAGTAGTTTTCAAGTTATAAAACAAACAGACAAACAGACACCAAAGCTAAATAATGCAGATGGTCATTATTACACCTGAAACGGATAGCTGTACAGAAATTTCACCAAAATAGTCAATGTACAGACACACGGTAGTTAGGATTTTATTTATATAGAAGATATACCTCACTTATCGCATCACAAATTTTCAATATTACCATTTAGTCATAGGATGCTAAGAATTAAGAGCCTAATTTATTTATTTTCCAAATTTTACACATAGTTCATCCAAGATTTTAATATCAATTGTATTTTTGTATCCGCCTATTGCCATTTCTTGATGGATGCAGTACTTTTGTATCCATCTCTTGGCACAGGCCAAAGCAAAGTGTAGCTTCAACGTTAAGTCCCAGCCTCATCCATGGCTGTGACAATACGAAAGCTGCTGGGGTATAGGTGGTGCTGAGTAATGACATTCGGAGCACAAATAGTGTCTGAGTGTTATAAAAAGTGTTACTCATAAGGTCAGTCGTGCTGCAGTGGCACATTCTGGTCCAGTGAGGAAAGCAATGGTAAACTACCTCGTTCCTCATCTTGCCTAGTACGCCTAATTTGGGCTCTGCCATTGGTTTTTGCGTAGCCTTTGGTGGTGTTATTTGAGGATCCAACCAGCCTCTGGGCAGATGACCTAACAGACAGAGTATTTTTGTACATTTGTTTTTATGTCAATTGTGTGTTTGTACATTTGTTCAGTTATTAGATGTATTACATTAAGACTGAAGATGGCCAGCCAAGGCCGAAACTAGTCCCTAGTTTAATAATGTAATTAAAAAATATTGCATATTATAGTATTGAAAAGGTGGACCATTACGACATTAATTTAATATTTTTTTTCTATTTGCTTTACGTCGCACCGACACAGATAGGTCTTATGGCGACGATGGGGCAGGAGAGGCCTAGGAGTGGGAAGGAAGCGGCTGTGGCCTTAATTAAGATACAGCCCCAGCATTTGCCTGGTGTGAAAATGGGAAACCACGGAAAACCATCTTCAGGGCTGCCGACAGTGGGGTTTGAACCCACTATCTCCCGGATGCGAGCTCACAGCTGCACGCTCCTAAGCGCACGGCCAACTCGCCCGGTAATTTAATAATTATTATTACCATTTAGTACCATCACATTTTTCTTAGCCTTGAATATGTTCTTGCCATTCTTTGTGAAAGGAACGTGAATGCCAACACAGATAAGATGCCTCACTACAGGAAAAAGTTCAAGGAAAGTTGCATGATAATGAGAAAGCCTTGAATTGTTGAACTTCACAGGGTAAGTTGCACCTTCGAGGAGCAAGCCATCAGCCTAAGGAATGTTCACTTTTCTAGCTGGTTAGCAGTGAGACTCCTGAATAACCCAGTGGGCCTGTTCGCACTTGTATTTTGTATTCATTCAGAAGTTACAAATTTATTCCATGTTGAATAATACAGAGAAGGGTAGCAAATAATTGTCGCATGATAGCCTAAGTATGAATTACGAACATAATCGTGTGAAGTTGATTAGCATGGTGTACATTTTTATGTGATAGCCTACTTATGGATATGGAAAAAGTAAATAAATTATTTACTAACAAAGGCAAATTCAAAATCCTTCAGGAAATGGGCTGGCGCCACATCTTTAGGAGTGTATAGGCTCACACCTTAGAGTTTGGACTAGACTAGAGTCAGCTGCAGTTTTGCCACGAGTGTATAGGTTCACACTTTAGAGTTTGTACTAGACTAGAGTCAGCTGAAGTTTTGCCGCGTTCAAAATCGTGGCCAAAGTCATTCTCTCACACATGGTCGAGTGTAATCTCCAAATAATTCATGGTTGAAGAGTGTGACCAGAAAACAATGTTTAATAACCCTCTGGTCCAAATTATAAGGCTTCAACAAACATTTGTTTTATAAAGAGTGTTAATCTGCAATGATACATTGATACTTTTATTCTGCAAATGTTTTCATATTTGTCGCCTGATGTTTTTCACACCTTTCAATACACTGTTAAGCCCAAGTTGAAAAGGTTTTAGTATTTGTTCTCTCGTTCTTTTAACTCCTTTTAGTACTCTGTACTCATCTTCAGAAAAGACAGATATAGCTTTCACTGCATCCACACATGCACAACGCAAAATGCACTTGTGTTGAAAAAAGCATATCAAGTGTTTACACATATGCCTGCTGGATAGCTTTTATTCATATATTCAACAGTATATTATCTTGTTTATCATCTTCTCTTTCCTTGTTCCCTGCAGAAACGTCTTAAATAGATTTTACTTTATTTTTATCGGGGGTAGGAAGATCAACAATCTTAGACACGCCGATTCTGGCATGTAGTGCACAGGAACTACAGGTCCTCATGGAGAAGCTTATGTTGATTCGTATGGAATATGGCCTGGATATCAATAGAAGAAAGATGAAGGTGATGATTATAGAAAGACAGAAAGCCAGCTAACCCAGTGTGAGGGAAATAGCTGGTATGAAAGTCATCCAGAAATTTGTCTATGAGGGCTCCACGATTTCTAATACAAGAGAAGAACGGCCTTGGTCAGGGCAGCCATGACAAAGCTCAGTAGGATATGGAAGGACTATACTGTTACAAAGAACACAAATCTGCAACTAGCTAACTCTCTCATATTCCCCACTGCCACCTATGCAGCGAAGACCTAGACAATCAAAGAAGCAGATAAGGGGAAAAATAGAGAATTCAAGATATGGGTTTACCGACACATTCTCCAAATTTCTTGGACTGAACACCAAACTAATACGTCTGTGCTGGAAGAACTAGGCATTCAAACTAGGCTTCTTGAGAGGATCAGCTTTCCTCTGGTACTTCAAACACATCGTCACAATAACAGGCTGGAGAAGCTTGTAGTCGAGGGAAAGTTTAATAGCAAGAGACTGCAAGTTGGACCAGTTGCAGCCTCTGGTGGCTAAATCCTTCCACGAAGCAAGAGACTGCCAGGCTTGGCGAAAGCAAATCAGGACAGTAAAAACGTTAACACCACCATGCCCTGTCAAGGGTAAAGGACTGAGGATGAGGAGGAGGAGGAGGAGGAGGAGGAGGAGGAGGAGGAGGAGGAGGAGGAGGAGGAGGAGGAGGAGGAGGAGGAGGAGGAGGAGGAGGAGGAGGAGGAGGAGGAGGAGGAGGAGGAGGAGGAGGAGGAGGAGGAGGAGGAGGAGGAGGAGGAGGAGGAGGAGGAGGAGGAGGAGGAGGAGGAGGAGGAGGAGGAGGAGGAGGAGGAGGAGGAGGAGGAGGAGGAGGAGGAGGAGGAGGAGGAGGAGGAGGAGGAGGAGGAGGAGGAGGAGGAGGAGGAGGAGGAGGAGGAGGAGGAGGAGGAGGAGGAGGAGGAGGAGGAGGAGGAGGAGGAGGAGGAGGAGGAGGAGGAGGAGGAGGAGGAGGAGGAGGAGGAGGAGGAGGAGGAGGAGGAGGAGGAGGAGGAGGAGGAGGAGGAGGAGGAGGAGGAGGAGGAGGAGGAGGAGGAGGAGGAGGAGGAGGAGGAGGAGGAGGAGGAGGAGGAGGAGGAGGAGGAGGAGGAGGAGGAGGAGGAGGAGGAGGAGGAGGAGGAGGAGGAGGAGGAGGAGGAGGAGGAGGAGGAGGAGGAGGAGGAGGAGGAGGAGGAGGAGGAGGAGGAGGAGGAGGAGGAGGAGGAGGAGGAGGAGGAGGAGGAAATATACGGACACAAGGTTGGCTTATTAGGCAACTTCAAATACTTCCTGGCCTTCTTCTTGATTTTTTTGGGGCTCGCACATGTGGATTTGACCCTGTTTTACGGCTGAATGTCCTTTCTGATGCCAACCCAACCTGGAGAAATGTGTCCACTACTGCATGTTTCTGTGGTTGGTCAGTCGGTCGGTCGGTTGGTTGGTTGGTTGGTTGGTTGGTTGGTTGGTTGGTTGGTTGTGTCATGTGTATTGGGTCTAACACCAACACTCAGTCTCTGACTCATAGCAATTAAGGTTACATAGTTACAATTCCCGACCCAGCTGGGAATCGAACCCAGTGCTCTCTGAACGAAAGGCTACTAAGCTGATCAATCAGTGACACCTTCAAATACTAAAACCAAACCAAACCGCATGGCAGAACAACCCTGAAGGTCCTTGGCCTACCAAACGAATGCTACTCAGCCTGAAGACCTGCCACATTAAGAGATGCTGCGTGGTTAGAGCCATGTAGCCTCTCGGCTGTTATTCTTGGCTTTCTAGAGCAGGGCCGTTATCTCACTGCCAGATAGTTCCTGAATTGTAATCACATTGACACCTTTAAATACTACTAGACTGATAAAGATCACTGATGTGCTAGGCCTGTCGTGACTTCACCGCCATTTTTCAGGATTCCTGTAGGGCCTTGACACCTACCATAGCGATCCCAGGGCAACAAGAACTCCCTGCAGCCCTTACTTTGTGATGTTACCCATCATCCACAGTGCAGTTAAGGGGATGGACTTCTGGGAGACCTATTAGAACGAAGTTCCTTAGGAGAAGCATTTGAGTGACCAGATTGGACAGACAGAGTGAGGGAGGTGATGAAGGAGAAACCCATAAAGCTAGTCTTTCCAACTAGAGAATAAAATAACCGTAAACATAACCATGTGACTTCAACTGCTTCACACTTTCGTCCGCCCAGTAAATAGTCCATTTCTAAACTGAAAAATGTTAAATGTTTCTGAAAGTTTAAATTTTAAAGTATGAAGTATTGAATGAAAGAGTTTTATCAATTGAAAATTATATTATTGTTCTAAGCTTCTGGTCAATAACTTAAATACCTGTTATCTGCTCATGAAAATATCTATTTATCTGCTACCGATAGCTGTCAGCCACAAGGAAAGCCATGCACACGACTGCACGACCATGAGTCAGTTCGCTTTAATGGCTGGAGTTGTGAGGCATAAGAGAGGGAAACCACTGAAAAGTAGAGAGAAGACTATTGTCTTAAAAGTATTTAATGAGTTTATTGAAACATATCCCGACAGTTCAATTGACGATATCATGAAATTAACATCCGAGTTCACCGGTGTGTCTGTTTCGAGTGTTTACAGTGAGCAAAAAGAATTTTCTAGTACCAGCCATGTCTTACTGTAGGTGACTATTTGTGGACTTCAAAGTGTGACCATCATGTCAGACAGGGGACGGCTCCATGGCTGGTGGGCAAATAAGGTAGGACATGACTGTTTAAAAGCTACCTCGATTTTTTAACCCTTCTGGTTGAGGGAAATATATTTTTAATGTGAACTTATAATGTAAATTTTTAGGCAAAAACATTTTTTTTCTTTATTCTGGTTTATTGTTAAATCATGCAAATAATATCAATTTTGTCTAATCCCGGGTAAGTAATAGGCAAAAATTTGTTAGTATTGTTATCGTTGGATGTACACGTAAAATACAGTAACCACATTTATACAAAAGTCTTTGGCGAGTACAGGTAAGAGTGGAGTGAGAATTTATAACAAGGGATTCATGAGCATCTTTTGAGCGTACATAGCCACATAACACGAGTTCCTGCTCAATAAAATAGTGAATGAGTGTGGTTGTTTTTAATAACCATTTTTTATATGACAGAAAGAAGGACAAGTGTCAGTCATGGACAGACTAAAGAATTTGAATTTTTTTCCTGTTATCGTTATTATAATTTTTTTGGGGTATGATTTGTCTGAGGAAGCTTAAAAATAAAAGCTTATAACTTCACCTGTTGGGTTTAAAGTAATAATTTTCTAAACATATCTTGCTTCAATCAGAAGTAACTTGAATAGCTGTCCTCCATATGTTGCCTTCCGTTTTCAAGGTTTCAAAAGGGGGCTCTCAATGTTTAATTGTAACTTTCCGATGAAATTCACAACTGCACTCTTCTTAAACAGGGTTGTGGCATAAGCCATGGTAACTATTTTTATACTCACATTTTTACTATGGTGACAAAGAAATGTCATATGTCCTGGAAAGCACGACACTCATAGCACATGGACACAGCATGAGATGGCGGTACTACAGTAATGAGTCAGGCTCCATATAGAATGGAAGCAACGAGGCAAGAACAGCGTAGAAAGTACTGCAACACTTGCCATACTCACCAAACCTGTTTCCGTGCAATTTTGACCTCATCCCCAGAGTGAAAGGACCATCGCGTGAGGGATGGTTTGGGGCACGAGAGGACAATACCAACACTGTGAAACATGAGATTGCAAAATTTACAGATGGTGAGGCAACTGGTATCCAACGTCTCCCGCATTGTTGGCAGAGTGTTGTGGACAATCTAGGGGACTACTCTGAGGGTTTATCATAAAGGTTACTGTATTCTCTGAGAATAAACAATATGTAGCACAACAATTTCACGACTGCCAGTTTCCTCGCTTTATATCCTGCACCTGGTAAAACTACTCAGCATTATTCATACCTTCTACGGCACCTTACGCCACCCACTCCCCAACAGTATATTTTCGTTTGTCAGGAAGATCCCGTATTCATATGAAAAATAGTTGCCATGACTTATGCCATAACCCAGGTAATAATAATAATAATAAATAGTCATTGTTAAGTAACAAACAAATTAAATTCTGTAAAATTTGAGAATAAAACATTGAAAATTATACCAAGAACAAAACCACAGCAATGGAAGAAGCCATCCTATGTACTATCAACGTAGCTCACAACGGCTGATACCGAAGTGTCATCATCTAAGCAGGAAACTCTTTGTAAACAGTCTTTTAAAAACCAAACTATCACCAAATCCATGCACTATGCACACTAGTACCAAAACATTGACTAAAAAAGAAAAGGTAAAAACATTTCAATAAAAATATCTCCTACAATTAAATAAACGCATTCTCCTCAATATTCAACTCACATATTCGCTCCGCAGTCCTGATATTTCCTCATCTGTTGCTAAACGGACCTCCTTTAATTCCTCCACAAGTCCATCACGTTCTTCCCTTAGCCTGTCAAGACTTTCCTCTTTTAACTTAATAGTAGTCTTCCCTTTATCCACAAGTATTTCCAAAGCTTTAATTCTCTCCATTAATGCATCCCTCTCGTTTTCAGCCCTTCTCCTCTCGGCACCTTCCTCTGCCGCCTGACGGCACAGTCGGCCCACCTGGGTCTCCAGAGAAGAGATCTTCTCACTCCACGACAACTTGATGTTGGAGAGGTGAAGGTGGGCCTCTTCCAGTCTGCGCTCCAACAGCACTCGTTCCCCGAGCAGCGCCTGCACTCGCTCGTCCGCATTCAGCTGTGCGCCCAGCCCAACACACTCTGCGTTAGTCCGCTGTTCCAACACAGCAACACGGTCACGCAGATGCCTCACTTCCTCTTCGCTTTGAGCTAAGTTGCTCGATAACCGTGATCGCTCACGGTCGGAAGAATGGCGCAAAGTCTCTAACTCGTCCTGCAAAAAATGTTATACATATTAAAATAGTTTCAGACTATAATGAAGATATTTCAATTTACGAACAATGTAGAAACCATTCATAAAATGAGTTATATCTACTTATCTACAGCAACAAAGGCTCTGGTATTAACGAAGCATTAACTTTGTTAGATTGCCAATTATTGTATTCTGAAAACCTAAAAGTAAATTCATGCACCAACATTACATGGATTAAGCCATACCCTACAAGGATCCTCTCACTACCAATATTTATTGACAAACTATGAAAAATAATAATTTAAAAGTTTTCATGAAAACATCAGGCTTAGAATGTTCTTTTCTTAAAACAATATAAACAATTCATTCATAATATTATTAATATTATTACTGTATTATCTGATTCAAATTCCTTTCCAGAGGAAGTTTCCTCTTATCCAAAGTATGAACTACCAAGGGTTTATTTATTAATATTACATAACTGTGACATGCAATTTGGCCTCCCTTGATCTTAGGCAGCACCTCTTGCATTTTGTTTCTCTGCCACCTACATCATTCACCGAAACTAATTGTTTAACCACTTGATACTGGCCCTATATGTCATATAGACCTCCTCTCATTCACATTCTGCCGACTTCCACGTGTGGTATAGAACCCTGTAAGCCTAACTTCATTGAGTTCAATCTTGTTTTGAAGTTGTCGAGATGGAAATGGTATATCTTTGAACGTAATGATCTCTGCCTTCCTTGTACGGTATGTATGAATCAACACAAATTTTTTTTTTTTCCTTCTAAAGAGTTTAAGACAGTTTGACTTCTTTCCGCTTGAGAGTACATAGAATTAAATTTCTGATGCATTCTAGCAGATGTACGTATCATTTTATGATATTTTCTTATGTAGATTGATAGTATAAATCATCATTCTCGTCACTGATGTGCATGTTGACATCAGCAGGTGAGGATTCCTATAATTCTTTCTACACCTTGAAACATCTTACGACACCTAATTACTTGACCCACTGTCACTTTGAAATACAATATTGCATGGCGCAGAAGCATGACACAGTGAAGTTTGAATGAAGAGTAATTAGTTTTAATAAATCAGACGATAACAGCACTAAACCAGACTGAACTGAGCGCAGGGATAGTGAACACATATCAGGAATGGGAGGGCATGACGCGCACAACTAAGCAACGACGACAAACCCCGCCAAAGTTCATGCTCTCTTTCTCAAGAGCCAATCATCCCATTAACCTGGGAGTTGGGCTAAACGAATCTTTGAACTACTGTTCCTGGTTCTTCTGCTCACAGTTTCCAAGGCAATGATTATCCTAGTTTTCATTGCTTTGTGGAAGAACCCATGCAAATACAGGAACGTAATTTTCAGTCGGTATAAAATGTGGGCGGTCTCTTCTCCATTAGTAGACCTTAAGGTAAATACAGTCAATGAATGTCAACTATATTCTTTTCAGTCTCTACTGTAAATGTCTGAAAATAATCTGAGATAAACTGTTGTTACAGTGAATTGTTAAAGAGATCCCTGCATTTTCTCAGTGCTCACACCTGAATCAGCTCTATCAGCTGGGTAACGTGGCATTCAAATGTTCCCCATCACTGAGGAGTTAAATAAATTTCATACCCTAAGTTGGCAACACTCCAGTAAACTTAAGGTGGTACCTACCGTGCCTCATGAGACCTTGCCAGCCAGCCATATAGTGTGATATGTCTCACTGTGGGTGACTATTTGTGGACTTCAAAGTGTGACTATCATGTCAGACAGGGGACTGCTCCATGGCTGGTGGGCAAATAAGGTAGGACATGACTGTTTAAAAGCTACCTCGATTTTTTAACCCTTCTGGTTGAGGGAAATATATTTTTAATGTGAACTTATAATGTAAATTTTTAGGCAAAAACATTTTTATTTATTCTGATTTATTGTTAAATCATGCAAATAATATCAATATTGTCTACTCCTGGGTAAGTAATAGGGAAAAATTTGTTTTTTAGATCTTTATTGGACGAACTCAACACAATCTGCGGAATCGCAAAATTCAACGGCTTCAGCAATCATTTTATAGAAAGGATAATCAATAAACACAAACATCGCCCAAAAACTACCCTCAAAAAAGAAATAACCAAACCTCTAACATTTTCCACCTTCACGTTCAACAATGATATCTACAAGTTAACCAACATCTTTAAGAAACAAGGCGTTAAAATAGCCTTCAAAACCAACAATAAGAACATGAACGTTTTATACAATACTTCACACATCAACAAGACCAGCAGTTTTTTAAAATCAGGAGTTTATAGGATCAAATGTACCACCTGTTAAAAACCTACATCGGGCAAACCGGGAGAAACTTTATTATCAGATACCACGAGCACACTAACGCAATAAAATACAACAGGTTTTCAGCCATCGGCCAACACATGCAAGATTATAACCATAATTTCACCAATATTGAACAAGACATGGACATCCTCGTATTAGCAAACAAGGGCCCTTTACTCAACATAATGGAAAATTACTACATACACCTAGACCAATACTTTAATGCCAGTCACAATCTCAATGAAATCTCAGAGAAACCCAACATACTCTTCGAACTATTTATCACTTTCCTCAGAAACAATAATGCAGCCAACCTAAACTCAATCCTAAATTTAATCAAAGGTACTTTTCCAAGACAATTACACTTTCTCCTGCACCCTTCAGCCCCACCTTAAGCCCTCTTCCTAAGCCATATTTCATTTCAATACAAGAACTTACTGATTTCCATGATTATAAAATTTTTACAACACCCCATATATACTTTATTCTTTGTTAAAAACCTCTTAGTATGTATATTCCTTGTATTATTAACTATTACCATAATAACATCTCATTTCACTTGTTATTCTTTAAAATAACATTTTCTTAGGATTTCGCCAAAAGTGATCTTTGCTCCAATACGGCTGATGATGACCCCTAGATGGGTCGAAACTAGTACCGTGTAATTTATAATTTTGTGAATATATTTTAGTATTGAAAAGGTGGAAACATTTACGTTATTATTATTACTTATATATGATTTTGTGATGCAAGTAGTAGTATTACTCTAGGTTTCTTACAGAACGAAATAACAGCTTAAGATATTTTTTCAGTTATTATTTTCACCTGTTCATATACAAGAAAGAGCAAATGAAACGACGACGTTTACAACAGTGGATAGACATGACTCCAAACACTTCCAAGGCAGGCATGAATTTTAAAACATATCGGTCACCTGCTTTTTTGCAATCACCAGCTTTGTACAACCCTTGATTTCTGATTAAATGATTTCATACCAAGATGCATAGGAATTTTTAATGCATTCTTAGTGTTTATCCTAAATAATATTTTACTGTAAAATTTAGATATATTTTTCCTTAAATTAGGCATCCTTGAAGTTATTGTATTCAGTTTAGTTATATATTTTTGTTTGAAAGTGGACCGGTAGGAACTTCTGTGACCACCAGAAACATATGTTGAGTTCTTTATTATTTTGATGTTTGTCTTATTGTTGGCCTTTTATGTAGGACAACCTTAAATTTACTATACATAGTGTAGGAATATGGGAAGGATCTGGTCATGACTTTCATATATATAGAAAAGGCATATGACAGTGTCCCCAGAGAGAAGGTTTGGGAAACCATGGTTAAAAAGAAACTTGGAAGAGAAATGTTAGAAATGGTGCAACCAATGTACAACAACTGTGTTAGCAGAGTACTGACCCCAGTTGGAAAGACAGAATGGTTTAGGATTTTTTTTTTTTTTGCTAGTTGTTTTACGTCGCACCGACACAGATAGGTCTTAAGGCGACGATGGGACAGGAAAGGGCTAGGAGTGGGAAGGAAGTGGCCGTGGCCTTAATCAAGGTACAGCCCCAGCATTTTCCTGGTGTGAAAATGGGAAACCACAGAAAACCATTTTCAGGGCTGCCGACAGTGGGTTTCGAACCTACTATCACCCGAATACTGGATACTGGCCGCACTTAAGCGACTGCAGCTATCGAGCTCGGTGGTTTAGGAATAAGACTGGACTAAGACAGGGGAGTGTGCTGTCACCTCTTTTGTTTATTATGGTCAAGAACGAAATTGTAAAGGAAACAAAGGAAGCCTAAGGAGATAAAGAGATTAAAGTACTGCTATTTGCAGATGTTGATGTGATCTGGGGAAAGAACAGCAAAGAAGTGCAACAACAACTAGATGTACTGAACGAAAAAACTGAGAAGTATGGCATGAAAATCAGTACAGATAAAAGCAAGACTATGGTGATGTTGAGAGGGGAAAGGGAAGGAAAGGGCACTATAAAAGTTGGAAGTCTGGAAATTGTGGACAGCTTTAAATACCTAGGAAGTTAATTAATGCAAAATGCAAGGGTGGACATGGAGATTAGCAGGAGGGTACAGCAGGGTAATGCATTCTACCAAAGTGTAAGAAGTTTGGAGCAAAGAAGTACCAAAGAAAAGTAAAGAGATAATGTACAAAATGTACTATGTACCCATACTGCCTTATGCATCTGAGACATGGACTTTGACTAGCAGGCAAGAGAGTAGAATTCAAGCCAATGAAATGAAATTCCTAAGAAGTATGATAGGAAAGACAAGGAAAGAGAGAGTGAGAAATGAAGATGTTAGGAAGGAAGTTGGGATAGGAAAGTTAAATGAGAGAGTTGAAAAAAATAAACTGAGGTGGTTTTGACATGTAAAGAGAATGGAGGAGAATAGAATTCCAACACAGATGCTGGAGGCAAAGTGCAAGGGCAAGAGAGCAAGAGGAAGACCTAGCAAGGTGGATTAAATCAGTGAAGAGCGGCATAAGACGAAATTTAGACTGGGACAAGATTGTGGAAGAGGAACGGTGGAAGGAAAGAGGAAGATGGAGATGTGCCGTAAATACCCCGACCTGGCGGAAGCTTGATAAGGGGAAATGATGATGATGATGATGATGATGATGATGATGATGATGATGATGATGATGATGATGATGAGTGTAGTTATATTCTGTGTTAGAAAGTGATCAGCCAGTCCAACAATACACGACAAGAAATCAAGATCCTCTCTGGTTTTCCAAAGTTATTTTCAATGTTGATGTATCCATGTCAATTATTAAAAATAATTCAGCATGGGGTTTTTACTAAAGAGACTTTATCTCAACAATAAATAAGTTAAGAAGGGTGTTAATTTTATTTTTGTTATCTGCATCTGCTATATCAAGTCCAACAGCTTCAAGATCTTGCTGAATTTTGTGGACTCATTGTCCTCCTGTCTTCTTTCCTTAATAGTTGTTATTACTGCTACTTCATTTTTTAATTATAGATACTGTTAGTTATATCCTGTTTGTGTAACTTCACCTTTTCCTCTTTATTCACAATGCTCACTTTATTTTATTCTTGCAAACTTGATTTCAAAAAAAAAAAAAAAAGAAATAAACAAGAAAAATATAGCTAGTACTTCATGAAATATTTTTTATCATTTGCAACTATGTCGTCCAGATGCAAGGCTCTGCTACTTTCTAATCCCACATACTGTTACAAAAACTATTTTCAATGTGCTCATAATAACTAATAGTACCTTATTCTTAGATATTATTATTATTATTATTATTTGCCCTAAGAAACAGATCAATGAAACATGTCATTTATAAATAGGCCTTGTTTTCACACTCTGACCCATTGCATTCCCTTCCACCTTTTGTGTTTTTCATGCGTTCCTCATTATTTTATCACCAATACTCATATTTACCCCCAATAAGTATTGAAGCCTGCCTTCCTGATGAAGCTGGGAAGCAAAAATACGCACGTCAGGAGCTAAGAGGAAACAGATATAGAAATGAGAGTGATGATGAAAAAGCCAATCTATTTGAAGATGGCAGAGCGTGAAGATGTTATATTTATATGCTCCCTATCATATGTTACTTTTCACGTTCCCATCTTTCTATAAATGACCTGATTCTCACTCTGTTTGCTTCCTTGGCCTGCCACTTCATTTCCATCCATCCAACACTCCTCTTAAAGCACTTTACTCCTGTTGACTCCTCTCACTGTAGGCCACCTTCTAGTACAAGTCCAACCAATTCAACTTCACTATATCAATTCTGTCTGGGAGTTCATCACCATAAATATCAATTTTAGGAGCTCTCATAGCACTACAGAGCATGCTGAAGGCAGAAGGATATAAGGACATATTGACTGTACGGTAAAATACCAGTTCCTATGTTTCAGCATGATACTGTTCCCTGCCATAAAGTGGGATCTGTTTGTTAGTGATTTATGGACAGTAAAGCTCCAGAGCCCAGAGTCTCGACCTGAACACATCTGAGATGAACCAGAACGGTGAATTTATTCTGGCCTCCTACAATCCACATCCACTTTACTCCCCAGAGATGTTCGAACACTTGGCAGACAGCCTCTATCACAGAGTTTGGGATCTAACAAAGGACAAGGGTATAAATGTCCACCACTGAGCACTATATTTAAAAAAATATGAGATAAGAGTGGATGTATGGATACTTTTAGGCCCTTTAAAACTCTTTCTTGAAAGGCTGTGTAGTGAAGTTGGTCAAGTGCTTGACTTCCATGGCTGATAAGACAGGCATGAGGGAGTTTTTAAAAAGTAACTATGATCGGAGGAAAACGGTCAGTAAAAATGTAAAAAGACAGTGGGATGAATTTAAAGCAATAGGGAACATGCATGATCCGGGGTTTTAATTAAAAATATGCTAATCTGATTCAAAATTTCATGCAGAATTCAAAAATGTGATCAGAATGTACAAATAGTAACTCCAAACATGATAAAAATCTACGAAAATGCCACGTCACGCAAGTATGCGATCTCATTGGTCTGACGTCATCATACAGGTTGACTGAATTAGCAGACGAAATAACACATAGTGTGCTGTGAGAAGCAGGATACACTTCGTGTATTTCTACTTTATGTTAGTGTCTGGTATGGTTAAATTCGAGGTCTATGCATTGGATAATAATCTGAGTGGTATATTTTAGACTTAAAATGAATCCTGCGCAGACAGTGAGGCAGAAAACTTATAAAATGGTGTAGAGTTCCGATGTGCAATAGCACATCGCATACCATACCAAACAAATTGTTTATAAATGTTCCAAAGACGCTAAAACTAGGCAGAAATGGATTTTGGCGAGCCGGAGAAATGCTGGTGATATATCGGAAAAGTCTACAGTTTATTTTTTTGAAGATTTTAACGTAAGATGAATTTGTTTGAATTTTCAAATCACTTTTCCATGTCAGCTGTTCTAGTGGTAAAACTTTAAATTTTAATGTATTATGCTTTATTTAAATGCTTCAATTACATCTTGGAATATGAAAGTAATAAACAGTGCATTAAATAATGCTGATTATTAAAGTATCCTCCAAACCTAACCTATGTTTTGGGTGATCCATGTCAAGATAATAAATCAAAGGGGTTATGAACCATTTTTGACAGCTCTAATTCTACCAATATATCTTGGCATGGGACAGTTATGTATGTCTTTATTGAAGAGCTTAATTGGTAAAGAAATTTAGGCTATATCTAAATACTCTATAATGTAACAAAGAATAGGCGTATACATCATGAAAGGAAACAACGTGAATTTAACAAACGTATAACTCTACACAAAACCAATGCTTGTCTGTTGGGGGTCTTATAAGTTAACAATGCTCAATTATAATAATTATAATATTAATGAAATAAATAACATAATTGCACACAGGTGAAAATAGTGATGTAGGTGTTTAAAACATTATCCTACTTAGCCAAAGTTTTAGGTTATACAAGCCAAGTCAATAAACCGAAGGGTAAAAATACCGCGCGAGTTGGCCGTGCGGTTAGGAGCGCGCAGCTGTGAGCTCGCATCCGGGAGATAGTGGGTTTTGAACCCCACTGCCGGCAGCCCTGAAGATGGTTTTGCGTGGTTTCCCATTTTCACACCAGGCAAATGCTGAGGCTGTACCTAAGGCCACGGCCGCTTTGTTCCCATTCCTAGGCCTTTCCTGTCCCATCGTCGCCATAAGACCTATATGTGACGGTGTGACGTAAAGCAAACAGCAAAGAAAAAAAAAAAAAGTAAAAGTCACAGTCACAGCACCCAAAGACATTCCTGTATTGAGCGACTAAAATGTCACCAGGACACTTTTCTTACCTGATATGCTCAGCTTGTTAAAAGCCAAATGTAATTAATGTTATTGTCTTCACGCCCCGCTAACTACTTCTACGATTTTTTGGGAGACGCCGATGTGCAGGAATTTAGTCCTGCAGGAGTTCTTTTACGTGCCAGTAAATCTACCGACACGAGGCTGACGTATTTGAGCACCTTCAACTACCACCGGACTGAACCAGGATCGAACCTGCCAAGTTGGGGTCAGAAGGCCAGCACCTCAACCGTCTGAACCACTCAGCCCGACTTGTGAAAACTAGATGAAGTCATATTTATCTTTATCATGTTTAATTTTTTCCCTCCACAAAGATATTTAATTCTCTTTCATGGGCCCCGGAAGTGGGTAGGCCAGTTGTCCCAACCATAAATATTTTTTTTGGGGGGGGGAATGATAGATTATAGCCCTATAGTACTATGATCTTTCTTTCTTTCCTTCTTTCTTTCTTTCTTAATCAGTTTATCCTTCAGGATTGGTTTTCTCTCGGACTCAGCGAGGGATTTCACCTCTACCACTTCAAGGACAGTGTCCTGGAACGTGAGACTTTGAGTATGGTGATGAAACTGATGAGGAGGGCCATTACCTCGCCCAGGCGGCCTCACCTGTTATGCTCAACAGGGGCCTTGTTGGAGGATGGGAGGATCGGAAGGGATAGACAAGGAAGAGGGAAGGAAACGGCCGTGGCCTTAGGTGCCTGGAGGAGAAGTAGGAAAATACGAAAAACCACTTCGAGGATGGCTGAGGTGGGATTCGAAACCGTTCTACTCAGTTGACCTCCCGAGGCTGAGTAGAGCCCGTTCCAGCCCTCGTACTATTTTTCAACTTTCGTGGCAGAGCCGGGAATCGAAACCGGGCCTCCGGGAGTGACACACATTAACCACTACACCACAGAAGCGGACTAGTACTATAATGCTACCTATATGTTTATGTTAGTGCTCAAATCCGATTTCTTACTTTACTAATGCTGAAAGCCCGAAAATGTAATGTTATTCTTTAATAGGGGAATCAGTCTAGAAGGAAATGTTGAAAGTGATGTGATATCTGTCCAGGTTCGTTGTTATCCTAATACTATGGGTTACAGTACATTGCACGTATATAAAAGACGCCACTTACAAACTTGCTTGTTATCCGCGAATTTCTGCGGCCACAAAAGTCACATTTTTCAAGAATGATGACATCTACACATGGTAGATTGTCTGACTGTGCTGTTTTGAACGTTTCTTCTGTCATTTCGAAGTTATTCGCGATCATGATTAATAAACAATCGGCTTTTAGCAACGGCTGATGCACAACGGCTGGTAGAGCTCCATGCGGTACTGGATCGTGACGTCACAGCGTGCCGCTTACGTCAGAGGCCGTTTCACTCGCCTTGCGGAAAGGCACTATTAAATATTTTTTTAATGGTAGAAAACAAGGCAACATACCACAATGTAATACGTTTACGTACTATTTCATTGGTGTACTTTTCAAAAAAAATATTTTTGAAAATGATGCATGTTCCCAATTGGTGAGGAATGTGAAAACAGGTTTGTACCTTTAAAGGTGGTAAGGAATGGTAAAGAATCACTTTATTATAACAAAGAAGTAAAGAGACTAAGAAGGAGATGCAGGTTGGAAAGAAAAAGAGTTAGAAATGGTTGTGGAAGTAAGGAGAAATTGAAGGAACTCACTAGGAAATTGAATCTAGTGAAGAAGTCAGCTAAGGATAACATGATAGCAAGCATGACTGGCAGTCATACAAACTTTAGTGATAAATGGAAGGGTACTGTATGTATAGGACAATCCAGGAATCATTAATGCACAGGGGCAGTGTGTATGTGAGGATCTTCAAAAGGCATAAGTATTCAGTCAGCAGTAAATAAAGATTGTTGATTACAAGGATAATGTCCAGATAGAGGAGGTGACTAACACTAACAAAGTATTGAAATTTACCTACAATAACAAAGACATTTACAATAAGAAACAAAAGTTGAAAACTAGAAAAGCAGATGGAAATGACAGGATTCATTGGGATATACTAAAACTAAAAAAAATAGGTTGGGATATAGTACCATACCTGAGGTACTTATTTTTATTACTGTTTGCATGAAGGAGCTATAGTAAATGAATGGACAGTTGCTAGTGTAGCCCCTGTGCATAAAGGAAAGGCTGATAAACATAAAACCAAAAATTACAGGCCAGTCAGATTAACATGTGTTGCTTGGAACCTTTGGGAAATCATTATTTCTGATGATATTAGACATGTTTGCAAAATGAACTACTGGTTTGACAGAAGGCGGTTTGTGTTTAGGAATTCCACTGAAGCTCAACTTGTAGGATTCCAGCAAGATGTAGAAGATATCTTAGATTCAGGTCAAATGGACTGTATCATGAATCTATCTTAAGGCACTTGATAAGGTAGATCACAGAAGACTAATGGCAAAACTGAAAGCAGATGGACTAGACAAGAGTGTGGGTGGCTATATTTCTAGAAAATAGAATTAGAGTACGTGAAGCTTTATTTGTCCTGTAATAATTAAGATGGAGGAAAATGTTGAGGATTCCTTGGACAGCTCATCACACGAACACATCAATCTTGAACCAACTTCAGATAAAAGTTTGTCTATCTTGTAAGGTCTCCCAGCGGATCATACACTACTTTGGACATATAATGCACCGAGATGGTAGTCTTCAAAAGTTGACTGTTGAGGGCAAAGTTCAGGGAACCAGACAACAAGGACGAGTACCAACACGACGGACTGACATGGTGAACGGCCCCCTACAGAGTTCTCTCAGAGCAACCACATTGAAAGCTTTAGACAGAGAAGAATGGCGGAGTATGGCTCATCGGCTAGATGGCTGAATATTGTGATGGTCACGACGCCTCAGTCATGAGGCAAAACGAAGAATAAGAAGAAGAAGAATTGAGAGGGGAATTCTTCAAGGCAGTATTATTGGATCCTTTTATATATATATGATATGAGTAAAGAACTGCAACCAGAGATAAGGCTTTTTGTAGATCATGTTATTCTGTATACAGTAATAAATAAGTTACAAGATTGTGAGCAACTGCAACATAACCTCGATAATGTTGTGAGATGGACAGCAGTCAATGGTATGATGATGTACAGGGTTAAAAGTCAGGTTGTGAGTTTCACAAATAGGAAAAGTCCTCTCAGTTTTAATTACTGCATTGATGGGGTGAAAGTTCCTTTTGGGGATCATTGTAAGTACCTAGGTGTTAGTATAAGGATATTTTTCATTGGGGTAATCACATAAATGGGATTGTAAATAAAGGGTACAGATCTCTGTACATAGTTGTGATGGTATTTAGGGGTTGTAGTAAGGATGTAAAGGAGAGAGCATATAAGTCTCTGATAATACCCCAACTAGAGTATGGTTACAGTGTATGAGACCCTGAAAAGGATTAACTGATTCAAGAATGGAAAAATCCAAAGATAAGCAACTGAAATTATTCTGTGTAATTTCCAACAAAAGAGTAGCATTACAAAAATGTTGCACAGTTTGCGCTGGGAAGACTTGGGAGGAAAAATATGAGTAGACATTAGTAAACAAATAAGTTCGAGTGGTGTTTTTAAAAGTAGGAAAGTTCACAAATTGAAGATAAACTTTGAATTCAAGAAGACAAATTGCGGAAAATATTTGTTTATAAGAAGGAGAGTTAGGGATTGGATTAATTTACCAAGGAAGATGTTCAATAAATTTCCAAACTCTTTGCAATTATTAGAAAAGACTAGTAAAACAACAGATAGGAAACCTGCCACCTGGGCAACTGCCCTAAGTGCAGATCAGTGTGTAAAAGTTGGTTGACATGCGAGAAGCACATGTCTGTTGCCACCAGTTGTGGCTAAAGGTTATAAAATTATTTATTTATAAAATACTTTTATCATAGAATATGTTTGTTCTGTACAATGTAGTTGCTCAAAGGCAGCGCATGGAAAGTGTTATCAATGGTGATATAGTGCACATGTGTACTCCTCCAGTTATAGTTACCACTGGTAAGCCATGTATAGAAAGATAACAGGATAAATATGGCAGGTCAACACATGCCCAAAACACTCAAAGAAAATAAATATGAAGGACCAAAGAAAAAGAATATCTGCACCGAACGTAGAAGGTTTTCGATGTCCTAATAGTAATACAGATGTTAATTCCCATAGGGAATCTAAAATATTTGTCCTGAATGAGTAAATTTATAATACCAATATAATGGTCTGTTATTGGACATTATAAATTTTCCAGCTAACTCATTCTTGGTTGCCTGCATTTCGCCCTCATGTGCTAAGTTAGACACATCAGTTGGGACTTAGCACACCACCCAAGACGCAAGGCTAGTGCATACCATGGAGGCCACTGCATAGGTTACTTGAAGCCACCAGCAGCGCCAATGCTAAGCCCCAACTGATGAGCCTAACTTAGCACACAAGGGCGAAACGCAGGCAACCAAGAATGAGTTAGCTGGAAAATTTATAATGTCCAATAACGGACCATTATATTGGTATTATAAATTTACTCATTCAGGACAAATATTTTAAATTCCCTATGGGAATTAACATCTGTATTATCTGATGGCCAGGCAGGCATCAATTTTTGGAAATGAGACATAGCTCTCATAGTGCATTGGCGCTGCTGGTGGCTTCAAGTAGCCTATGCAGTAGCCTCCATGGTATGCACTAGCCTTGCGTCTTGGGTGGTGTGCTAAGTCCCAACTAATGAGCCTAACTTAGCACATGAGGGCGAAATGCAGGCAACCAAGAATGAGTTAGCTGGAAAATTTATAATGTCCAATAACGGACCATTATATTGGTTCTAATAGTATGTTGCCCAAGGGAGGTCAGACAAGAACTGAACAATGTGAGGATGGGGCCCTAGCTAAGATGAATTCTAATGCTTTAGATGGCACAAACTCCTAGCCCCCAAGCCTCAGGAATTAACTAATGAAGGTTAAGATCACCAACACAGCTGGAAATTGTACCCGTGACACCTTGGACCAAAGATCAGCACGCTAACCATTTAGCCATGGAGCCAGACTACTGGGGCAGTAATAAAAGGTTAATGTCAATATCACATCATGTTCTTTCCTTGTCCTGTACAATCTTGCTGCATTACTTAAGGTGTGGCTCCTTGACAGCGCCACATACATAGATATAATTTTACACGTTTCTTTTCACCGCCCTGACACAGGTAGGTCTTATGGCGATGATGGGATAGGAAAGGGTTAGGAGTGGGAAGGAAGAGACCATTGCTTTAATTATGGTACAGCCCCAGCATTTTCCTGGTGCAAAAATGGGAAACACGGAAAACCATCTTCAGGGCAGTCGACAGCGGGGTTTGAACCCACTATCTCCTGAATGCAAGCTGATGGCTACGTGACCCAAACCGTGCAGCCACTTGCTTGGTTGTATATATATGTGTGTCATTGTTTTCATTTCACTGTTATCAATAAACATGAGAGTGAGTGGATCCTTCAGCATAGCAGAGCACAGCACAGAAAGGAACAAGAGACAGTGCAAGTGGTATCACATAATGCAGAAAAGCTAGGCATCTACTTATCACAAAATATTAATTAAATGAATACTGCAATACTTTTGAAAATGGTAATGATTTAAAACTTGCAAGCAGGCAGAAAGAATGACATCCACATACCTTAGCAAATGGACCCACATTCCAGCAGTCTTCCAAAAGCCACCACAATCACAGCATCAAAAAGTGAGCCATAACCAACAACGCTGCTTGACGAACCACGGTGCGGGACCACAAATTGTGGCAACACGTGCGAGAGTGAAAGTGCGGTGCAACTCAAAAACACAAAGCACAATCTGAAAGGTTTCACACATCAAAACACAGCGGCCAAGTCACTATGCTCCTACAATTTCTCAACTACTAAAGAAATATTATTTGATAATAAATAAAGATGTAATGCACGCTACCAAAAAATCTTGCTGTGTATTTTAACTCAGACAACACAAAGGTTCAGTACTGTAAGGGTTTGCTGCCTGGGTGCAGTTTATTACAAAAATTATTACTAAACATACAGGGTGGCACACAAATATTTAACAAAATTAATTCTTTCTTAATAGCTTTATTTTATAAAAGAACATATACTTCACTCGCAGGTACACTGGGGTCCTTGCAAACAGCCAGCAGTCAGTATGTCATAACTAGGGCTCGGAAGTTGAGGAAAAGTCCTTTTTTCCTTGAGTGTCCAAAGAAAAGGCCCAACATAATATATGTTCATTCTGGGTTATTAAAGGCCAGGAAATGGTGGGTTTTATTTGTCCCTTTTTTTTTGGCATTTTTTGGCTTATTGGTCTTTTTCTAGTCTTAAGGACTTTTTTTGCAACTTCACCTTCTTTTGACTACATTTTTACTGCTCAGTCTCAATTCAAATCATTAGTTCATCCATCACTTCCATCCATACATCTTTTCTCTAGTAAATATATTTGAACCATATCTGACAGGAGGGAAAATTAAATGAAAAAATGAAACTAGTGCTTGAAAGAAAGCAGAGGTATCAAATTATGAGCAAGATAAGTGAAATACTGAAAGGAGAAAAGTCTGATGTGAGTGTTTTTGAAAAGGAAGGTCTCACCTGCTTCAAGTATGAACCCTTAACATCCGATGATGTCGAGATAATTTTCTGCACGGTCCGCAACGTGCTATATGAAAACTGACAATGCTTTACACCTAAGAACCAGGAGATAATTTTGATGTACTGCAAACCTATCTGAGATAAGGTTTCCGAATTCAATTTTCTGTAGCCAAATATGATTCCAATCATATTAATTTCAATTTCTTTCTCCACTGAATTCATTCTAGGTGGAAAAAAAAAAATTCTAAATTCTGCAAGTACTTGTTTTTAACAAACACAGAATTCCTTTGTTTAAATTATGTTAATCTAAAATATAAATAATGTCTGAAACAACAATTATTTCACTCATATTATTGCACTGTATGTTGCAAACCATTTTTACAAATATATTCCTTCATTGAATTTGTAATTAAAACTGAAATTATGAATGAATTTGGACTGCATTTTTTACATCCTTTTTGTCAGTTTTGGGTCCTTTTTTTGTGTGTGTGGATATTTGTCATTTTTAGGCAATTTATAAGTCTTCAACTTCCAAGCCCTAGTCATAATATTTCATGTCTAATGTGTTAATGATTAATTCCTTAGAAGCCCAATATCACTATGTCTAATTTACAATCAGGTCCAATACCTCCAGTCAAACAAATTTCAACTCCTAGAATATCTGAATAATGAAAATTATAAACTTACAAGCAGTAAAATTTACATTTTTTATATCTATATCCATGATACATATCCTGAAAATACAGTTAAACTGCTTTAATTTTCCTCTAATGGCTCAGCTTGCTAATTTGAGCACATATCTTAAGGTTCTTAAGAAGAGTTTAATTTTTCCAAGATTTTTATACTAATGATAATTTGCTACCATCCTATCAATTTGTTGTTGACTGATTACATACAATTCTATAACATGATGTCACACTTTTACTTGTCATGCCTTTAATTGAGTAATCTTTCTTTATGAATTCCAAAAATTTCCATTTGGAAGAATGAGGAATATGTAACATTTATTGAAACATTGTCATCCTTTGACATTGTTGATCATACTTCTGTAGATATGATTTGTGATGAGATTTGCACTTCAGATGTCGTACTGACATGAAACCATTTGAAATACAATCCACTATATCACATGTTCAATGTGGTCTCCATTGCAACATGCAACCTCTTCAAGATATGTGGACATATTCTACACGACATTCCTGCATATATCTTTATTAACTTGGATACGACCTGTGGACTATGGCTCTTTCAAGGAAATGTTTACTGTATGGTGTAAAATATTATTGTGGAATATTTTATTCGTATTCCTTTTATCTAAACTTTGAAATGTAACTACTAAATTGTAAATTATTATTATGGTTAAGTGATCTTTTGTAACATTCCGGAAATTTTGTGACAAGGACTTTTGGAACACGGTGTGTTGTCCCCTGTTGATCCTAGAAGCATGTCTTTACTAATTCTGGATGACGGAAAGTTCGTGATTAGTGTCTGCCAATGTTCTGGAATATTGTGAAAACATCGCGACTTGATAAAGAGTTTTGATTGGTGGATCTGGGTGGCGATGGGAAAGCTCCTGTGTTCTGATTGGTCACTCGGTAATCACACCGAAGCCAGCCTTGCCTTTTTAAGAGAGTGAGGCGAGATTTCATGATCTTTCGTTCTCTCGTCAGTCCAGCGATCAGACGCACGTCGGCGAATCCTCGGTCCCAGGATGGGCTACCTTGGGGTAAGCACTGTTGGTTTCAGTTCCACCTTAATTTATATTTAATGTTCGCTTGTATTTTCACATAGGAGTTTGCCCTACTCACTCAGACTCGCCACTCAATTTCTCTGATGCCTTAGAAAGCACGTTAACTTTCATTTAATATTGTATTTGTATCATGTGTTTCCTCTTACCCTCAAAATTGTATTTTAGAAGTTGCATTATGTTGAGATATCTTTAGTTAACCTCTTGGCCTAAGAGGAAGCTGTTGGCAACTACACCTAATTTGTATTTTGGAAATAGTGTACCAGTAACTGGATTGTTGGGATAAGTGGATTTTGTTCCGAATTTCTTTGTAATGTTTATTTTGGAAATAATATCTTGAATCAAGGGATCACTGTTGATTTTTCTGGAAACCCGTAACCTTCGTATCCCAACGGCCCTGGTAGGTTTCCCAGACCCGCTCAACATTCCTTTATTATACTTGTCACGTTGCCCAACCTGATGTTTGTTTGTATTCGCGCAGTTCATCTGATATTTTATTGTGCTGAGGTGCCGTGTAATTTGAATTTTCCTCTTTTCTTAACTGTGTATCGTGTAACCACTGGAAACCAGTTACAGTTTGCACTGGATTTCCTAAGGAGAATATTCGGTTTTGTCTCAATTATATTTACTTGCCTGGGTAGCGTGCCTGCCTCTTACCCGGAGGCCCCGGGTTCGAGATCCACTCAGCCTATGTGATTACAATTGAGGAGCTATCTGACAGTGAGATGGCGGCCCCGGTGTAGAAAGCCAAGAATAACGGCCGAGAGGATCCGTGATGCTGACCACATGCACCTCGTAATCTGCAGGCCTTCGGGCTGAGCAGCGGTTGCTTGGTAGGCCATTGACCTTCTGGGCTCTATTTTTCAGCCTCCCTTAATTTAAATGCTCATGATTTCTTTCTGTAGGCTATCTGAAAAAAGAAACACTATGGTCGTGGTATTCCTAACTGGCATCAAGGCATGGTCTTACCCTCCTCCAATCTTACAGACCCAACCCTCAAAGTGTCACAGGTTTTCTTCCCTAAAATAAGTGTTGCTGACCTCCACAAGAACTGCAGTGTATCCGAGGATCTAAAGGAGTATGCAGGTTTTAATTCTCTTCAGTGCTCTTAGGATTTTACATAACAGTGTCTAAGTTTATTGCAGAAGCCCAATTGTTTTCAAATACATCTATAAAATGATGCCTCTCTGCGGAACTGAGTAGTGAAGGACTAGCTTTAAAGTGTGTGAAGGACAAAATCAAATTTTCTGCTAGAATTCGAAGGCTGCATGCTGGGAATAAGATGACTATAGTAACTTTATACCATTAAATTCTTAAAAATATTAGAGAAATGTGCACCTGGATTTTGCAGTTGCGTAGTGAGTTGAAGGAAAACTGCCGGGAATATGTCCACTCGCATTGAAGAGGTTGTGTTCTGTAATGGAGACCACTCTGAACAAGTAATACCGTGAACTGTATTTACAAAAACCAGTACATGTGAGGGTGAAGTAAAAAAGTTTTCTTTTGTAAAATAAAATTGTTATGAAAAGATTAAATTTGTAAACTATTTGTAATGACCTTAAAAATAAAACTTTGAGAAGTGAAAACAAGATTTGAAAAACCTCCAACACAAACTACAAGTACAGCAAAACTAACATTTTGTTAATGAATTCCTCATTCAGAGCAAGCTTCTAGCTGGACCATGTATCAGGTTTACTTAAGCTGTTATAATAATACAAGTAAATATAAAAAAGCCCATACCCTATGGGGCAACAGCCCAGAAGTTCAATGGCCTACCAAGCAACCACTGCTCAGCCCGAAGGCCTGCAGATTACGAGGTGCATGTTGTCAGCATGACGGATCCTCTTGGCCGTTATTCTTGGCTTTCTACATCGGGGCCGCCATCTCACTGTCAGATAGTTCCTCAATTGTAATCACATAGGCTGAGTGGACCTCGAACCAGCCCTCAGATGCAGGTAAAAATCCCTGATCTGGCTGGGAATCGAACCCAGGGCCTCCGGGTAAGAGGCAGGCACGTACCCAGGCAAGTAAATAAGTATAATAGAGTGATACAATATGGCATAGTATGTCAAATAGCCCACCTGGTGGCCAAGTCTATATGGCCTGGCACCATGGTTAGCCAGTTCATATGGAGTGAGGGCATATGTTGCTGTTGATGGTGATTTGTCCATCGGATGGGGATGTAAAGCCTTGAGCATAACCTTTGGTGCTACTCAAGAGGAGAAGGCTATGTGGTGGCACCAGGTTTCATCCTCACCCTTCCTACTATCACATATCACGTCATTAATTTCATCTCATTAAGTCCCCTGATGAGACTGACGTCAGGAAGGGCATCCAATCATACAAACTCGCTGCGAACATTCCTCTCACTTCATACCTGACCCCAAAGAGAAACAGGACGAGGGTTGGGGATACAAATGTCACAGTACCTCAAACATATCTGACGTATGCACAGCAGGCCAATGTCTGAGACACATACTGACACCAAACACAGCGCGAAATGCTGGCAACCAGGAATGAGTCAGCTGGAAAATGTTTAATGTCCATTAACGGACCATTTATACTGGTATTATAAATTTACTTATTAGGGACAAATATTTCAGATTCCCTATGGGAATCAACATCTATATCACCAAACACAGACCAAGTTCGATATTTGTCCAAAAGGAGGTATTCGTCGTGTCTGTCAGCTTATCGCTTGTAAAGTCAGCAGTGTATAGACAGTACATGTAGTAAACATAGCAAGAGTACCCATTTCTGCTATTGATTGCATTCAAATTGTGACATTGCTACAAGACGGATGGCAACAAGTGGATGCTGCCTACACAAAACAACTTGCAGGGAGGACCGGTGCTTTCAGCACCTAGTAGGTCTACTGCTAAAGCCACCCCGTTCCTCTAGAATCTTTGCAGGGCTACTGGAGTGAAAATGGAGTGAATGTGTTAGACCAAATAATGCAAAATCGGCTGCATGGATATCAAGGGAGCCTGTGGCAAAAACTCCTCTTAAACCATACTACCGTAAGGTGAGCAACAACTTACAGGTAACAGCACCAGGAATAGTGGAAGCATTCGCTCTTTCCTGATGAGGTCATCATAAGCTCGTACCCATACAACAAGAGCATAAGCCTGGAGACAAATCAGTAAGATGTGGAACAAGCTCTTCATCTCGAAGTGCCATCAGCAGCAAGGGGGTTTTGTCATGTTCTGGAGTGGAATCATGTTTGGTCAACGAATGCCTCTTAATTCTTACACAAGGTAATATGACTGGCGTGATACACAGACACTTACCGTACTTACAGTATTTGCTGCATAGTGGATGATGGCCTTACACTAGTGGATGATAATGCTCGTACCCATCGATCCAGAGTGGTCAATCAGTTCCTTGAGACACACAGTATACAACGAATTGAGTGGGTGGCATATTCTGCGGACATGAAGTGTGCTTAACACGCATGGCATGAACTGAAGAGAGCAACTGCTGACTGTCTGAATGAAGCTGCTATTCAAAAGTGGGGATCTCTCTCCTGTTCTAACCTTACATAAGGGTGTGGTGACATCATTATGCAAAGGCATGTTAATGGTTCTCCTCCAGGATTTCCCACCTTGTGCATGGTGGACAGTATTTTGCAGATTTTCTCCAGTCAGGCTCTTGAGTTGCTCTGCCCATCAGGATGGTACAAGTCTTCAGGGTCTTCGGCTGTCAACTTTTCCCTCCATTATTAGTTTTCCCATTGTCTCTCGTCTCCTGGCAATGTTTCCCAAGTATTTGGCTCACAAGGGTCAACAGTCTCATTTTCACACCGAGCTGTCTCAGGATTTACTTGGTGCGGTGTTCCATCCATAGTATTAATAACAGCGTTCTATGTCTTGCCCCACGGTGTAGGGGCAACGCATCCGCCTGTCACTCGGTGGCCCTGGGTTCAATTCCCGCCCGGGTCAGGGGTTTTTAATTGTAAATTATTAATATACCTGGCCTGGGGACTGGGTGTTTGTGTCATCCTTAACGTTCCTTTCCTCACATTCAACACTCTACACTTCCACAATTACACTTACATGCAAGAACCTCTCAAATGGTGCAAGTAGTGACAAAAGATCTGTAGAGGTCGACGCTACGAACAAATATCATTTTTTTTTTTAAATTAAAAATAACTGCCTACTATAGCACCACAATTCCAAGTGGTGGTCTGACATTCTCATAGCCCAAGTTTCTGACGCATATGTTGCGTTGGGGAAGATGAGAGTCTGGACCAATCTGTTTAATCTTGATGATGGAGGTGTTCTTCCAGATGCGAGTCAGCTTTGCTGTTGAATTTCTTGCCAATGTGATGTTCCTATGGATTTCAGGTTCACAGTTGCCAGTGTTAGTAATGATGGATCCCAGATCTTCAAAGCAGTTGACGGTCTTATAAGAGCAACTCTTGTGATATCTGGGTAGTTGGTGTTAGGGTGCTCTACGATCATCACTTTGGTCTTCGAAATATTAATTTAGAGTCTATACACTCCGCTCATGACAGTCTTTAGTTCATGTTTACCTTTGGCTATTATCATAGTGCCATCAGCATATTTTCTTTCTAATTTTCTTGTCACTAACTGCAATGCCACCATTCCAGTCTTCTCATGATGTGCTTGCAATCTATGTTGAAAAGGAGGGTTGAGAATTTATCCGAGAGAGAGTTGTTGACAAGCATATTTGAAGAGTATAATTACTTAACACATTCGCTCCCGTATCCGACCATAGTCGGATTAGGTTTCATGTGTGTAAAATACCGTATCCGACCTTTGTCAGATTTGAATTGCACCAACTTTGTAAATTCAAAAGTACATGTTAGATGACTCAGTATATCAGTTTTCCTGTAGATAGCAGTCCGATGAACATTTTTACTGCAGCTTACGGGCAATTTCCTGCGTTGTAGGCTTTGTGATCTAAGTAAACACGTGCTAGTCTCAAGTTCTCTTATCTGCGCAGTTGAAAATGAAGTGGCGCTGAGTGATGTAACGAGTAGATATGGCAAGCAAAGAATTTATATCTCCTGAGCAAGCAGCTGAGTTATTGCAAGCTGAAGGTTCAGGTGATGCTCCCATTCCAAAATTAGATTCTAGTGATAGTGAAAATGAGGGGACAGAGACTTCTTTATTTCGTGCTGACAATGACATACCAACAGTGTCTGACGAGTCGCCAAGTTATCATCGCCCTTTACCAAAGTTTGTGGCCAATGCAGGTTTAAATATCAATGTTCAGAACAGTGACTATGTGATGTGTTTCATGAATAAATTTTTGTCAGAGGATTTTATCACGTATGTTTGTAATCGGACAAATCTACACAGAAGAGGTAATTAGTACCGCACCATGCCCATCCATGAAATAACCAGTTTCAGTGTCAGAAATGAAGCAATTTTTAGGGCTAATGTTCATTACTGGTATTATAGGAAGCCAGATATAAAAATGTACTGAGCAGAGGATCCCACTTTTGAAACTCGAATTTTTTTTAAAACAATGCCTAGGATCTGCTTCAAAAGTATAATATCCTTCCTTCATTTCAATGACAACAGACAGCATGACAATGCAGATAGTCTTTTCAAAATTAGGCCAATACTAGAACAACTTAGTAACCAGTTTCCTTTAGTGTACACCCCAGAGCAAAACCTGTCACTAGATGAAGATGAAGGAATGCTGGCTTAGAGAGGGCACCTTTGATTCCATGTTAACAATCCGGGAAAGATTATGAAACACGGAATAATGGTCTGCTTGGTTTGTGAATCCTCTAGTGGATGCATATGCCAACTGGAAATGTACGATACCAGTGGAATCAGTCTTCGTTATACAGTATTTCAGCTTTTAAACTCCTACCTAGGCTTCGGATATTCCACCTACATGGACAATTATTATAACAGTGTTCAGTTAGTGAAAGAATTACAGGAGCAAGACACTGTCGTGTGGGACAATCCATCAAGGGGCATACCCACAGGATTTAGGGATCACAAAAAACAATTAAATAAACGTGAGATGACATTTAGATGAGAAGGAAACGTTCTACTTGTTGCGTGGAAGGACAAGAAAACAATAGTATGATTTCAACCATGCATTCCGGTCAGATAGTTGAAACACAGTCTAAATTCAGCAGGAAGAAACTAAAACCGGTAACCACAGCAAAATATAACGAAAACACGCATGGGGTGGACACAGTGGATTTATATCCCTTCATTCGCAAAACATGTAAGTGGTCGAAGAAGATGTTTTTCTACCTGCTAATTTGTATGTTATTCTACTTTTTTCTCTCTCTCTTTCTTTTTTTTTTTTTCTTTATGTCACATTGTTACCGATATTCTACTGCTTCTGTCTGTATCAGAAATCAAACCCACAGAAGAAAATAACGTATCTAACATTCATGTAGACCATCTGTCGAAATTATCTCCAAGGTCAGGAAGAGGCTTCACATGATGTAGCTCCCTCACGAGCTGTTTGTATTACCTCGCGGGCTTCAATATCTTCCTCTACTACCTGCACTTCCGATTACACCCCTCCCAAGAAAGCTCCGGCAAAAGACCCCCCCCCCCCATTTTATTTGGATGGAAAAAGAAAGGAATATATGCTGTTGAGATTCCCCCTCCCCATGAGAAGTGACAGTATTCCTACACGGAGATGTAGTGTGTGCCTGAAGAACGGAAAAGTGAGTGAAACTCGGTGGTACTGTGTAAAGTGTGGTGTTCCTTTGCATGGTGGACAGTGTGATACCAGATATCACACACACGAATTGTACTAGATCATCTTGTGAAGGCATGTAGAAATTTTCATATTTTCATAGTTTAGAGTATAGGAGTAAAACCAAGTTAAAGTTACCTAGTGAGTCCTAGTGAGTCGGCGCGGCATCTAAAAATCGCTGGGCTGAAAGACACATTGCCCATGGATGGAGCTGGAGCGAATGTGTTAATCAGGCTGTACAGGTGTCTTGGCATCCCCATTTTGATGGGAATTATCCCGAGCCTTGACCATTTCGTCTCGTCAAAGGCTTTCTTGAAATCGACGAAGCACATGAGCATCATGATGTTGAGAGTGGGATAATCTGCTCCATAAAGACGTTGGATTCTTAGGTGCTAAGTATGCCCCATAGTGTTCAAGCATGCCTCAGGATCTAAGGTGGCTATACACAATACTGATTTGCCATCAATAAATGATCATTTTGTGCTCAAAATCCTACATTACCTACTTTGTGCTTTGTTGTATTTCTGTTGCTTTTGCATAGCTGGCTGCATTCTGTTTTTCTTCATACATACCCTTTGTAATGTATAATGCAGACAGATACACATAGGAAAATAAAAGGTGCACTAAACCAGAATATGAAAAATAAACTGGGCACTATAGAAGATTCTGTGCTCTTTATTATCATTATTATTGTTACTATAACGACAACAACAATTTGTTTAAAGTTAAAAACTTCATTATTGTTCCGTATTGAATAGAGAAATAAGATGTACAATATTATAGGTTAGGATCCACCTTTCAATACTCCGTAATAAGATGGTAAAAAGTAGTTACAACCTGTTTAATGGGACCGGTTTCAACACATTTTAAGTGTCATCATCAGCCAATTTGCGAAGATCTTAAAACAATTAGCATATTGAATACAGGCAAAAAATTAACATTGTATCATAACGTAGCAATTCAGTAAATGTTCAAAACACAATAATCACAGTCAAGAGAGTAAACAGAACATCACTATCTTGCGCCGAAAACAAATATAGCTGAAGTTCATAAGCAGGTCAAATATTCGCTTATGTAAAGTCGTTGCTAGGCAGGTCTTGTAGGCATTTGTTTCTCCGGCCGAAGAGCAAGTTGTTTCGAGTTGAACCTCGTATTTCTTTCATTATTTCTTCCTATTTTTTTAAATATATTTTTTATTTGGCTTTATTCTTTTTTAACGTTTTAAATTATTTTAAAAAACCTATATATCCACTTTGAAATTTGACGAAATTAAATCCTACACTGTTTTCCTAGGACTTCATTCACGTCACCTTTTGCTCTTCGGCCGGAGAAACAAATGCCTACAAGACCTGCCTAGCAACGACTTTACATAAGCGAATATTTGACCTGCTTATGAACTTCAGCTATATTTGTTTTCGGCGCAAGATAGTGATGTTCTGTTTACTCTCTTGACTGTGATTATTGTGTTTTGAACATTTACTGAATTGCTACGTTATGATACAATGTTAATTTTTTGCCTGTATTCAATATGCTAATTGTTTTAAGATCTTCGCAAATTGGCTGATGATGACACTTAAAATGTGTTGAAACCGGTCCCATTAAACAGGTTGTAACTACTTTTTACCATCTTATTACGGAGTATTGAAAGGTGGATCCTAACCTATAATATTGTACATCTTAACAACAATTTGTATCAACTCAATCAACAAGAGCAGATAATTTGGTTTTGACACCATTTAGGCAGGTTGTGTGTCAATTTTGACATTCTGGTTTACTCTATACATGGCAGAGAAACCCCAATGTAAGCACACTGCTATGAATCATGGCCTCCATGTGCGACTGCAGTATGTGCCCTGAGGGAATTGTCTTGTTTTTGGAAGAGATTATTTCAGACGCACGTTTTGATACTGGTGAAAGTGACATTGGGGATGTTGGAGAAATTTTGGAAATATTACTTTGACTCCAAAAGTAGAGTATTTTGAATTTTATGATTGGACAGAATAAAGCAATTTCATTTCTACATACTTGAAATGCCAAGTAACACCTACGCATTAATTCTGCGATAAGGTGACACTCCGGAGATAAAAATTGATATTTTAGTCATTTTGGCAATTTTTAATGACTGAAATTCAAAGGACTGAGTTTCTTCTTTCTTGTCGCAATGTTATTTCATTGAATTCAAACAATTTATCACTTTAATAATGCTTTGTTTGCCAGCCTGCACAACTGCTTTGTTAGGTAACGATGTCATTGTCATGTTTCCATTCAATCAAATATGCTTGTTCTTTGCAATTACACATCCATGGGATGGGCCAAAAGCACCCCCTCCCCCTCCTGATAAATTTATAGACTCGAGCTGGAAGATCTACCATATTTCTGAAATGAATTTATAAAGCCTGTTACGGACAAATATTTCAATACTCGACTGTCATTGAGCAACATTTTATGCCTGCATTGGTATTCCTGACGGTACTACAACAGTGCCGACAACTATAAGTTTTGTTATTCTTGTATGTTTAATCTTTTTTGTGGGTGCTGTTGTGGTAGCCAGTCTGTTTACATTTGTGAAGTATGCATGCAAGTAACATCTTGTAGTTGCATATCAAGATACTGTTATTTTTTTTTTTGATAGTTGCTTTACGTCGCACCGACACAGATAGGTCTTATGGCGACGATGGGACAGGGAAGGGCTAGGAGTGGTAAGGAAGCGGCCGTGGCCTTAATTAAGGTACAGCCCCAGCATTTGCCTGGTGTGAAAATGGGAAACCACGGAAAACCATTTTCAGGGCTGCCGACAGTGGGGTTCGAACCTACTATCTCCCGAATACTGGATACTGGCCGCACTTAAGCGACTACAGCTATCGAGCTCGGTGATACTGTTATTATTGAAAGACAGTGTGCCGTAATAATTGATAGCTTGTATTCAAGGGAATAAACAATATGTGTAAACATAAATGAGCCTTAGCTAAGCGACAAATTGCTGAACTTTTGATTACCGAACAAGAGTCTCCATTGAAAAAATCAGGGACAAAGGGTCATGAAATGTTATCGGAATCAGATTGTTCTCATCAGGAAAGTGTCACATCAACTTCAAGCCATGTATGTCCTGCACCTACACTCAACAATCATGACATGACAGAAACTACAATCCCCATAACTTCAACTCAGGAAATGCAGGTGAATCATTTTTCGTTCTCTGGAGAAGAAGAGACAAGCTTCCAGAGTTACCTGTATTCGTACAGAAGCTGCTAAGAAAGGAAGGGAAGGAAAAACATATGGTTCTGGTGAATTTTAGGTAATGAATCAGGAAGAAAACATCACTTGAACTTTACTTTAATTATCCCGCCAATTGTAATGTTTACAGTTAAATCCCATTTTTCTCCCATAATATTCAGCCAACTGTAACAAAATTCGTATGGCATGTGTATCACAGCTATATTAAGAAACCTGCGTATGGAATTTATGGCTGCAGAATATTTTCAAGTAGTAGAGATTTTTAAGACCAAAATTTCAGAACGTAAAAATTACACAAACTTTAGTACGGCATAGCTCCTTATATAAATTGTGTACAGAAAAATCGATACATAGTGCTTTTAAAAGAAGTATTATCTACCTAATTACAAATTTCCATTAACATGTTAATTAAATTTCATGAAAAAATGGAATTAATTTTTTTAAAGAATTCAAAACAACCTTTTTTGGAAAAATTATTAATTGTATATGAATGAAATTTTCGTGATATCTCTACTTTTATGTAGGTGACATTCCCACAAATTTTCATGAAAATCCATGCATTAGGTAATAATATCTTATTATCTCCAGAGTGTCGCCTTAACAACGTACACGAAGAGTACTGTAATATTTATCGAAATAGAAAATCCTGGCTGTTTCCTCATATCCGATAGCTAGCATTCAATCAATAATAAATCCTTACCTCATGTGTAAGAAAATAGAAAGAAGCAGATGAGTTCACGACTGACTGTTGTTTTTTGTAGGAAAAGTAATCATCTTTACAGAATAACTGTCCTACTGGGTGAGTAGAATATGAGTTGTCCGTGGATGGGGTGGGTCCAGTCCAGCTGCGATGTCGGCCAAGAGAATGTCGAATTTCATAACAACAGTGAATGCATCACCAGTCTGAACTAAACTGCTGCGGAAACCACACACATACAATAGTGTGCTAAGAAAACTATGGGTAATAGTAGTATTCTGTTCCACGAGTGTTTATTTATGATTTGTACATGTGAACAGAAAAGGCACATATCAGGAGAATATTTCCAGAAAAAATCCCTTGTGATCAAACTCTAGGTCATACTGCAACTCATAAATTAGTCAACAAATTTTGGGAAACAGGGAGTATTCAAGATTAAAAGCGAATACGGTGCCACATAGTGCTCGCAGAAGTATATCTTGATGACACTGGGCGTCACCTAGAAAAATTCTCATAGAAAATCTCTTCAGCACCTTTCTCAGCAATAGGGAATTTTTTATAGCTCTGTATATAAGGCTACAAATGTCAGTTACTCAAGTTAAGAACACTATAAATTTACACAGGGGTGTACATGTCTTATTAAGAAATTCTTTTTTTTCCCCCTCTAAACAACATTATTAACCAGCAACTCTAGTACTGAGCGTGGTCAGTTCTCGCAGAAACCGTCACAAACTTAGCACTAATGATGATAATCAAAGAATTTTTTTTTCTAAATATTTTGACTGCTTCTAGAATTGTCATTAATCCTTAGGGAAATTCCATGTGGGATGCTACAAAGATTTGTGGATCCTTATGAGAAAGTAACTTCAATGGAGTGTACCATGTCTGGCTCACTGGCTGAATGGTCAGCATAGTGGCCTTTGGTTCAATTCCCAGACGGGTCAGGGATGGTTAACTTCTTTAGGCTAGGGACTCTGCATTTGTGTTCATTATAATGCACATCTCTTCATCTACACAACACACTCCCAACCATCATAGTGAAAACATCCCTCCACACAGGGTTGGCATCAGGAAGGGCATCTGGCTGTAAAACAGGGCCAAATCTACACAAAATGTACACCCCAAGAAGTTGGAAAAAGGCCAGAAAAAAAGGACCCGACTATCATGGACATAATTTGGTAAAGTACGAACTCAACTGCGGTAAAGGCGTGCACACGGGAAACTCAATCTGCTCACCTTGATACGCCATGCACAGTTATATTAACCTCTCTTTAACAAATATTAGAATCTATTTACTCTTCAGCATATGGAAAGGACAATCTCCAGTACTGCAGCTGTGATGACCCAAACATATTACTTGCAGTGGACAAAATGAAATCTAGGAAGCAACAAATTATAAATACGCTACATCATTACTCACCTGTCAACAATATTTAAAAATAAGTAGAGTAAGAATATATTGTAGCAATACCACACTGTAGAACATGCATAAACAGAATTTATGCTGAAGAGCGGTATTAAAGCCAAGAAGCAGGAAGAGAGCAGTGACATGTTATGTAACGCACATTAGCTGGTTAACACAAAACAGACTTAGGTCTACGGTATATCTCTCTATGCTGTTAACGTAAGTCCTCAGCCCAAAGGCAAGTTGGATCCTACCAGCTGTCACAAATAGCCTAGGCATCACTGAAAAGGCATAGTAGGGAAATGAGGTAGTTTCCCATTACCTACCTCGCTGCTGCCCACCACTCTACCAAGTCTACTGACATGCACACACCAACCGAGTCTATGAGACTGGCTACATAAGACTGGTGCTACTTGCATCACACATATCTCGTCACTTCGAAACTGTCAAAGCCTGACAAGGAGAACTTGTCAACTTCTCCCCACTGATTGGATCCATCTTCAATATACGTGCAGCCCATGGCGACAACTTTCATGGGTTCAATTCGCAAGGTGCAACTTCCACCCTATTCCAAGAAACTGACATTTCAATTCTCGAGGATGCTTCCCAAGCCCAACACAACAAACTCCCAGTGGAACGAACAAGCTCAAGATCCATGGATTTAATATCGCCTCTGTAATGTTTTCCCCGAGTTTGTTTCAATGTTTACTTTGTACGTTATTTGCATTACTAGCACATGAATGACATACAGTCATTTGTATATAACAAGATTAGTTGAATAAAGTGTGCACTGTCATCTGCTTCTCGGAGGGAAATCAGATGTTGTGTACTGAAGATATATCTTATTGTTAAACCTTACTTTCTAAAACTACATAGGTACAGTTATAACTGATGATTACAAGTTTGGGTAAAGGATTGTAACCAAAGCATTTCACAAAATATTTTTCACAGTCTTCATTGATGTATTAATTTTCAATCATTTAGAGTATCGTATACTGTACATTGTTGTGAAAAACAGAAAAAAATAAAATAAAACACTACAAAAGAGAGATTCAATTCGTGGACTACAAGCTTGCAAAGCGGAGAGGTTGCTCATTGTGTGTACATTATGGGAATGAGTCGTATGCTGGCCTCAAGAAGCAATCTCAAAATATTAAAATTCATTTTCTCAGAATTGGATGGGAGCTGCACCTTGCAATTTGAACTGGTGAAAGTTCTCACCAGGGTCTGTACGTACATTGAAATTGCATCACATCAGTGGAGACATGCTAGCAAGGTCTCTTTGTAATCTACGAAAGCAATAAAATTGCTCTAGCCCATACCAGATGATACAGTGCATTGTAAACATTAGCATAAACCTTTCAAATATATATGAAGCATTTTATTTAGATTTTTGGCAATAAAAAAAAGAAAAGGATCAATATGTTGATCACATCCAACTTCTTTTTTCTTTTCATTTTCTCCATATCACATATTTAAATTTCTTTCAAATTTAAATCTAACATTGTTGCATTAATGTTCACAGGCTATCTAAAAGACAAGAAAAGTTTTATAATTCTTTCTTATGGTCCCAAATAAGACAATTTTAAATTGGTATAAACATAGAGGCGTATTGCAGCTTCAGCATTACCATCATGCCTCTTTTCTTGATTGTTTTCCAGTATCTTTCAATGACTACGTTGTCCAATTCAGATCCTCACTCACAGTTTATCAGGGTTTATAGCACACTGCTTCTTGGAGAATCGAAACACTGTGACACCACAATAAGAACGAGCGGGAAAACAAGGTGCGCAGAACATGCCTGTGCAACTCTTCAAAACAAGCTTTTGTATTCTATGCAGCAATGATCAGTGACCCCATCTAGCAGCAATACAGAGAGCTGTAATGCTGTCATTCATGTTTTCCATTAAAAACCCATCCCGCCCTACTCAGGCTCAGTATATAGAATTAAGGGAGACCAAGCAATGCCCAGACACCATGTTCGATGTTTTGATGATGATGATGCTTGTTGTTTAAAGGGGCCTAACATCGAGGTCATCGGCCCCTAATGGTATGAAATGAAATAACAAAAAAAATTCAAATTCATCCACTGACCAAAATAAAATATGTCATGAAGAATGAATGGGTGGACATGAACCCTACAAACAAACAAACAAACAAACAAAACAGTGGATCAGACACAAAACAGATCGTGAATAATAGTATTACTGACCAAGGGACCACTTAAAAATCACAATGATGCTTGATGTCTATAGGGGTGCAAAATCCACGACTAAGGCCCCACAGAATGGTACATGTCACGAGTAAAGTACAACCATGGTATCTATCATGTTGGGGTACTAATCAAAAGTAGCGAAGACTCACTGTGTTCCACACAAGATGGTACTACTCACAAGTATTGTACTTCGTACAGGTAACGCAGACCTATGGTGTTTCGCACACAATGGCACCACTTACAGCCAATGCAAACCGATGACTTTCCTCACCTAGGTGTATTAGTCATGGGTGCCGGTCCCACGGGCGCCGTAGTGTTCCTCACATAGTGGGTACCAATCACAGGCAACGGTGACCCACGGTACCGCTCATATAGCGGTACAACTCACAAGCTACGCCCAGACATGCGGTGTTGCTCGCACGGGTACTGGAAACCACCAGGCCAGGCTTTTTACTGCAACTAATCACAAACCTGTTTCATACCTAATTTAGTGGTACTACTCGCAAATACAGGCAACCCATGGTGTTCCCCGCATGATGGTATGAATCAAAAGTAGTTTCATGGTCCTAATTCAATCATCCCTTTGTCGCCCCTTTTAGTCGCCTCTTACGACAGGCAGGGGATACTGCGGGTGTATTCTACATATGCGTCCCCCACCCGCAGGGGGTAGTGTGTGTGGTCCGCGAGAGGTATTTTATTTCCCTCAAGTCCGCCAGCAAGCCGGTTAGGACCCCCCTATCCGCCACCTGGGACGCGCCACGTGGGAGTATCACCTCTCCCCCTGCTACGCCAGCGTAGTAGGTTCGTGGTGTTCGATGTTTTAAGTGTAGCAATCTTCAGATTGGAAACAGCACATGACTGCTTCGCTGCACATATAGCTAGAATCAAAATATACCTGACTGAAAAGTGTACCATCTGCAAAATTACGAAGGAGTGATTAAGCCGTCCATGTTTTAAAGTTCTAAAGTGACATTTTCTCATGTTCACATTTAATGGAAATATATTGACTTACCTTTCATAATGTCGGCAATGAGAACGGCTTGCTGCAAGTGGAATTAAATCATCTGTACATTTTTACAACTTATTGGAGATTAACATATGCTAGAACTATTCTTAAACATTATTTTTTACAACAATTTACATTATATATATATACAAACTTATGGTACATTTTGGAACTGAACAGGTTGAACTTGTCTTGAAGTTTCAATGGGATGTCTTATCCATATCCTGTCAAATGGAGAAAATGCTGATGCTGGGATGGCATTATAGTCTATTGAAGTCATAGCATTTAAATATATATTTTTATATTTGTAGGACATTGACACACGTTCAGCTTATATGTTTTTTTGGGGCTGGTGGGTGTGTTAAAGTCCTTTAGACGTTAGGAGGAGGTCTTGTTGTGTTGCTCACACAACCTCACACACCTCACTACATCTTGAATCCAGTGAACTGCTCTTCAACCTGACACTGAATAACCTCAAAAAGCTCCACAACGAAATAACATACAAGTTTATACGGTCATATATTAATCTGTTATCTAAAAAATCTTGATCAAACTCTCTAACAGCCTTCTTGCCATTCCACTTTAAGACACCTAAATATTGATGCTCATTCTTCTAAGGAGTGATACTGATCTATAGAATATTTAGACCTCCCCCCAAAAAAACATATAAGCTGAACATGTGTCAATGTCCTACAAATATAAAAATATATATTTAAATGCTATGACTTCAATAGACTAATGCCATCCCAGCATCAGCATTTTCTCCATTTGACAGGATATGAATAACACATCCCATTGAAACTTCAAGACAAGTTCAACCAGTTCAGTTCCAAAATGTACCATAAGTTTGTATATATATATATATAATGTAAATTGTTGTAAAAAATAATGTTTAAGAATAGTTCTAGCATATGTTAATCTCCAATAAGTTGTAAAAATGTACAGATGATTTAATTCCACTTGCAGCAAGCCGTTCTCATTGCCGACATTATGAAAGGTAACAGTCAATATATTTCCATTAAATGTGAACATGAGAAAATGTCACTTTAGAACTTTAAAACATGGACGGCTTAATCACTCCTTCGCAATGTTATCTAAATAATATTGAATATGATTAATCCTAAAATAGCACCCCCTCAGAGCTCTGACTTGGAGATAGAGCTAAGGCTCATGATGCCTGCTGTGCCAGGCGAAACATGTACCATACTCAAAGTTAATGTAATGACATTGTTATAGTCAAAGACTTAACCAGTATTGAATAGGTGGTTTCAATAAATTAATGTTCAACATTTAATAACTTTAATATATTCACACAATATTTCTTGGCTTGACTCTGCTTTCCAGCATATGAAATGACATAATTCCTTCAAACTGGAAAACTGACATTGGAAATTCAACAGTCAATTTTGCTGGTCTGTAGCCAATGTTTGCTCTCTTCTTCCATGTGAAGTTGTCAACACAGAAAGACTGCAAAATATTACCCTTCATATGTAAGATTTAAAAAATTAATAAAAATGAGACCAAATTGGAGGATTTCCACAAACGTGTGCAAATGGTTATTTTTATTATAAAAAAGCAGACTTGTACACAAAAATGCTGATGTATTTTAATCTTATGTCACACTATAGACTCCCCTTGAGAGTAGGCAAGTAGAAGTACAAACAGGAGGCCATTTGCCCTTAAATTAAATAGAGAAAAACTAGAGGTTATGGGATTATAATATTAAAATCTTGCCATAAGAATGTGAGAGTGAGCAGCCTTGTATTGGAAGAAAGGGATTTGGGAGAGAGTGTCAACAGAAGCTCTGCATGCCAACGACAATAGCATGATGCAGTAGGTGAGATGACATCCGCAATAAATCTACCCAGCACGCAACATCTACCAATCTACAAGCAACACGTCTAACATTCCATACATAAGAGGGATCAGCAATGAGAAAGTAGAGGCAAAAAAGATATTTCTAGCCTACAAGCAACAGACCACAAAGAATAAGAACTGATATATATCACAAACATTACAGTAAACATACGACTGTGAAGCCTCCATCATTACACAGAGCTGCAATATGGATGTGTGTTAAGCTACGTGCTACTTCCAAAATCCAGAGCCTTCCCGACACATTGAAGCCCACGCCCCACGTTGAGTTGGTCCATCACTCACACATCCCGTGCCCGGGTACTGGTCGGGGATATGTAAATTTGTGTGTACCACCAGAACTAAGGATGAGTTACCAGTTATGTTCACTGATCTTTTCTCTTCCATGCTGTTGACCTGTGTCACCATCTATCATCTGGTTAAAAATGAAATGATAGGAAATACAAGGCACACAGTATAGTGTGCCAAGGTTATTTTGCATCATCTAGACAAAAGCTGAAGCAATTATTTTCCATATGTCCCCTTATTATTCACCTGTATTTATTTGTAAATATGCCATGAATACCCCTATTTCTTCAAACTGAAAACGGTTCATGGTGTGGGTTACTGTACTCACGTCCTAGTTCGTGAACCATGGGCAACGGCTGAGTGGCCAATTAAGTGGTCCTGAGAGTCGGGGTACCAGTTGCTATGGACGGTGAGTGGGCATCTCGGATATATTCTGAGTCATGGCCATCCTTGTGCTCCGGCGGCTAGGACTATACAATCCACCGGTGGTCCATAACCCGTTACAGGAGAGAGATCCTCACTTGAACTATGTGCAAGTAGGGTAGCATCCTGCTTCCTGAATTTACTGAGCTCAGAACAGTTTAAGCAAGCCTCGGACCTATGGGAGTAACGGAGTCCCACTCCCATTTGACAGGTGAGGGACTCCTTGGAAACAACTTGCCGAACAAAATGGAATTCGATGGGGAGCTATCAATATTAATGGGGCTTATGGAAGAAAGAAAGTAGAACTGGCTGTCAGCAAAGAGGATGCATCTGGATGTGCTAGGAGTAAGTGATATTCGGGTAAGGGGAGATAACAAGGAAGAGATAGGAGATTAAAAGGGAAGGGCAGAGTACGGGGTCGGGCTGTTTATCAGGTATCAGGAATACCATTGCGCGCAACATAGTTTCTGTTAGGCACGTAAATGAGCGAATAATGTGGGTAGATTTGGCAGTTGGAGGAATTAGGACGAGAATTGTCTCAGTGTATTAACCCTGTGAGGGTGTAGATGAGGATGAAGTTGACAAGTTTTATGAAGCATTGAGTGACATTGTGGTCAGGGTCAACAGCAAGGGTAGGGTAGTGCTAATGGGCGATTTCAATGCGAGAGTTGGAAATAGAACTGAAGGACACGAAAGGGTGATTGGTAACTGTGGGGAAGATATGGAAGCTAATGCAAATGGGAAGCGTTTGCTGGACTTCTGTGCTAGTATAGGTTTAGCAGTTACGAATACATTCTTCAAGCATATGGCTATTCACCGTTACACATGGGAGGCTATGGGTACCAGATCCATAATAGACTATATCTTAACAGACTTCAAATTCAGGAAATCTGTTAGGAATGTACGAGTTTTCCGGGGATATTTTGATGATACAGACCACTATCTGATCTGTAGTAAACTATCTCTAGGCCTAGGGTAGAGAAAGTGAAATATGTCTGCAAACGAATAATGGTAGAAAATCTCCAGGATGAGGAAATTAGACAGAAGTACATGGATATGATTAGTGAGAAATTTCGAACAGTAGACAGTAAGCAGGTTCAAGATATAGAAAGAGAATAGGTGGCACACAGGGATGCTGTAGTAGAAACAGCAAGGGAATGCCTAGGAACAACTGTGTGTAAACATAAAAACGTAAAAAGAAGGCTTATCAGAAATGGCTCCAAACAAGGGCGATGCAGACAGGGAATTGTACGTAGATGAAAGAAACAGAGCGAAACAAATAGTTGTTGAATCCAAAAAGAAATCGTGGGAAGATTTTGGTAATAACCTGGAAAGGCTAGGTCAAGCAGCAGGGAAACCTTTCTGGACAGTAATAAAGAATCCTAGGAAGGGAGGGAAGGAGGAGATGAACAGTGTTTTGAGTAATTCAGGTGAACTCATAATAGATTCCAGGGGATCACTGGAGAGGTGGAGAGAATATTTTGAACATCTTCTCGACGTAAAAGGAAATCTTCCTGGTGGTGTTGCGAACAACCAAGCTCATGGGGAGGAGGAAAATGATGTTGGTGAAATTACGCTTGAGGAAGTAGAAAGGATGGTAAATAAACTCCTTTGTAATAAAGTAGCAGGAATAGATGAAGCTAGACCTGAAATGGTGAAATATAGTGGGAAGGCAGGGATGAAATGGCTTCATAGAGTAGTAAGATTAGCATGGAGTGTTGGTAAGATACCTTCAGATTGGACAAAAGCAGTAATTGCACCTATCTATAAGCAAGGGAACAGGAAGGACTGCTAAAGCCTGCAGTCTAATATCTTGGAACTTGGAAATAGGTGCAATGAGTATGGTATGAAAATTAGCCTCTTGAAGACTAAATTGATGTCAGTAGGTAAGAAATTCAACAGAATTGAATGTCAGATTGGTGATACAAAGCTAGAACAAGCAGATAATTTCAAGTATTTGGGTTGTGTGTTCTTCCAGGATGGTAATATAGTAAGTGAGATTGCATCAAGGTGTAGTAAAGCTAATGCAGTGAGCTTGCAGTTGCGATCAACAGTATCCTGTAAGAAGGAAGTCAGCTCCCAGACGAAACTATCTTTACATCAGTCTGTTCTCAGACCAACTTTGCTTTATGGGAGCGAAAGCTGGGTGGACTCAGGATATCTTATTCATGAGTTCGAAGTAACAGACATGAAAGTAGCAAGAATGATTGCTGGTACAAACAGGTGGGAACAATGGCAGGAGGGAATTAGGAATGAGGAGATAAAGGCTAATTTAGGAATGAACTCGATGTATGAAGCTGTACGCATAAACCGGCTTCGGTGGTGGGGTCATGTGTGGCAAATGGAGGAGGATATGTTACCTAGGAGAATAATGGACTCTGTTATGGAGGTAAGAAGTAGAGGGAGACCAAGACAACGATGGTTAGTCGCAGTTTCTAATGATTTAAAGATAAAGAGGTATAGAACTAAATGAGGCCACAGCACTAGTTGCAAATAGAGGACTGTGGCGACGTTCAGTAAATTCACAAGGGCTAGCAGACTGAACGGTGCAAGGCATAACGGTCTATAAGGATAATGTATGTATGTATGTATGTATGTATGTATGTATGTATTTATGTATGTATGAAAATGATTTTGAACATGCTATGGAAGTAACAATTGATAATTCCGATTATGCAGATCTTTTTAAAAATCATAATTTGTACATTTGCCATCAAATTCAATGGAGAAACAATATCGGTCCTGTACTTGTTTACTTACACTAAAGTGGGCACAAAAATCACAGAAAAATCTGGGAACTGTTCCCCTGCATTTCACCAGAAGCCCTATAATGGAAACATCTTGGGTGAATCCCAGTGGATCCAGTTCACAAACCCACAAGCCAAATGGGTATGGTCCGACATCATACAAAGAGTTCTTCCTATATGCTCTACATTCAATGAGGTTACCAATACCAATGAGATCTATTCATTCTGTGGTACATCACTCAATCCAGCTTGAAATACATCAACATAAAATTTATGATAAACTAGAACGGAAAAAAGAAACACACACGCAACACAAATTCTTCCACGAACGTGTAATGTGCAACATTGAGACAAAGAACTACATGAACAACTGACTTTTAAACTTACCACACACACATATCCCAATGAACTTGTCATACCTGCAAGTTGCTTAGCTCTTCTTCATATCGTCGAAGTCGGGTAACTTCGGCTCGAAGCGTCTCCACTTGATTTGAACTCTCTCTCAGAGCATTTACTTTCTCTGCAACCTCTTGTTCCTTCACAAGCAACTGCAAGAAAAGTAATAATGAGAAAGAGAAAATAGGACTTAATATGGCAGGAAAATAAATGAATATACATTGATATAATACAAATATAGTTGGTCCGTTATAGGACACTATAAATTTTCCAGCTAACTCATTCCTGGTTGCCAGCGTTTCGCCCCAGTCTGCTAACACACCTATCAAGACGCATGGCTACTGCATACTGTGGAGGCAAAGCGAAGCACGTTATTTCTATTCCTACCCATTTGGGTAGGCAGGCCATCAGCCAAACTGGCCACTGCGTAAGATACTTGGAGCCATGGGCAGTGCCAATGTATTGTGAGAGACTTCGTCTCATTTTCAAAAATTGATGCCTGCCTGGCCATCAGATCATATAGATGTTGATTCCCATAGGGAACCTGAAGTATTTGTCCTGAATGAGTAAATTTATAATACTAATATAGTTTGTATGTTATTGGACATTATTTATTTTCCAGCTAACTCATTCCTGGTTGCCAGCGTTTCACCCCAGCGTGTTAAAGTTGGGCTCATCAATTGGTAAGTAGCCTACGCAGTAGCCTCCATGCTATGCACTAGCCATGGGTCGTAATAGGTGTGTTATTTACCAACTGATGAGCCCAACTTAGCACACTGGGGCAAAATGCTGGCAACCAGGAATGAGTTAGCCGGAAAAATTATAATGTAAAAATAACGGACCAACTATATTGATATTATAAATTTACTCATTCAGGACAAATAGTTCAGGTTCCATATCGGAATCAACATCTATATCATATAAACTGATAAGTAATTGAATTAGAAGTAGCTGCCATTTTGGTGAAATGGCGCTGTGGTCACAGCTGAGCACAGGCTGAGTATGATGAGATCTCAGTGCATCTGATCACAACCAGATGGGCACGGCACATATATGGGCTATTACACCTCAAAATCTGAGCAAGCACTAGGCTTTCCACATGTCACTCTATCAAGAAGGTGTACTGTGGTTATGTGGATTCAGCCAAAGTCATCACTGCCAGGGTCAACTGCTGTGGTGAACGACATGCTGATGGCAGATGTCGCTGTCAGCTAGCTTGGATGGTACGACTGGACAGACGGGTCACAGTACAGATGATCATTTGTGAATTCAAAAAGGGACAACAATGAAATGTGAGCAGCCATGTTATCCAGAATTAACTCCTCGCAAGGGGATAGAGAAACCACCGTCTCACTAGGGAACCACTGCTCAACGCATGCCACAATGCACAAAGACTGACATGGGCAAGGAAACACTGTCAATGGGCTCTCAAAGCACAAGAAAATGTTGCTTGGACAGAGAAGTTGAGGTAACAGGTACGAGTTGAGGACTCTTTACTTCTACTTTTTGTTCTATGACACACCAGCTCAGGCAGGTCTTATGATAGGATAGGGTTAAGACTGGAAAGGTAGCAACTGTGGTCTTAATTATGATACAGCTCTAGCATTTGGTTGGTGTGAAAATGGGAAACAATAACAAAACCCACCGTCAGGGATGCTGACAGTTGGGTGTGAATCCACTATCTCCCGAATGCATGTAAAGTCTCGAACTACGTAGCCAACTCGTTCTGTCAGCAAAGGATCTCTCTGACCACAGGGTACAGTTCAGGCCAGTGATAGGGGTATCCTTGTATGGGGACTGTTCACATTAAGATGAGACAAGACCTCTAGTACATCTGCAAACATTCCTCATTGGCAAACAGTACAGGAACCTGCTGTCAGATCATAACCACCCATCTGTTTGCACCCAGAGTCCTGCAGGACCTGTACATACAGCAAGGCGATGTACCGGTCCATCTCTGCCAAACTGTGCCTAACTGGTTTAATGAATGCCTGACGGACATGAGGATGCTTTCCTGCCCCTTAAAGTCATCCGACCACAATCCTATCGAGCACATCTGGGATGCTGTCCAGAGGGATGGGCGCACCAAGGTCCATGCTCCGTGCATTATGTGAGGCCGTGCAGCGGCTATGGATTAGCATGGCTCCCCCTGGAGTCCATTATCATGCCACATCCCCAGCATCATCACAGTGAAAGTAAATATTACACACTAACTATCTAGGTATCTCTAATTCATTTGTGCATTAGTATATTCTCTTTGAATATGGAGGTACAACTCATGGAATAACTCTCACTCCCTAGGATGTATTCCCAGCATTAATCAGAAAAGTTTAGTTTAGTTTCATATTATGATGATTAATGGAAACACAGTCCCCCACTCAAAGTCAAAAATTGTTGTAGTTTAAGGGAGGACCCTACTGAAAATTTATCTTGTTAATTTTAGCCTAATGTGTGCAGTTAATATGGTCTAAATTAAGAAAAAAATAACTTTTGATTTAAACTGAGCAATTAATTTAGGAATTATGGCCGGAGATTCAAATCTTCAAAGGGGGTTGTATGTAGTGGCACACACTTAAGATAAACAGATGATGATGATGATGATGATGATGATGATGATGATGATTGTTGTTTAAAGGGGCCTAACATCTAAGCCACCAGCCTCTAACGGCATGAGATGAAACGAAATATAATAACAATTAAAATTTTAAATTTACTAGTGTAGTCCCTGGCATTGCCCAGATAGTTTTTGAATGTTTACCTTCAAGATTTGTATTAGCCTACTAGTTAATTATGTGTGAAGTGATTTTTTTGTAGAATTGCTTACTGAGACGAATTTGTGTGTGTTCGATTTCAAGTTTTCGATTATTTCAGTTTTGAGTAAAACTTTGTCCATGTGGAAGCCCAAATGGCCTGGGAAGTATTCGAACCTTTCAAAAAAATAAGTGATCATTGTATGTATTTACCCGTCGCTTTCTAGATATGGTGTGCACAATTCCAACTGTCATTAAGCCTGTCACCAATCAGTCTTGCGAACCCAAAATCTGTGGATTCAACACTATCTCAGTCATTTTAGACTATTTATTTTTCACCCCATCTCAGACCCCATCCCAACGGAGGCTGAGCATGGATTTAAACGACAGGTATCCAGAGTGTCATAATTCATCTCAGCGACACACAAAAAATTGGTTTCGGCATTATTGTCTGTTATTTTCCATTATTGTACTCGCTTTTGCAAAGCGTCTTTCTCTTTCTATGAAGGTATACATATAGAAAGCAGACACATTTAAATGTACAAAATAAATGAAAGACAATTACATTTTATGTATTCAATTAAATTTGAAAAAGTTTATTCAAGTGCTTAGGGATATACAGTACTTTTGGTCTTTCTGGCTTCTGCAAAAAAAAAACATTTTTCAGCTGTCCCACTCATGACCATGCAACGAAGAATTGACCGTTTGAAAAGCATGGATTTTTCAGATTTAATCCACACATTTGAAGCAATTGGCCGTGTGTCTTGTTAATGGTCATTGAGAACTCACAAATATACGGATAGGAAGCTTCCACCTAATCAATACTTCTTATTAATGTACAGGACTGGTTTTGACCCTTTTAGAGGTCATCCTCAGCTGGTCATATATTCTAAAGTTAACGTAACACATAATTAAAACATCACTAAATTCAATGAAGAGTGTCACATGATATGAATAAAGGTGTTATAGTATCAATATTACAGTTTCTTCTACATGGCTATAAAATAATCGTCAAATTAAATGACCTGAATATGAGACTTAAATTCTACTATTCTATCTATACTAGTAAGGGTGTATTTTGCCCGAAGGCAGGTCCGAACCTCCGCAGAGGTGTGCCTGAGCCGGAGTTTATGTACGGTAGGGTGGCCAGTTCCTTTCTGCTCCTCCATTGCCTTACCCCTCACCAACAGCACGGCGCAACCCATCCAAATCTTGACCACGCCCAATGTTGTTGAACTTTGGAGATCTCGCAGGATCCGGTGTTTCAACACGGCTATAGTAATATATAAAATGAAATGGTGTGTCTGTGTGTTACTCAATCACACAAGAACCAATGGTCCGATTTACATGAAATTTTGCATGAATATAGCTTATTTATATGCTTAACATATAGGCTACTTTTGATTTTGATATTTTGCACTATTTAAAGATGGCAACCATTTTAGTAACGTCACTACACCCTTTGGTTTCAAACATTCATAATTCCATTTTAAATAAAAAGAGAACGCTCAGAAACAGCAAACTTTCGATGGCATATATGAGGTTTAAAATTTAATTCCCTATACGCAAGGTCCTTATCACTTTTCGTGTATCTCCAAAGTTTAGTGAGAAAAACCTAAATTTGTGCTATAAAACATGGCCTCTGCGCCGCACCTCGCCTATCCCCTCCACGCGTACCTGCCGGCCATGCACTTGCCGTTGGGTTGGGCAGGTGTTCGGCATGTTCCGCTGCGAAGCACGGGTATTTCAGCTAGTACATGGATAGAATATATTTGGTTAAAATACAATGTTCTTGAGCTTAGAATGTTCACTGTGTACTTGCAGTCCACACTAACACTTTAGAGCTGAGTTGGTAAAACATATGTGATTACACAGGTGAGACAACATGTTACGATATTTTAACGAAAATAGCACAAAACTCAGGAAAGCACGTCGCAAGATCAAGAACCCACGCTATAATTTTACATAAATTCAACTGAGTATCTACATAACGCTTCCAAGCACAGATATAAGCTTTAATTGAATCACATGAACGCCATGGAACAATTTCAAAATGAAGAACATTGTACCTGATATATTAAGATTTATTCACATGTATATTGATGAAGTTTTATATAACATATGCAGACAGTGAACTTTATGAACATTTAAACATAAGTGTAAACACCAACAATCATATCACATAACTTTTATCACTGGATCCAGCAATGTTTTATACTCACAGTCATGTTAATAGTAGATAATATGGTTGGTTATATAAGTGTAATTTAGTAGCATAAGTATAAAAATACGAGAACGCCGTATGAACTCACCTGTGTAATTATATATATTTTACCAACTCAGCTCTAAAGTTTTAGTGTGGACTGCAAGTACACAGTGAACATTCTAAGCACAAGAACATTGTATTTTAACCAAATATATTTTATCCATGTGTAGAATAGTAGAATTTAAGTCTCATATTTAGGTCATTTAACTCAACGATTGTTTTATAGCCATGAAGAAGAAACTGTAATATTGATACTATAACACCTTTATTCATATCATTTGACACTCTTCATTGAATTTAGTGTTTTAATTAGATGTTACGTTAACTTTAGAATATATGACCAGCTGAGAATGACCTCTACTCTAAAAGGGTCTAAACCAGTCCTGTACATTAATAAGACTAAATAAAGTATTGATTAGGTGGAAGCTTTCTATCCTTATATCTGTGAGTATCAAATATCAACTAATAGATTATGAAGGTCATTGAGAATGCACGGCGAACGGGAACTGCAGTCTTTTGAAATGAAATGGCATGTCGGTGGGAATAATGAGAATATGTGGCTCATAATCACTTTTTCTGTAGTGCTCCATTGGTAGATCTACCAACTGATGGGCGTTCAGGAGACATGATTATTTTAATGGAGAAAGCAACAGCAACTGCACGCAAAGCAACACTATTTGTTAATTATATTTTTTAAATGTAATAGAGAACAGTTTACAACCTATGTACAAATAAATTACATACCTTTTTGTAATGTGAAAATGGGAACTAATATTTACTGGACATAACTGAATTATTACATCAAAGCATCTAAGTGTATTTATTTATTCATCTGTCATGTCGACTTGTGTATCCAGCCGTTATCTGTATTATCGGTCATTGTTGGAACTGTTTCCTAACTGTGGAAGTTACCAGACCAATTTAATTCAAGTTATCTATCCATTATTGTCAGGCATTTGACTGAACTCTGTAGTGCGCCGAATTATCATTTGTAACTTCTGCGCATTTTCGCTGTGCACGCATTGAATTATGGGACTGCCTCTCGGCTAGCTCGGTGTGAGCTCAGTAGTCGGCAGTAGTCAGCTTGCCGTTACTCTCCAAGATGGCTGTGTTGTATGGAGCTCCCAAGCAGACGGTTTGGCGAGAAGGGAAAGCTATTATAATGGAGCTTGACTCCGGCGGTTAAACATAATGTGAGGGCTAGGCCCTATTATTCCTTCAAAGTTATCCAGTGTGCTCCAACCCTTTTTTTGTTCTTAATGTAACATGTAAACTTGGTGCAGTGAGTTATCCGTTATCGGAATTTAAAGTTTCAAGTGTCTTGTAAGTTTGGATATCGTTAGGCCTACTCCAAGTAAGTACTGAAAATTATAATTTATTGAAGGGATCCCAGTCGTTCAGACACTAGTGTGAGTAATTTCATCTTGGACATGAGCAACATTATAAACGACTATTTTGGTATTGGTTAACCTTGTAAGCAAAATCTGATATATATTTGAAGTGAATGCATTTGAAAAAGAAAATTTAATGTAATGTAGGGAGCTCGAGGATCGCTAGTTATGCATCTATGAGGTGATATTTTGTGTAAGTGATTTTATCTTACGTTTTTGTCAGGGTGCATTTTTGCCAACTATGTTTCTTGATATTCATTATGATGACGATTATTATTATTATTACTTTTATTTTTTGGTAATTCATTTCGGTGCGTGTTTTCTCCCTTAGTGTTGTCCTGTTTGGTTGATATTGCTGTCTAATTTTGTCCTATTGCCTTCGTGGCTGGTTATCTGTACGTAATGATTATCGCATTGTTACGGGCCTCAATTAATGACACCTCATATTCGCATCGTAGCGCATTCCACGGCCCCCTCTGTTCTAAAGTATGTAAATCGCTGGTGATTTAATTAAGTAAGGCTAATGTAAACTGGCACTATCACCTCTTGGATAAATGATAATTATTATTATTATTATTTTAATAACTTAAAATCTTAAAATTGAAATTTGCTGGTCGAAATTAAGTTTAATAATGGGACTTTTCTTTCGTTGTCTTATTATCTTTTCTCCCATTGTTTGGGTTCCTTGCTTTTGTCTTTATTACGTCATGTCACCCCTTCTTATCTTATCTGATGATACGTTAATATTTTGGGTGGCTTTGATGATTATGATGGGATCTTGGCTTCGCGTCGGTAACGGGTAGCTTCTGTTTGGTTTTCGGTGTCCTTTATTATTTTTATGAGTGCACCGTTAATTGTAAATTTCCTTTATATACTTCATTTTGTTGGGGTTGCTGTGCACTATTATTTTATTGTGTTTTCATCTAGCTCGTTTCTTTAGTGTAATGTTTATTCGCGGTTGGAGCCACTAAATTTTCTTCTTTTTCGTGTGTCCTTGTGTGCGTCTTGTAACTTAGAATTTTGTAGTGTAGCAAATTTCAGTTTTAAAGTGTTTTTATATCGCGGGCCCGCATATCGGTTGCAACCAATTTTAATGTTTCTATATGTAAGGTAATGAGTTATTAATGAATTTTCAAACCTTAATTTCGGCGGAAGCCTATGTTTATGTGAGCTTCATTTTTCCTTAATTTCTACTTTATTTTAAAATACTGTTTTCCTCGTCTAGCTTGATTGCATTTTTAAATTTCAGAAAAAGAATTATATATTTTTTTATTGTTCTTATTTTATACCATTTTCAAATTACATTTGCTTAGTAAATTTTCTTCATTTCAAATTTATCTGGTGTGTCATTTAGTAGCTAGCAGTATTTACCTGGCAACCTGTCAAAGTTATGTAAGATCCTGGCCTTTTTAATTCTCGCTTTGCCTTCCACGCTTCATATTTTATGCTACTGCCTTTCGGTAAGTATTGTGCTTGTTTTCTTCTTGATGTTTGTGCTTTTCTTTTGAATGTTTGGTTTACTAATTGGTAAGGTTGCACTTTTAACAGTTCTGAATTAGTGCTCGCTGGTAGACCTACCATTTGTACGCATTTTGTTTCTTTTACCATCACTAACAAGGAAACCACGAATAAGATGTGCATTCTACTTTCTATTCATTGCGTTGCCTAGATCACAGAGCCTGCCAACACTGTCAGCCGTCTTTATTTGCAAGAAATGTACTTTATAAAACACAGCGGTGTGTTCCCATCCTCCCATATACAGGAATTCTTACCAGATTATCAGGTGGTCATAGTGATTATTGTTTCAAGAGGAAGTACAACTAGGCAACATCCTCTATACAACACTAATCAGAGAGAAAAAAATGGAAGGGATCTGGCACTTCGAAAAATGAAGGTATCGGCAAAAGAAAGATAAGGGCCACGAAGGGCGTGAAAATAAAAGGCTCCCAAGGCATCGAGTGCTCTAATACTGTCAGGGTCGGAAAAGAACAAGAGTTGACCAAGGGAGGTCGGATAGGATACATGAAAGTGAGGAGCCTGGCACAAGTAAGTGGAAGCAACGCCAGGACTCAGCTAAGGGCTCCGTGATCGCCAACCCATGCTCCAAAGTTCAGAGAACATGGGGCCCCGTTTAGTTGCCTCTTATGACAGGCAGGGGATACCGTGGGTGTTATTCTACCGCCCCACCCACAGGGGGAAACCAGACTATCATGATACAGAGTCGCTGTCGCCTAGCAACAATCTGTCCATCAAGCCGATCCAATATTGGTGCAGCTTTGAAATTAAATTAATTATATCAAATTACTCATCATAAAAAACTACCCATCAGATTTTATTCAAAACCGCTTCCTAAACCTTCTCAGGATTAATACGAACAAACTGTGAAATTTTCAGCAAAATCGGTCCAATAGTTTTTGAGTCTATTAATCTCAAATATACAAACTTCCACTTTTATATATACATATATAGATTCACTGACTAGAAATAAAAAAGATGAAAAATTAATATGAATTTAGAATAATCACTGGATCTCAGTGCGGCTAGTATCCAGTATTCGGGAGATAGTGAGTTTGAACCCCACTGTCGGCAGCCCTGAAGATGGTTTTCCATGGTTTCCCATTTTCACACCAGGCAAATTAATTAAGGTAAACTAATTAAGGACACAGTCGCTTCCTTCCCACTCCTACCCCTTTCCTGTCCCATCATCGCCATAAGACCTATCTGTGTCAGTGCGACTTAAAGCAACTTGTACTCTCTCACCTTATTTTCTTACAAAATTTATATAAAAATAGCTTAAAATGAAATAAGGCATTGCCTCCAAGGTGAAATCAAATATTTCATGCAAATTAAAATTAAAAAAACAGCAAAACAGACTAAAACGGAGTGAATTAGACAAAAAATGTAGTTAATAAAACAAAAATTGCAAACAAATAGAAAATTCACTTTTAAACACGACAAAACAGGCCACTATCTCTCATAAGGAGATAAGAGAAAGTCATCTTCAACAAACACAAAAAGATGTGTAAAATAACCTTCAGCTGCAAAACAACATTATTGCTACATTTTGTAGCAAAAAAAAAGTGTCTTGCACTGCCCCTCGATACTGTACCAGTAAAAGAGCCTGACTCTCAGATTAAATTTGATAGGGGCATGAAATAGAGTTCTCAGGGTGAAAAACTGGGTTAATTGTAGCTAGGGCTCGGTACAGGAGGTAGGGTCCTATCTACGGAAAACTTTGACTCTGATTGTATAAGAGTTTATTCAAATAAGTCTTGAGTTTGCACATCACCTCTAAGTAGAAATGGACTGTCTTCCTCGTATTCCAATAGTATGGCTTGGGTTCTCCAGCTCACCAAGCCAAGCTGGTTGAAGCACGTTCCAGAAGACTCCAGGGATTCTAGGGACTCCAGATACTCCAGGCAGAGGCAGCTGGACTGTCTGGATTGACGGCAAGTAGAGATGACTCGAACTGTGATGCCCGGGTTGAACCCCGATGATCCAGGCGATGTTCTAGATAGTCACGTACTACCTCAGCCCAATGAGACTGAGAGGATTGATGTTCCTAAGGTCACTAGTAGCACTGAGTCCATGAACACCTTGGATGATCAACTTATAAGCAGAGATATTGATAATTGTACATCAAGACTTCCAACACTCCTAAAATGATATGCGAGTTCATCACTAGGAAAATCTTCGTCTCTGAATAACGTTTGGCAACGAAAAATACAAGTTCCTTCTTGCGAAATTATAGTTAAACTCAAAGTTCATTACTGGCGAAGGTGCAAGTCTTTGCCCAAACTCGAACGAAAAAAACACAAGTCCATTCACTTGGAAGTCTGAATATATTTAAAGTTAATCACTGGTGAAATTCATAAAGTCTTTGAGTGACCACTGACGAAAACACAAGTCCATTCACATAAATAAATTCACTGACGAAATTTATAAGTCTTTTAGACCAACACTGGCAAATGTACAAGTCTTTGAGTAAATGCAAGTGAAATCCTGACTTTGTTCAAAGCCGTTGGAAAGTTAAAGTTCATCACTAGCAATGTTAATCAATCACTGTCTATTAGAAGAATGAGTTTCTCAACAGTTGCAAATATTCCACGTAAAAAACACAAGTCCATTTTACGAACACTTAGAAAAGTTCCAATCTCGTTTACGCGTAAATAATACAAGTCCGTTCGGTGAACACTTAGAAAAATTCCAGCTTCGAAGACGCGTAAATAATACAAGTCCACTCAGTTAACACTTAGAAAATTCCAACTTCGAAGACACGTAAATAATGTTCAGTGAACACTTTGAAGAATTCGGGTCTCGAACCCATGGAAATAATACAAGTCCATTTAGTTAACACTTAGAAAAATTCCAACTTCGATGACACGTAAATAATACAAGTCCCTTCAATGAACACTTGTAAATATTCCAAGTTCAATTACGAAGACTTAGAAAAATTTCTACCACACTCGAAGTCTTACGAGTCCACTTTATAAAACTTGGAAGAATCGTCTTCCCACACTTGTATAATGACAGAGTTCCACGATGATAGTAGCAGCAAGAGTGTCCTCGCTGACTACTCAGCTGAGACTGTGTGAATAGGCTACAGTAGGTTCCCTTTTTATCCAATCCGGGATGTCTACGTCATAATACGGTTTGATTGAATATCTCCCGAATCCTTCGATGGATTTGCTTGAAACTCGTGCATTGGGACGTTTAGGTGATCCCAAACAAGATGACATATCGCTCGACTCGCTAGCACAATTATTATAGAAATTTCCAAATTTTCTCCATCGAACTCACTAGAACAAATGACGTGGAATCCAGAAAATACCAGTCAAGGCTGGCAACACGTGTTGAGATGAGCGGGCGGCCTAGCTAGCCCCTGTGGCTACGTCACAGCTCACAGTCGTCATACACTTCGCTAGCTGGTCCTCGCTGCTGGGAAACAAACCAGACGCGCTCGGAACATTACGCGTGGTAAATAAACGTAACTTATGCTCAAAAAATACTTATGTACAGGTCGTAACCGGTACAATATATACACATTCTTCATGGTTTTTTTTTTTTTTTTTTTTAAGATTACGCATGGTGTGCAGTCAATTTCTATGAAACACTTTTCTGCCTTGACAATACTTTACATTTTATTTTAATTATCTACCGTACATGTTTCGAGAGCTACTGCTCTCTTCTTCAGCGGTGCAAAAACATCAAACAAAATTTTTGGACATGATATATTTGTACAACACAGTCATCAACAAAACAAATTATATATAAATCTTGAACTCTTTAAAATATTTCCTTTGTGTTCACTTACACTTACTATGTCATTTAGTAAAAACTTTAAAAATGGAATAAGTTTCAAATCATAAAATGAATAAAACCTATTGAATTAGTCACTATATACTAAAATTTAAAATGCTTTCTGCTCTTTTCTTGAAACTTCTCCTTTCCTTAAGTCCTTATTTACACTGCTATAGTTCTAAGACCTTTCATATAAATTGGAAATTTCTCCTCTTAATCCTGTCCGACCATGCATCCATTTCAACCGTCAAATTCTTCAGTTTCAGCTGGTACCAAATTTGTCAAAATCAAAACAACATTACACCTGCCTGAACCAAACAAACATGTCCTTGCACTTCTGCTTGCTGCCAATGGCTTTACAAGGTTACACATTTACTTAACTGGCAGCATAGCGACAAGTAGCAGCTCGTAATCTATGATCTTCATATCCGTATTGACGAACTACACAATTAGAAATAGGAAAGGACTTCCACCTATCAATACTTATTTATTGCACTTATTATGCTACAGTACCCACTTCGACCCACTACATAGGGTCATCTTCAGCTGAACAATACATCATCAATAGATCATGAAGCTATGATTAAGATTACATTGTCTGAGGAATGCCATATGATAACAAATATTTGGTCACGTCCAAATGGGGCACGTCAAAACGGGAACTGACGTGTATGTAACTTAAGACTACACACAACAGTACCAATATCATACACAATGTCAGGACAATCAACAGCAACAATAAATACAACCACTCAGGGGTGTACCATATTAAATACAATAACTGTGAGACAAGCTATGTCGGACGCACCAGTAGGAACTTTCTAACCCGATATAATGAACACATAAATCCTGTAAAACACAACCATTTTTCCTCAATAGGCCAACATATCGAAGACTATAAACACAGTTTCACGACCATCAAGAACAAGATGCAAATCCTGAACATAAACCCTTAGGGCCCCCTGCTCAACATAACAGAAGAATTTTACATTTCTCTAGATCAGTATACCAATCCAAATTTCAACAGAAATGAAATTACAGAAAAAACTAACATCATCTTCAATACAGTCATCCTTGCCCTAAAAAACGGTTACCTTAAGATAATCAATAAACAAAACATGACACGTGACAGAGAAACATCAAATGACACACCTAGCTCCACCCCTACCCCCACAACAGCAACTCTCCCTACCCTTCCTTCCCTTCCCCTAACAGGAGCTAGTATGAGCCCAAGACGAACACAAAGCAGTACACAACAAGCTCACATATCAAATGCAACTCGACCACACCAATAACAGTAAGTACATATTCAAATTAGCACACACAATCCTTAGACATTCCTTCAACATAAAATATCACTCAGAGCTCAGATAATTATAACATCACTGTACAGCTACAGAGGGAAAGGAGCCACCACTTTGAATCCAATGCCACTCAAATTTTACGGATGTCGCAGGAAAACATGATTCAATTTTAACATAAAACAACAAGATTCAACACACAGCAGAGCTGAATATACATATTTTATCCTAATTGTAAACATACGCCTGGCACTTTTTAAACTTGGAAAGTGTTTTATTCTATGTATATACTTAAAAACAAAATCTTTTATACATATAATGTGGTAATTTTACAAGCAAATCATATCATTCAAGCTCCAAAAACATCAACCAAATGTACAACTACGAAAATAAGACTTGAACACAGAAGTCAACCGATGAACTGAATAACATGCAAGACACAAACGTTCATGTGCATGAAGTGTTCCTACATATATTGTTTTTATCTTACATACTTATGAGTTAGTTTTAAGTGGAGATAGTGTTTTATAAATTAATTTTAAGACCTAAAGCATATCATTATAGACATACAAATGCATTGTCACACATAGTGACATACACACCAGTTCCCGTTTTGACATGCACCATCTGGACGTGACCAAATACTTGTTATCATAAATACGGCATTCCTCAGACAATGTAATCTTAATCATAGCTTCATGATCTATATATGAATGTATATTTCAGCTGAAGATGGCCCTATGTACGGGGTTGAAACCGGTACTGTAGCATAATAAGTGCAATAAATAAGTATTGATAGGTAGAAGTCTTTCCTATTTCTAATTAAGTAGCAGCTCGCCTCGTAAGAAGCAAAGAAGCAAGGCAGAAAAGTGCTTCATAGAAATTGAATATAAGTCAATACGGACAAGACTGAACCAACATGGTTAAACTAATCAATTCTGGTGTGCAGTCATTGTGGCCCCCATGTTTAACAGAAAAATCACAACTTCGGTGACATTTTTGATGGCCCTACGGGGGAGAAAAAGTGTTCTTCAAACCACTGCTCGCTGCAGATTGCTTTTGTCCAGTCACTTGGCTCTTCATTGTTTTTACGTTTACACGACATCATCTTATTATTTTATTTAATGTTGCTCTTCACTCACCAAAATAAATACGTATAAATCTGCAACAAAAGTATGGAGCAGAAGTAGTAATCAATCCAAAATGCTCGTTACTGGAGGTTGTAGACTAATGTCACTAACTTATTTTAAAAATTTCAGACAAACTATTTTCTCACAGGGAGCCTTTGTGTTCTATGTTTGCAGGAGAAATGGAGAATTTATAAAGAGCGTTTAGATTTCGTTAAAGCCATAACTATAAATATCGCTTAGTAATGCCATAGTGTATGCGTGAAACTACAGAATTTCAAACCACACTGTTGGCAGCCTTCAAGATGGTTTTCTGTGGTTTCCCATTTTTTTCACCACAGTTGCTTCCTTCCCGATTCTAGCCCTTTCATATCCCATCATCACCACAAGACCTACTTGTGTCGGTGCGGTATAAAGAAAACTATGGGAAATCCAGAATAGCTGGCATTTCCGATTATGAGACAAGGCTGGCCGGCCCTGTGGTCTAAGAGTAGCATGCCTTCCTCTCACCCAGAGGCCCTAGGTTCAATTCTCAGCCACATTAGGGATTTTACCTGGATGTTAGGGCTAGTTCCAGGTCCCTTCACCCTAAATAATTACAACTGTTGAGCTACCACCTGACTGCAACACAGCAGCCCCAGTCTAGAAAGCCAAGAAAAACAGCTGAGAGGATATGCCCTGCTGACAATCCTCAACTTGTAATCTACAGGCTTTTGGGCTGAGCAGCAGTCGCTTTATGGACTAAGGTCCATTGGGGTGGGGGGTAAAAACAAAAACAAACAAAGAGGGCTAAAAATAAATTGGTCTTAAAGAAATTTTGGGACAGAATTATTGTTGACAAACAAAACATATTAGAAAATAACTGACAATAAAACAGACAAATTCTTTAGGATCATCAGTTCGACATGATGTGGTGACTCCTAAACGAGGTTGTCAGGCCCTACTCATCTGCCCAGAGACTCAGGTTAATTATGCTAAAAACCTTGCCATTATAGTTATATTTTATAACAAGCATGGAAAGCTGAAAGTGTTTTCAGAGCCTTCTCAAAGGAAAAATGGGACAGTTTAAACCCCTTGAATGCCCACGTCGATTATATAAACACTCAGAAATGTTGCAAGAAGTGTTCAGTGTTGATATAACCAATGCATTGTCTAACTTGAGGTAGTTCTTTCTGTATTTGCTATGTGGTATATTTTACCAATAGAAGGAACCTTAACCCTTTGGAGTCCAACAACATTTCCCCTTGCAGATCCAGTACAAAATCAGGTGAATAAGGCAAAAATTACACATATTTATATTATACGTATACCAATTTGAAAGTAAATATGCATTAAATTTTATATTATCAATCAATCAATCAATCAATCAATCAATCAATCAATCAATCAATCAATCAATCAGCAACACTCGCAGCAATCTCTTTTCATCAGGCGTTACTTTCAGAAGCACTAGTTAGAATGGAGTCCTGGGTTCCTCGGATAGGTTCCATAGAAAAATGACATCTCCACCCTACCAGCCATCAATTTGTTGTCTGAACATACAATACAATCCTGTTTTCTTGCCCTCTTGAGCATCAGTGACATGCAGTTTCCCGTTAAGACAAAAATCAACATTAGAATCACTATCATACAACTGCTCATAAATATTGTCAGTATGCATACCACAGCTAGTAGATGCTATAGCCTATGAAAATTATTTCATACATGATATATTTTCAAACACAGTACTTTCTTTTTTTTTTCTTTTTTTTTTTGCTAGTGGCTTTACGTGGAGCTGGAGGGAAGCGGCCGTAGCCTTAATTAAGGTATAGTCCCAGCATTTGCCTGGTTTGAAAATGGGAAAGCGCGGAAAACCATCTTCAGGTCTGCCGACAGTGGGATTCGAACCCACTATCCCCCGGATGCAAGCTCACAGCCGCACGCCCCTAACCGCACGGCCAACTCACCCGGTCACAGCACTTCTAAAGCAAAACAAATTACTTGTAAATGTCAGCACTATACTGAGAAATAGTTATTCTACATACAAGGTGAAGCATGTCTGTCATTTTCCCACAAATTTACAAGAAATTTAACATTAAAGATCAGTCAGACCAGGTCCAACATAGGATCTGAACTGTGTAACAAGACAAAACTGAGCCCAACAAAGGATCTAAAAGGGTTAATTTGGCCAATTAAAAGAGTCTGCAGGTAGCAAGCTTCAAAGTAATAGTCTTTGGAAGGAGTGACGGCATATCTTTACTGCTGGCTTGAAGAACAAGAAATAATCACAGTTTGATGTGAAGAGGGAAAATTATTGTGGCAATGTTTCTCAAGCAACAAATAAAAGCCCTTCATTGTAATTCGGTGACATAAAATCTCCCAAAAGGATATCAAGACTGTATAAGGTTTGCTCTAGTAACAAAACCATCAAGTGGACTCTTATTCAGTGCTGCAAAAATTTATTGCATTCAGACTAAGTGCATAAATGTGAATTTTGACAGATTTTGTGTGCTGTGAATGGTGAAATGTAATATAATGCTTTGTTTCATTCACTCCTTGTAGCTAAAATGTCTTATCATAGCTGTTTTGCTTTTTGTAATACATAGCCAATTTCTATACAGATTCAAAAATAACAGTCAGATAAGTGAAATATCTCATTTTTGTCAATTATTAACTGTTTTCAATTAGCCCACTTGATGGCCACGATCATTAAGGCATCAAGTCTATACAGTCTGACACTGTGATGCTGTTGGTGGAAAAAATTTCACCATCAGAATGTTGATTGGCAGGGTAAGAAAACAAATGGCAGTACACAATTTCTAATCACTAGATTGTGTGCCAAAAACCTGGATTCAATTCCAAACCTCTCCACTCTTCATATGTAGTGAGGGCATATGACACTGCTGACAGTGATTCATCCATAAAGAAACCCCTATGTGCCAGCACCAGGTTTCACCCTCTCTCTTCCTGCTACTATATATCACATAATTCATTTCATCTCATTAACTCCTCTGATGAGGATAAGGTCAGGAAGGACATCCGGTTGTACAAACTCGTTACGAAGATTCATCTCATTTCATACCCATCCCCGCAAAGCAACAGGACAAGCAACTGTTTTAAACTGAAACATTCTGTTTAATGCCACTTTTGGAATACAAATGAGGAAATTAAACTTCAGAATAAAATGTATCACAAAAAGGGTTTGTTTACATAATTGTCACTAATTAGCTCCCTCTATAAATCAATGGTAAAACACTGGTTTCCGAATCTCAAGATCATGGGTTCAAACCTGGCAGAGGCAGTTATATTTTTGAAGAGCGGAAAAAGTAAATTTGAGGCTCAATATCACATGACGTCAGCAAGTAAGAGGTCTCTGGTGACCAACTTGGTGTTCACCTGACAAATTAATCAAAACTCAATAGAGATCTGGCTTACTCTACCATCTAGTACAATAAAACAGAACACTGATGTTGATGTGCAAGCAGCCCAAACAGTGTCAAATTAAAATGCCTGCACACAGTAGCCAAGGTATTATTATTATTATTATTATTATTATTATCATCATATTTTCTGACGCTATGCCCCTTACCTGGAGGCCTAGGGTTCGATTCCTGGCCAGGCCAGGGATTTTTAACTGGATCAGAGAGCTGGTTTGAGGCCTGTTCAGTCTACATGAGCACTGAGAAGCTAACTGATGGTGAGATGGTGGCCCTGGTCTGGAATGACAAGAATAATGGCTGGGAGGATTCGTCCAGCTGATCACGCGACACCTCGCAAATCTGCATGCCTGGGCAGCGGTCTCTTGGTAGGTCAAGCCCCATCAGGGATGTAGCGCCATGAGATTTTTGTTCTTTTTCACGAATTACATTACACTTTTTTAACACTAAAAGAGAGAAAGTAATGACTGACAGCTGCTGGGAAGAAAAAAAAAAGAGAATTAACTGATTAGCTTTTAATACCTAAGAAAATATCAACATCTATCAAAAAAATTAGAAAATGTCGTTCACAACCAGATCACAAATATCCTTAAAAAACACCAACTACTCTACAAATACCAAAAAGGATTTAGACTTAACCATAGCACTAGTGATAGTTACAAATGACATTCAAGTAGAAACTGACAATGGAGAAATGACTATCTTTGCACTTTCAGACCTCATTAAAGAATTTGATTATGTGGACAGGAAAATATTAATAGCTAAGTTAAAAGCACTATATTTTTCTTCAAGCACACGGACGTGGCTACACTTGAATTTAATCAGACGGCAGCAGTACATCAATAGGTCAAAAGTATCACTCTGGCAACAAATCAAAGTTAGTACTTATCATATGGCTTTTAGTGCCGGGCGTGTCCGAGGACATGTTCGGCTCGCCTGGTGCAGGTCTTTCTATTTGATGCCCATAGACAACCTGTGGGTTTCAATGTCAGATGATGAAGATAATGAGGTAGGAAGAGGGTGAAAACCAGTGTCAGCACGTAGTGTACTCCTATCGAATAACACCAAGGGGTCTGCTCAAAGCTTTATGTCCCCATCCGACGGATGAATCGCCATCAACGACATCATATGCCCTCACTCCATATGAACCCTGTGGAAAGATCTGTAATTGAATCCAGGCTTTTGGCACACAATCTAGTGATTAGAAATTGTATACCATCACCTCTCCTAACCTGCCAGCCAACATTCTCACGGAGAATTTTTTTCGAGAAACGGAACTCGAACTAGCAAACCACTGTGTCAAACCATTATGGACTTGACGCCTTAACCGTTAGCCCTCCATTTCTTTCTGAACATGCTTGCCTCTCCAGCTCCATTTAAAAATATGCTTTGACTGCAAAAACATATGGGCAGCATATTTATAAAAATACGAAATATATGTATAATACAATACTCAGGTGCAATGTTCAGCATTTTAAACCCTGAAATGATCTCAGTCACATTTTCATCAGTAATTGTTCTTTGTGTGTAAATTCTCAAAACACTCGGCAGGATGTAAACCACGCTTTCTTGTATGTGCATTACAGAAAAACACTATCTCACGTCGTCATCCCTTCACTTCTCGCTCACTGAAAACTGCAATCATTACTTCTCTTCGGTGGACGACAATAAAAGAAATGTAAACAACGATTTAGGGGTGTAGCCTTCTGAATGTTTACATTGGCATACCGGTTAGTTTCGCGCACAATTACCATAATGACCTATCCGTCATGAATAACTGAAAAGAATCAAGATCACTCTTATATTTAGTCCCACGGTGTGGTTTATGACTCGGAGTATCTGTGAATGGGATTAGTTTAAGTCAAAGTCCCAGTCACGGTAATCCTTCCAGCCGTCAGTAGAGGTATCAGCACTATCATTTCGTATAATTTTCTCGTTATCGGAGTCTTCCTCACTGAATTCTCTAACACAATCTATTTCCACAATAACTTCATCACCATTTAATTAAAAATTGCTCCCATCATCATATGTAGTTTCCAGCTGTTGCTCCCACTATTGATCGAATCAACATCACTTTCGTCTACAAATCTCGCTAATTACTTTTCATGCTCATCGAACGACGCCATGTTTCTAAGCAATGTCTGTTTATAAACTTGCACAGTCTTCAAAGAATGCTCCACAAAGCCTGAGTTCAAAGAGATTATAGCAATACAAAGTTTGAAATTGAAAGATCTGTACAGGATAATTTTGTTGTCGAGCATGGCCCGCTGCGTGAGTCCTAAGGGTTAAAAATCATGGCCACCAGGCGGGCTGTATCAAAAATCCGTGTAGTTCAGGGCAGTGTTCTTGCGCCGCTACTCTTTTCACTGTACTTAAATGACTCACCAGAATACATAAAAACCTGTAAATACCATTTCTATGTAGATGACGTAACTATATATACAAACCTGAAAGACACCCAACTAGACATTAATAAACCGAATGACATAAAAGGCATAAAAGACTGGACTAAAAATTAGTCTCTTAAAGTTAATTGATTCAAATCACAAGCAATCATAATAGGATCCAAAAATAATCACACCAAACTGAAAAGTGTTAAAATTCCTCCAATCCCATTACACACGACAGCAATAAATGAAACTGTAAAGAACCTTGGCCTTACTTTTACAACCTAAACAGCACACTTAGCGCCAAACTTCAGCAGGCTTATAATACATGCGTCAGTGTTATACTAAATATTCCCAGGTATTTGCCATATATCACCCTGTTCTGAACAGCTGTCGTGGTTATATTTAGCAGAAAGAAGAAACCTTCGTTCGGTCTCACTTGTCCACAACATCCTCTGTACATGTATAGCAAGTTATCTGAGAACAGATCATAAATATCTGTCATCCCCAAACAGTATTCATAAAAGATCAGAAACCTATTTTTTGATGAGTTTCCCAATTTATCTTAAGGCAAGTTACAGCAATTCATGCCTACCTGCAACCATACACTTCTGGAATTCCCTTCTGGCTGTAATTAAAGACGTACATAGTAGAAATATATTTAAAAAGAGATGTAAATGATGCATAGATTAAGAAATTAGATTTTTTACAGGTTTCTTTTGTACGTCGCACCGACACAGATAGGTCTTATGGCAATGAGAGGAAAGAGCTAGGGGTGGGAAGGGAGCGGCCATGGCCTTAATTAAGGTACAGCCCCAGCATTTGCCTCGTGTGAAAATGGGGGGAAAAAATGGGAAACCACCGAGCTCGATAGCTGCAATCGCTTAAGTGCGGCCAGTATCCAGTATTCAGGAGACAGTGGGTTCAAACCCCACTGTCGGCAACCCTGAAGATTGTTTTCCATGGTTTCCCATTTTCAGACCAAGCAAATGCTAGAGATGTACCTTAATTAAGGCTACGGCGGCTTCCTTCCAACTCTTAGCCCTTTCCTGTCCCATTGTTGCCATAAGACCTATCTGTGTCAGTGCGACTTAAAGCAACTTGCAAAATGGGAAACCACAGAAAATCATCTTTAGGGCTGCCGACAGTGGGGTTCAAACCCACTATCTCCCGAATATTGGATACTGGCCGCACTTAAGCGACTGCAGCTAAGGAGCTCAGTTAAAGGTTATTTACGACGCACCAACACAGATAGGTCATATGGTGATGATGGGATAGGAAAGGGCTAGGAATGGGAAGGAAGTGTATCTATGTTCAGTCCGTCAGCGATTCCGCTGGTGGGATCCTCAACAGCTCTGCCATCAGCTGTCATAGATGGCCTAGGCATCACTGAAGAGGCGTACTAGGGAAATGAGGAGTGAGGTAGTTTCCCGTTGCTTTCCTCACCGAGCCAGAGTTGCTATTACATATCAGCCTGCCAAGCCCACTGAAATGCATACACCAACCGACCCTATGAGCAACATTTTCACACCATTCATAACAGGGACTGGCTGCATAAGGATTGGCATTACTAGCATCGCTCATACCTCAGTCACTTTCATATTGTCAAAGCCAAGGATAAGACAGAGACAGATCTATGAAAGTAACAAAATTGCTCTAGCCCATACCAGAAGACAAAGGACAATCTAGACTTTTAAATATGCTAAACATCATACAACAGCCTAACCTCATGCTCTGTGGTGAAGCTATACCTTTTCAGAAGTCTGTAAAAAATCTAGGCGTGGTCATGAATGACACATTAAACTGGAATGACCATATAACAAGTGTCTGCAGAAAAGTATATGCATCTCTTCACCCCCTAAAAATGAAACAATCCATTCTTCCACACAGCATGAAAATAAAACTTATTCAAACCCTCATTTTCCCAATAATTTATTACTGTGATGTCGTATTAACCGATGCAACTGCAGAACAAACTATGAAACTTCAAAGGGCAATGAACTCTTGCATACGATTTTTTTTTTTTTTTTTTTTTTGCTAGGGGCTTTACGTCGCACCGACACAGATAGGTCTTATGGCGACGATGGGATAGGAAAGGCCTAGGAGTTGGAAGGAAGCGGCCGTGGCCTTAATTAAGGTACAGCCCCAGCATTTGCCTGGTGTGAAAATGGGAAACCACGGAAAACCATTTTCAGGGCTGCCGATAGTAGGATTCGAACCTACTATCTCCCGGATGCAAGCTCACAGCCGCGCGCCTCTACGCGCACGGCCAACTCGCCCGGTGATTTATATTTTCTTTGAACTTTAGGACACATATTTCCCCTTATGAGAAGCTATCCTGGCTGAAAATTAATCAACTAAGGAATTTACATACTGCGACACTAATTTTTCGACTTCTGAACGAATCTACACCTGAATACCTATCCTCACATTTTATCTTCCTCTCATCTTTCCATGGACATAATACCAGATCGACTTCTACCCTTATGATACTGGTTAATCATTCATCTGTATACAGCCACTCTTTCCAAGTGTCTGGGGCAAGGCTATGGAACACACTCCCTGTCAGTATACGTAATAGCACTTCAACAGTCTCATTTAAACGGTCTTGTCGAGATTTCCTCTTAAATACGTGACCAGCTTGTATGAATGTTAGTGTGTACGATTGCAAGCGTGATTTAGAACTATTGTTAGGTGATGTAGACGTAGATAGGCTAGATAATATTAATCATTAAAAATAACAATTATAATCTGTTATAATATTACTCCATAAATTTAGGTAGCTCTTAGGGTCTGCTAATGTTATTTTACCAAACTATGTGATTATGTACTGTACGTAGTGGTTAAGTGTAAGAGAGGGCCGTGAGCCCTAACTTCGCCACATACAAAGCCATAAAATAAATAAATAAATAATAATAAATAAGACATAGTGCACTGTAAACACTAGGTTCTGCCAGCAAAGGCAGTGGCCTTAATTAAGGTACAGCCCCAGCATTTGCCTGGTTTGAAAAGGGGAAACCATGAAAAACCATCTTCAGGGCTGCCAATAATGGGGCTTGAACCCACTATCTCCCGAATGCAAAGAAATTAGCACCAGTATGTAACGAAATGTTCTCTTACGGTAATCGTCCTTCGTTTAGAACTGACTAAGCCTGACTAAAGTAGTTCTATGTTGAATAAAAAATTTAAATAAATAAATAATATTTAAGATTAATTCATAATTTCTCCCTTACTGGCAAAAGAGGAAAACCAAGTCACCATGGTTGATGGAAGTAAGCAAAGATCTGCAGGAAGTTGGAGGAACACAAAGAGACTTAAAAGACTGGACATCACTCAGAAGGATGCTTAAACAAATGAGGTTCCAGGACAAACAACCAAGAAGGAAGACGGGCACCTCCTGGACAAAGGAGAGGAAGGAACGACACAGCCAGAGGATGTGCAATTACTGGGCATACAGCAAAACTACCCCAAACAGTTGAATATCGTGATCTGTCTATACGAAGCAAGAGGAAGACCAAGTCACCCTGGTCAATAGAAGTAAGCAAAGATCTGCAGGAACTTGGAGGAAGAAAGAGCGGACATCTCTCAGGAGGATCCTTAAACAAATGAGGTTCCATGATAAACAACCAAGAAGGCACTAAAATTGCTCACAGTCTGAGTAAAACCAAGGACAAATTGTACCCCCTTTTACATCCTGGGGTATACGAAATTCCCTGTATGTGTGGTATGGTATACACCGCCCAAACATGCCGGTCCATTGGTACCCGTATGAAAGAACATGAACGTAATATTCGTTTCAACCAACTAGACAAATCGGCAATAGCTGAGCACGCTCTATCGGCGAGTTATGATGTCGTGTTCCAAGATGCTCGAGCTCTTACCCACACTAGACACTACAGGTCCAGGATTATACAGGAAGCTGTAGAAATACGTAGAAATCCTAACAATTTCAACAAGGACACCGGCTATCAATTAAGTAATACCTGGTTGCCAGCCATTAAGAATTTACGTAGGTAGTTCCCTTCCCTGTCCCTTCACTATTGTTATTTCGTCTCGGTGTTTTCCAAATTCGTACGTTCCATGTTGCCAGATGTTTCATTCCAGGCTTGTGTCAATATCATACACCTGTCTATGTCATATGTTAAGCAAACACATTATGTGAACTGCTTAGTCTGATTGTGATGGTTCGGTCAGCTTCCGCTTCGAACGCTAGCATTGTACCACGGCCTGGGGGCAATCTGGTGGCGAATGAACGTACCATTTCCACTACTATTATAACGTCCAAATTTCCAAGTGTCATTGTTTAAGAAGCCTTTCTCGTGGTCAGTCGAGATTTCTTCTGAGGATGCAGAGCACAGTTTTCTGCAAAACGTTAAGAATTTCACCTTATTTTCTTGACACGGCATAAGCCCAAAAGCATCATGTCTATAAGTACGGACCGTGAAAACATTAATGGTAAGCCCAAAAGCATCATGTCTATAAGTACGGACCGTGAAAACATTAATGGCAACCAAGAAGGAAGATGGGTACCTTCTAGAAAAAGGAGAGTAAGGAACAACACAGCCAGAGGATGTGCAATTACTGGGCAAACCGCAAAAACACCGCAAACAGAATAGTTGATTATCGTGGTCTGCCTATACAAAGCAAGAAGAAAGTATATACTAATTAGGAAACTCCTTTGATATTAATGGGCAACATCCATGTGGATGTCCAAAACAGCTCTGACATGACTTACAACCACACGATCGTGCAAAATGGCAAGCCAAGATTAAAATAGTGGACCCTGCACCAATGGGGAAATGCTAGGAAGAGGGAGGAGGAGAATTACAAACCGATTACAATGCGGTCGTGAAAATTCAATATTCAAGAATTACAAACCTTAAAGCTCTGTAGTTTGTACAACGTATTTGGTTTAACAGCAGGCTTCATACTTGAGCTACACCTTATAAAATACGTCAATAAATAAAACACTGCATTTTTTAGGAAATGGGCTTGGTACTTTTAGCATAGAACTATGCAATTCCAGTTGGCACTCAAAGGGTTAACCCTAGAAGTGCCAAGTGTTTTTCCCTAAATGCCAGGCCATTTTTGCATGGATTACACATTTATGTTTTAAAATAATTTATGCATGCTTAGATAGAGAAAAATTAGACACGTAGCATACCATATTACTCGGAAAGCTTTATTTATCATGCTTATATAAGTAACAGATAAGTAATAGATCTGGTGCGTATCAGGCGATCAAAATTTTGGAAAACTAAAAAAAAATTGTTTTCATATCTTCAAGTTCACTGTTAGTAATAAAAAGCACTCATTTAAAAAAATTACTATATACAAAATATGCGGAATTTATTCTAGTTTTTAAAAATATTTCATTCTCAAAAGTAAATGCTGAAATAAAATCACAAAAGAATTAAGAAGTTCCGAGCTGCACACAGTTCCGTCAGCTGCGGAGCACTCCTGGGAGTCATTCTCGGAGAGTTTTCTTTTCCTGCCAGGCTTCATAGGCGTCCAGAAATGCTGCAATTTATGAAAACATTCACGGTGCATCCCTTATTTATTAGAATGGCAATGTAATTTTTCATTTCGGAGACAATCCCACCAAACCCAGATTGATTGATTGCTTGAAAACAGGATCGCATACGAGAAAAGGCCTTCATTTCTTCAGAATCTCTTTTAGTTTTAATTTTTTTTCGCCACTCTTTCACCAAGAACTTCCAAATAAAATCCATAAAGAACAAGTAGAAGTACATAATGGGTGTACTGTTTCGGGGCATACAGTTCCTAATGCCAGGATTTCTTACGCGGAACTTCTCGGAAATATCGAACTCCTGTTCGGGTGGATAAAACCTGCACCACTTTCGTGTTACAGAAACAGTATTAGCTAATTAAACGTCGGCAGGCCTGCTCTCTTCATTGGAATCACTTTCAACTTTAGATTATGGAATATAATCTTCTCCGCTGTCAGAATAATCATCAGCTAAAGAAAATATGTCACTGGAAGAGGAATCATCCCAATCATCTCAAAGAAATTTGCGAATATCACTTTAATCATGTAGCTCATCTACCATGATGACAGCTTACACTTCAAAAGAAAGAGTTTAAAAATAAATTAAATAATGTGTTGAAAGACAACGAAAGATATTCTCAGAAACTAACAGGAACAGCGAGCGAGCGAGCGCAAAGTTACATAGCAAATGAGACGACAGGGAGATGAGGCAAGAGTAGCTGATTTTATACCTTGACCTTGACTGAGTAATTTCCGGCTAGTGAGGAATGTGTGATGAAAGACTTGAAGCTTCCTCTTTAATGTCTTACTTGTTAAAATAGCGTAAGTGAACGATAAATGATGTTTTGCGACGTTGGCATTCTAGTGACATACTATTGAGTGCAAGCGCGACATTTGGCAGTTCTAGGGTTAAATCCATGTACGACTATGAAACATAAAATTGTCACAATGGATGAAAACGATGGAGATCACCCAGGGAAGGTACAACTCGACACAAACGAGAGAGCACAATACAACTTACCAAGTGTTTTATTTTGGCCATTTCTTGGGTCTGGAAGCCTTCCAGTTGATCAATATCCTCTTGATACTGGAAAACTTTCCTTTTATATTCTGAAAAAAAAAAAAGGCAGTATAAAAAATTGTTTTAATAAACAGAAGACTCAAAAGAAAGTTGATAGTGAAAAATACGAGGGTAATCCCAAAAATAAGGTCTGCTATTTTTTTTTATAAATACAGAACTCTGTTAGTGTGGCTGTTGGTCACAATATTGTAAATAGTGTTTTCCGTGCTCGCATATAAACATACACACGTTACACTGAGGCACTCAGTCTTGGCTTGGCAGCCGTTGAGAATGGAGCTCCCGTTGGATGTTACCGCCAAGTGCGAAGTACGCGCTATTATTCGGTTTTTTAATGCAAAAGATACTGAACCAATTGAAATCCATTGCCAATTGACGAACAAAGGCGCGGGAGACCGTCAATTTCCACCGAGACAGTCGTGAAGATTGAGCAAATCATGCGTGAAGATCGGTGGATCACCCTGGATGATCTCTGCACTTTGGTTCCTGAGGTTTCCCGAAACGCCGCTCACAGAATTTTAATGGAAAAGTTGAAATACTGGAGGGTGTCTGTAAGACGGGTGCCACGCATGCTGACTGAAAAGCACACTTCCTGAACAACATGGCGGCGAGCTGGTATAACATGGGCATAGAAAAACTGTCACAGCGTCTACAAAAATTCATTGACTGAAATGGTAATTACGTAGAAACATAGCTAATGTTCAAGAAGTAAAATGATGCCATTATAGAAATAAACGGGTCTATGTATTTATAGAAAAATAAGAGACCTAATTTTTGGGATTAGCTTCGTAAGAATGTTACAAACTATGTGCAAGTATATCACTGAAAATTAACTGAGTAAGCTATGTCTGAAAGACAAAACCTAATATGGTAAGTACAGGAAGAACATAAGCTGATGAACCTAAATGTTATAATGACCAACTTAAAGTGTGAATTCTCCATATGCAATCAAAACTGTTCATTTCTGCAGACATGGACCAACAAGGTGCCTAGTATTATCTTCTAATGTCAAGTTCCTTGTCCTTGTTGTGCTTCACAAGTTTCAAAACCAAAGTTTTTGTCATGCAACCATTTGGGTTGAGGGAGGATGCTTTGGACAAATGTTTGAATACAAGTGAATGTATGAATGTTTCTTAGGGGTCCCATACATGTACAGTTTCGTCTTTTGATCAGTTGAAACCTGACAGGCAAAACTGGTGTGCACGGTGTGGCCGGACGGACTGTGAGAATTCTGTCAGCTCTAACAGCAGGACATGCATGGTGCCTGACAGGTGGAACAGACATGTATGGGGAAGTCATGGCCAACTGACAGGCCAGGTGCTCTGCCAGTCTACCTCTGCATGGATAGTGAAATAATGTCTTTCTCCCACACTGCAGTCATGGACAAATGGTCAAAAAAAATGTATCTGAATTTAGTGAGAGGTTCAGAGATCTCCCTTTGTTGTGGAAAGTAAAAATTACAGAGCAGATACATCCATAGGTAATAACTGCAACGATCTATTGGATACAATTATACCTCTTATAACAAATTGATATGGGTGCAACTGTTCCCGTTCAACCACTTTTCTTCCACACACTGCTCATTTCCATTCTCTCTTCTTTAATACTGCGTATGTAAGCAATTCATCTACTGATGGCATTTCCCCATGAAAACGTGTATACATCAACACTCAACCAGATTACAGGATGGACAGAAGACAGTTTGATCTGTATGTGTAGGGCAAGCAGCTGGGAAAGGAAACTGAAACTAAAATAGTGACGCAGAAGAACTGAGTTTGATGAGAAAACAGTTGTATATGAAGATGTGGAGATTGTCCTTTTCTGTTATAATGCCCCTACAACCAATATCAAACAATTCATGATGTAGCAGATCCATGTACAGAAAGGTGTAGCAAGGGAACAAGGGAAGGAAATAGGATATACACAATAAAGGTTGGTGTGGGAAGACAGAGAAACAGAAAGAGGACAAGGACAAGCATTATAACACAAAAAGACAATCTCCACATCTTCATATACAGCTGTTTTCTTCTCATCAAACTCAGTTCTTCTACGCCAATATTTTAGTTTCATCTTCAGTTTCCTGGCCCAGCTGCTTGCCCTACACATATAGATCAAACTGTCTTCTGTCCATCCTCATCAAACCCAGTTCTTCTACGTCACTATTTTCTTCTCCGCCCCCCCCAGTCAGCCGTTTTTGTTTCCCAGCTTCAACACGAGGGTGGGCTTGAACTCTCACCTCGACAGATCTGTCTTGACATGGGAAGTGTAGAATAAGAAGGAAGATGAATAAACACAGCAAGAGGGAAGAGAACAAACAGAACAGGAGAAAAAACCCAAGGGGAAAAAATAAGTGATAGAAAGGAACAAACAAGTGACAAAATAAAGCAATGTATAGCAAGATAGGAATATGATTGTTCCTTTCCATTACTTATGTTGACCTGTTTGGTTCCTTTCTTTCTCCTGTGTTTGTCCTAAGTACCTAGGCCTTTACCACCTACTGTCCATTCATCTATCTACCTTCTTTTTTATTTCTGTTTATCTGGTTCTCTTCTCGTCCTACACCTCCCATATCAAAATAGAAGATCCACTCAAGAAGCGTTGAAGCCCACCCTCCTGGTAGAAGAAACAAGCTTGTTCGGGGTCAAGAAGAACTGGCATTCGTAAGGAATATGGAAGGGTGTGGCAACTGTCCTCCTTTTTCTACTGCTCCCTCTCTCCCACACTGACCTCCCATTGTGCTTATTATATTTTAATTTGTTATTGGTTGTTCCTTTCCATTACTTATATCCTTCAACACTTCCCCCCCCCCCCCCACCAAAAAAAAAAACATACGACAAAATTTCAGCTCTGAATGTGGAGAAGAAAAAGAAATTATATAGAAACAGATTTGGAAATTAACTGGAATTCATTATTCCTGAGATCTCAAAACCAACTAGGCCTATACAGGGTGTAACAGTAAGTTATGACCAAACTTTCAGGACATATTCCTCACATGTAGAAGAATATATGTTATATGGACATGGGTCTAAGAAACACTTTATTTCCACATTAGAACTCATTTTCTACTACTCATGGGAAACAACCAGGAACAGAACATACCAGCATACCACAACAAACTCTTTCTTACATCAAATGTTGAAAATGACCTTCACTGACATTGATTCATGCATCAACCTGATGTTGCATGAAATCCTGGATACGCTAATAATAATAATAATAATAATAATAATAATAATAATAATAATAACAACAACAACAACAACCATGGCTCCAAAGAGACTTTCTGCTTATCAAGTTGTATAGAATACATGTACATACTACACAACTAATAACAAAATTGTCCAACCAGACACCAGCAGGAAATGAACCTACACTACTGAGATTTTGCATCCAATGGTCTGCCATTGAACTATGGTGGCCTTGCCCTTTCTCTTCTGTTGGCCTGGGATCACAGCTACAGGTCTTGCACTAATTGTAGTGTGTGTACTGTGGGTCATTTGAATCAAGGATTTAATTTTTATGATCACCTTGTACTTCAAATAAATTTTCAGCTGTCATAAGAGTTAAATATCCAGACTGCCTGGTGGTTATGATCAATAAGACATCAAGTCTATATGGTCTGATACAGTGGTTAGCTGGTTTGAGTCCCATTGGTCGAAAATATTTCTACCATCAGAATGTTGGCTGGCAGAGTAGGAGAGGTGGTGGTATACAATTATTTATGAACACCAGATTGTGTACCAAACACCTCAACTCAATTCCTAACATCTCTGCACTGATGGAGTGAGGACATAACACGGCTGATGGTAATTTGTCCATCAGATGGAGCCGTTAAACCTTGAACAGACTCTTTGGTGCTATTCGACTGGAGAAGGCTCTGGGCTATTGTTGGGTTTCACCCTCTCCTTTCCTACAATCACATAGCATGTCATTCATTTCATCTCATTAATTCCTCTGATGATGGTGTCAGGAAGATGATCCAGTCATAAAAGCTCACTATGAAAATTCATCTTACTTTGTTCATACCCAACCCCATAGAAAAACAGGACAAGGGTTGGACATACATACATACATACATACATACATACATACATACTGTACACGCATGAACTGAAATGGTGTCCCGACAAAAAAAATCAACACTGCCCCACTTCAGTACTGAGAAGGTGGGAAGGGAGTGAAGGGGTGGTGTTGATGGCCACTCCGGTACCAAAAAGGAGGGAAAGGGGGAGTGAACGGGCAGTGTTGAAGGCATAGGGCCGAATGCAGAAATGGTGTTTAGACGATGTCTACGGTTAAACAACGCATAAGTATGGCTGCCGCATTGCAGAGATGTTATTTATCACTTAGACATTGTTTAAAACCGATGTTCAACCGGTCATGTTTAAACACTACTGAGAGCACTGTTTAACCTCAAATGAGAGGAATCAACCACAATCAGAGGTTACGTACTGCACCTTTCGTCTATTAATGTTCCCGCGGTGACTTCCTCTATTATGCTGCGTTGGAGCATTAACTGAATATACACCTGTTTAAATATTGCTCCGGCTACAAAATTCAAAGCATCGGGTCGAAAATCATACCTAGACTCTGAACTGAGATATCATTTATGAACATGAGCTACAACAACATGGTGCATATTCGTTTCTCAGGGTAAATTCGCTTCATTATATTCCCATATGCTTTAGACAAATTGTAGATTCCGTTGAAGAGTATCTGTCCGTTCAACCAGTGATTCCGTATCCATACGTCAAGGAAATTATCTGATCATCACCTAGTATTTAGCCTAAATTAATTCAATATACCCGTAAACTATCATACTACTATGTACTACAAGTTACTTAAGGAATAGAAACGCAAAATTAAAACTATACCTAGTTTATTAGCATGCTAATGTATTATAAAATTGAATAATATGCATCCATCGGCAATAAAGAAAGGAAAATCATGTGAAATTATAAATATCATTCTCAAATGCTTGATTTCCGAGATAAACATATTTGAAAAAATCTTTAAATTATCATCATATTTGCTTACATTTTCGTTAAGTTTCAAAAATATACCATATCTTCCATGTTTAAATTGATACAAAGGGAAGAATAGGGACCAAAACTTTATTAATTCAAGGAGGAGTGGAATATCTTCCTTTTAATATTGTTTGGGATTCTCTTTGGGGCATCATTTAGGTTTCATCTTTCATTTCGGTCTGTTTGACCAAATTTACTTGGATACATGTTTGGATTCTTGTTTGGATTTTCACTTGTGACTCATCACGTTACGAGATAAGCATTAACATGTTTTATACACCCCAGCATCAGTGGGTAGGGTCTGACACATCCCACTCTGATGAGTCTAGTGTCAGACCTAAGATGAAATGCTGGTTAATAGAGCAAACGCCTGAAAAATACACATTACCATGTTTAAATCTCGGTTCAAAACACCCATGCAGTTATTAACATTCCTATCATAACCAAAAAAAAAAAATGAGTAAATTAAAACTGTACATCACCGTATGTACAAAATAAATCAAATAATCTTACTACAGAGTGCCATAGATATGATAGTACGTCAGTCTAAACTGCGAAAATCGTGCCATGAATTCCTAATCATATGCCAATATATTTACTTATTCTCAAATATCTCTTTTTTGTCAAAGAAAACCGTTCTTCATACTAGTGTTGACGCGCTGACCTTCAAATATGTAAATATGCGAGACTCCGTTCTAATCTTGTATATTCATATTACGTAATGTACAACAAACACGTAACCTATCAATATCTTCCGCTGAAAGTTACTACGAGACACATTATGCTTGGCTCAAGACATACATTCAACTTAACATGGCCTAAATCCTTCACTTGCAGTGCTAATCCAAATATAAATATAATATGTAACACAGGAATTCGCAATTCAATCATCCATCCCATTCTCAAGCAACGAACAGAAACATATCTCCTCACTCTAATTACAACTTGCCACATTAACATTCCATTTCCTTCATATATATATATATATATATATATACCTCCATATTTAGAAATATATTCATTCAATTCCATTTAAATAACCTCTGTGTTACGGTAGCAATACTTAATAACCTGATTATTCTCTCATACACTGCAACTTCGTAATATTTCAAACATTTCCTTACAATACAATTATCATACTGGCCATGATTGCAACACATATTGACCTGAAGTTTTAGGTTACGTCTCGTATCTCGCCTGCATTTTCTACAACCACAACTGGTTAAACGTTTCACGGTCTACACGTATGGATTGGCACTAAACATGCACGAATACTCAATCAGATCTAGTTTCCATTAACCTTAAAATTATTACATTAGCACCATAGTTATACAGCATAAATTGGCACATTTCATCGGCTAATAATTGGCATTTATATTCTAATATCCTTTCATTGGCACTACATCTCTTCCTTCTAGCACTCCTGCACACATATAAATATTTTTCATCAATTGATTTCAAATTCATTACGATGCAACTCATAATACTTATCTCGTAACGGGATTTTGCTGCTGGATCTCTCCTGGACTAGGACATCTTGGAGTAGGCAGCCCCTGCAGTCCAAAGATTACGTCATCTGCGGCTCCGGCTGGGGATCTTGGCTTGAGCTATTTCATCTTGAGCGACCATTTCCATCTGTTTAAGCTGACTCCATCTTGTCACCAGTTCTCATGAAATCATAAAAGGACAAATACATAGTAGAATTCATATTATACTGGTGAATAGTAGGCTACTCAATACGTAATATTTGTCTTTAGAATCTCGTATTGGTCGAAATTTTTTTTTTAAATTTAGAGATTTCTCTAATTCGGCCTACTTTTTTGCTATTTCTTTCGCTTAAACAGATATTGTCTCCCTCCTGGAAACAATAAATTATGCCTTCTTTAGCAAGGATTTGCCGCTATAATACTAATTTCGGCAATGTACAACTCGGCTGTAGTTTCCTTTCGCTTCTGAGTTTAGGTGTTACAGTAACAAATATTTTCCTTCAAATCTACGCCTTTTCTGCCGATATTTTTGCAGATGTAATCTTCACTGCTGTTTGTATATTAATACTTTAGTATTTAACGTTGCATTGACCCTTTTATATCCTTCCATAAGTCGTGCTGCTCCTCTTCAACTCGTAACTTTTTCTCCTCAAGGTAGTCAAGAATCGGTTTCATTCAAATTTTTTATTCCATCATTATTTAATCTTGAGATTTCTTTTCCTTGCGGCCGGACGATATCGATTTACTAGATCTCTACTCTGTGTATTTGCACATTACCTGAAGCTATTGTGCGCCATATTTGTCCACTGTTTCCATGACATTTACGGCCGCTAATGTAACGTAATGGTACAGTACCATGAAACATGTAATTTGTATTATCATGTTGAGACGATTCCGGGAAGAAAGGTTAGTCTGACTGCCTCTCTGTGGGTCGCCTGCTGCTAAATCGCAGCAATTCATTTGACATATACGGGGAAATAGATCTTAAAATAAGGTTTCGCTTTTCAAGAGACTCGTTTCTTGAGACTGACAAAGGGACAGTCCGGTAACTGTCAACTTGAATACAATTCTTGGCAACCGATATATTTTATTATATACATGGGGTAATTTCTATGGAATTATAGGTCACTTCGACTACATACATGTCAGAATTACTTGTCCCAATCATCAGAGGGCTGTCACATACATCAACCAGAAGGGATTCACTTATATTTACTGCCAAGTAAACAAACATAATAGTGAAAACTAAAAAGTAGGTTGTATGTGATTTTTATATATACAATGTATAAGTTTTCGGTAACTATCAGATAGGAAAAGGCAGGTGGTGGTGGTGGTGGTGATGGTGGTGATTACTGTTTAAAGAGGAGGACTGGAGAAGAAGAGCCATGGCCATAATAACAGCCCTAGTATTTGCCTGGTATAAAAATAGGGAAACTATGGAAAACAATCTTCAGGGCTGCCGATAAAGCATTTCGAATCTACGAACTCCAGAATGCAGCTACATCTATATGGCCCGTACAACACACTTGGTTACACATTACTATTGCTTCATCTTCCCTTCGTCGAAGCAACCATATTTACGAGTAGATTACACTCACTGTAACAACTCTATAAATTGGTACTAATCTATTGTATGTAGGAAGATATTACAAAGTACAGTAGAATCTCGATTAGCAGATCATAGGATTACGTTCCATGTTTTAAATAATCAATAATTCCGGATAAAATTCTATGGGCCGACTGCAGAAACGGTGTTTAGACGATGTCTACAGTTAAACAATGCCAAAGTATGGCTGCCACATTGCAGAGATGTTATTTATCACTTAGACACTGTCTAAAACCGATGTTCAACCGGTCATATTTAAACACTGCCGAGAGCACTGTTTAACCTCAAATGAGAGGAGTGAATCACAATCAGAGGTTATGTACCATGAAACTTGTACCGTATAATCCTGAATATCACCCGCCACCGAATAACACCCGCATCCTAAATTTGAGACGGCAAAATACGGAAGGAAAAAAATCAAATAACTTACATACTGTACCCGATGCATTTACTGGACGTACTCCAAAATGGCGCCTACGGAAGGTAGAGACCAGCCAAGGCAAAGGAATGTGTAGCAGAGTATCGATATTTATGTATGTTAGAAGGCCATGACTGATTTAAATCTACCACTATGAAGGCAAAGTACAACAGAGTAGAATCGACTGAATTGTTTTTTTTTTTTAAATAAGAAGGATCGAACGGATTATTATAAAAACTTACTTAAAAAATTGACTTCATAACGACAAGAAATGCTGAACATCGCTCTGAAGAATTAAGCAAGATTGATAGTTTCTAACGAGAATATTAAGTTGAGACAACGGTAATATTGAAGGAAACAAAGTGCTAAACCCTGAAATACAGTAAGGAGGATATAAACCCCAGAAAGTTGGAAAAGTTCGTCCGGATACTTATACGCTAATCATCTTGAAGCAAAGGATTGACTGAGACGTGAGAGCTGGAGATTGAACTACAACAGGAGAAAATAATAACGATATCGTAAATAAAGAGGCGATCATTGAAAAATTATACTTCACAAAGGAAAATAAGCTAACTTTGAATATACGATTAGACGAAGCAAATAATCATCTACTGGCCTCAAGGAATAAGAAAATATTTCTGCAGAGGAAGGCTAGGAAATATATATACAGTTATCAACGATAAATACTAAAACTTCACAGAACCATGATGAATACATATGTTTCAGAATTGATGTATATAATCGACTGTATTCCTGAGGAAATGATGGCTTGCTAAATCGGCATAGACCAACCTGAAGAGAGATGTCGTCCTGGCAGTTAAAACCACCCGACCCGAGAGGAGGAGGTCACTCAACCTGAGCTACCAGAGATGAAGGATCTGTCCAGTTGTCGATCCATGGCCTGTGACCGGACCGTGGAGCAGTTGAAGAAGAGCAACTAAGGCCCGAGATATTGAATGGCGAGCTAAGTAGTAGTAATAAGTAGTATAATTTCTTATGTTGAGTATTACCAGTATATGCAATAGAACTGAATAGCCTAAGCGTGAAATAATTGAGTGTGCAATTAATATAAGGAAGTGCAGTGTGAAATATTTAAGATGGTATTAACATATATTAAGTCAGTGTGAACTTAAGACGACATCTCGTGACATAATGGTTACGTATTTACTATATTATCTTAACCAGAGGAATGAGAATACGATTTTAAAAGTGACATAGTGTAACAGATATTTGCAAAGAATCCCGGTTAGCTAAAAAGGTCCATGAATGATATAGTACCATCCGAACCCAGATTACGTCATAGAGGGACGCATGTTTTGAATTGTTTAATTTACCATACTCTCTGCTGAATGATTATATTGGAAGAGTATATACCGTATTTGGGGTTATGTGTTGAATTGTACGATAAATCGTGTTGTAAGAAATGAATTCTGCGCTAAAAGAATGTCACGTCTCGTTATATTTAATGAACATTGGAGGTTAAACGCGTTAATTGTAGATGTTGAATAAGATAAATACAGTATAGGTTGAAATGAAGGTTATAGATGAAATAATGGAAGTGTATGTGATGTTTTAAGTGAAATATTGCGCAGATTAATAAGAAATGAGACGTATATGATATAAATAATGTGCGATATAAGGGCACAAGTAAAGCAACTACGGAAAGGAAATATGCCCCAGGGAAGAACTATAGCAAGGTATGGATAGTAAAATCTATATATATAAAATAACTTGTCCTGACTGACTGATTCATCATCGCCGAGGCAAAACTACTGGACATAAAGAAATTAAATTTTGGGGATATATTCATATTAAGATGTAGGTGCTCGCTAAGAGAGGATTTTTTGATATTCCGTTGCTAAGGGGGTGAAAAGGGGGGTGAAATTTTAAAAAGAGTGTATCTATATCTCAAAACTTTAAAAGTTTACAGATGTAAAAATTGGTATTTAGAATCTTCTTTTAAAATAAGGATACACGTATTTTTTTGTTTTCTGAAAACCCCAATAGGAGGGGTGAAAAAGGGTGAAAATGGGGAAAAATGGGTTGAATGCCTTCAATCAGGATACCGGTACTTATTTCTCAGAAACTGAAGATATTACAGACCTGAAAATTGGTACTTTTGATCTCTTTTAAAAATAAAGAAACACGTATTTTTTTGTTTTTGGAAAATCCAATTAATGGGAGGGTGAAAAGGGGGTGAATTTTTAAAATGAGTGAATCTCTATCTCCAAACTTTTAAAGTTTACAGATGTAAAAACTGGTATTTAGAATCTTCATTAAAAATAAAGAAACACGTATTTTTTTGTTTTCGGAAAATCGCAATAGGAGGAATGAAAAGGGGTGGAAAATGGGTGGAATGCCTTTAATGAGGCTACTTATATCTCAGAAACTGAAGATATTACAGACCTGAAAATCGGTGTTTGGGATCTCCTTTAAAAATAAAGAAACACGTATTTTTTTGTTTCTGGAAAATCCAATTAAGGGAGGGGGTGAAAGGGGGGTAATATTTTAAAATGAGTGTATCTATATCTCAAAACTTTTAAAGGTTATAGATGTGAAAATTGGTATTTAGAATCTCCTTTAAAAATAAAGAAACACGTATATTTTGTTTTCGGAAAATCCAATTAATGGCGGTTAAACAGGAGTGACAAATTGGGGTGAATTTTTGAAAGACTATATCTACAGAATATCTTGGAAACGTAAAATGTTACAGACGTAAAAAGTGGGTGTTTGGAATCTCCTGTAAATGTAAAGAAACATAGGTGATTTGTTTTTGGAAACTCCACTTAAGGGGAACTCAAAAGGGGTGAAATTTTGAAATGAGAATTTTTACAGTATATCTAAAAAAACTTAACATGTTACAGAAGTGAAAAATGGTATTTTTTATCTCTATTAAACATAAAGAAACGTGTATTTTTAGTTTTCGGAAATATCACCTGGGTGGTGGTGGTGGGGGGGTAAAAGTGACTGAAAATGGTGTTGAATTCTTTTAATTAGGCTACTGATATATCAAAAATGAAGATTTTACAGACGTGAAATTTGATATTTTCAATCTGCTTTAAAAGTAAAAATACACGTATTCTCTTAAAATCCAATGAAGCGGGGGGGGGGGGGGGGAATTGAAAAATTAATTGGTTTAATTGTATGAGAATACATACATCTAATAAAAACTAAAGTTATTACAGATGTGAAAATTCGTATTTGGATCTCCTTTAAAAACAAAGAAAAACGCGTTTTGGGCGGGAAACCATCTTGGAGGGCGGGAGTGTTAAGGAGTTGAATTCCTTTCATGAGGACACATAAATCAAAAACTGAAGAAGTTAGAATCGTGATAATTGGTATTTAGAAGATCCTTTACTATTAAAGAAACAAGTATTTTTTTCGGGAAAGTTCACTTGGGGGGGGGGGGAGTAGTGTGAAATGAAGTGAAAAAAGTAAATTACTTTTATGGGGATACTTATATCTCAAAACTGAAGGTAATAGACGTGAACATTGGTGTTTGGAATCTCCCATAAACATAAAGAAACAAGCCTTCTTTTAATTTTATTGCGGGGGGGGGGGGGGGCGGTAAATAAACTTAACGGCGGTGGGGTGTAGAAGGAGGTGAGACCAATTGATTTTACTGTTATTAATGTACTTATAAGGATCCTCCGTTGCTCAGGCGGCACCGCGCCGGCCTCTCAAAGCTGGGTTCCGTGGTTCAAACCCCGGTCACTCCATGTGACATTCGTGCTGGACAAAACGGAGGCGGGACAGGTTTTTCTCCGGATACTCCGGTTTTCCCTGTCATCAGCCATTCCAGCAACACTTAATAATAATAATAATAATAATAATGTTCCGGACCGTCGTCAAATGTGCAGACCGCGCTGGCAACGGCTCCTGGACGGGTAATGACTAAGAATGCAGTCCGGCCGCGGGTTCAGTGCCGCCAAATCACCCAATATGACACCACGCCGGATCTCCTGAAGGATTTTATCCATATTAAAAATGATTAAAGGAAAAGATGGCAAAGATTTATGGACCCAACTGACCAGGAGGAATACCTGAGCCTAGCCCGGGAAGTACGAAATTGATTGCTGGAAAGGAATATTGAAAAATGGGAGGAAACGTGCTGTAAAATAATAGAAAATGAGTCAGATCGGGAATTTTGGAGGATTCTCGCAGAAAACGAGTCAGATCGCGAATTTCGGCGGATTATATATCTAAAACAATAAGCATTCAATTATAAATTTCAGTATAATACCGTAGCGAAGAACGGGTATCTTGCTAGTTATATATATTTAGATGAAGTTTGAGAGTGGTTTGACAGTAGTAACAACTGGTGATGGGTAGATTTATGTATGATTATGTCGTTTTCTGAGTGAATGTTGTTTGCATGGAAGATGAAACTAGTATGTAACCAGTATGATAATATAATATTGAGATATCGTAATGCAGACACTTGCACATCTATATATGATAAATGCTTACTGGCTGTGTGCATATTGAGCTGGAATACGTTACATAAGAAATTATCTAGCTAGAGTAGGGAAATAATATGAGATTTACGTAGGATATCATCGATGTTTTTAATTTGAAATACTATAAGAGCGAATATTAAGCTAGTAGCCGTATTTTAAATGGCAATCGGACCAAGAAACTTAGTACGTCATTCGATTTCTCATTTTCTTCACTTTATTCAGCACCAACGAACTCAGATAAATTTTTAATATAATTCAGATCACTGATTTTAGAATTCAGGACACTTTTATTGAAATTCAGATCATTCCTACAATAATATGAATACTGTAATGGTAACATTTTTTATGGTGGTGAATAGTTAACACCACAAGTGATTGAATTATTTATTGAAATACTGAACATTGACTGTGGTCAGAAGATTATGATATATTTGTGTACATAAACGACCAGACTTAAGTTTTGATAGGAAGATGAAACAGAATGTGAATTCATTTCAGGAATACTCAACCCAGAATGTTGTGATATGCAAACTTAGATTAGAAATAAGCCAGCACTGACTTAAAATAATTGATTCAGGAGTTAAACTACTTGTTTTATTAGGTTAATGACTGAGAGTTCACGAACTTATTTTGACATTTAACCATTTCTTTCGCGAGTCTCAGTAATTTAATAAATATGTTTCTTGATTATGTTTTATATAATTGAATGAGTTCTCATTTGTAGTGATAGACTGTAGTTGTATTTAGTGAATAAGGTACCCGATAAGCGGATATGTCTTAGGAAATGTTGATTGATGTATACGTATGCGGAGTTCACAATTGAGCGTTGAATTACGGAATTTTGAACTGCGTAGGGTGTCACTATTTCTCTTTGGACGCACGTTAAACGGAATTATAGAAAAATTAACCATTTTTCTTAAAACATGGATACCCTGAGACGTTTATCTGACTAGTTGGGAAAATAACTGTGGTCACCCTGACACGAAGGGTGCAATACCTATTCAATTTTCTTCAAATATACCACAAATATAAATTCAAACAGCTTACAATTAATAAAATCATCACAAAAATCATAAATAAAATCGGTCCAATACTCAGATCATTCAGAATTCACCGTCGTCATCTGTAGTTTCGCCATAGGTCCTTTCGTCGCTGGCATTTTTACCCAAATAGTCGTCCTCACTACTGTCTACTGAATTTAAATTCCAAATTTCTTAAAGCTTTTGGACACTAGATTGTTGGGAATGCACGCCCATGCGGTCTTGATCCAGCTGCATATTAGTCCCACTTCAGGTCTCTTCACTCGTCTGGTTGGTGTTAACGCGTGATCACCATCAGACATCCATTCAGTGTGCAACTGTTTCATTGCAGTTTTGAACGGCTGGTTCACACACACACATTCATCGGCTGGAGAATAGAAGTGAGTCCTCCGGGAATAATCGCAAGATCGGTTTTTCCTTTCCTCATCATATTTTTTACGGCGTCAGTTGTACGTCCTCGGTAACTGTTCAACACAAGCATGTTTCATTTTTGTAACAAAGCTCCTAGGCAACGTTGCCGAACACACTTCACCCAGTCCTCAACTAACGCACTGTTCATCCAGCCGGACTCGTGTGTTCTAACTAACACCGGATGGCAAGTGTCCTTTTGAAAGTGTTTTCCTTTTCAGAACCACATATGCAGGGAGTTTGGTTCCATCCGCTAATACGCACAACATTACCGTGCATCGTTGCTTTTTGTTACCACCTGTTCTGATGGTTACACTTTTAGAACCATTCATATCCACTTAATTTTCCAACGGCATTTCAAAATAGAGAGGTGTCAGGTCAGCATTCCCAATTTGCAACAGCAAATAAGAATTTTGCTTCCTCGAATAATGTGACGCTGAAAGGCCGTTAATTTTTCTTCATAGGCCCCAGGGAGACATTGTGAAATAGATGTACGTCTCGGAATGCACAATCCCTTTCTCCAATAAAAGTTTCGGATCTACCCGCAGCTTGCAATAAAACCCTGTATTTTGAGTTCTTTTGAGATCTCTAGTGCTTTCAAATGACACATTTCACTAGAAACACCATATCCTAACTCGCGTTTTTCTATCACAAATTTGTGGAGTCGTTCTTCAATTTCCAGAAACACTGCACTCCACCCGCGGAACCTCTGCGATTGCCGTTACTTTTTAGAAGTTTTTCCTTCTTCTGCCAATCATGAATACACGATTCATCAATATCGTAATTTCTGCCAAATTCTGAATTTCCGTATATTTCAGCTTCACTTACAACTTTAAGTTTCTCACGCACAGTAAATGACCGCAGATGCCATTTTGAATCCATCACTTACTATCGAGACAGCACTTTCACGTGACAGATACGGAACTCAAATGTGAGTGAGATAGACTTCCGTAACCAACAGTCTCGACTCTCGCAAAGTACGATATCCCGCGAGATCCGCTATTCGCGCACCCAGCATGCCACCAACACTTGTGAAACAAATTACGATCGAGCATCCGCAGCAGCGGCTTTCATATTTACCACATATTTACCCATATTCTTTGATTTACCTTATTTCATTACTTTACATTTCCCGTTTACAGTCCACTGTAACCAGATTGAGAAAAAATTGATCTTGTTTTCTACAAGACAACTACACAATAACACCTGAATGCCCGTTTACATGTGGTATATTGAGAACGGTAACTGTATACAAATCTATTTCAATACTCCATGTAAACGTAGTAAATATTTACGAGAATGAACAGCTTGAATACAACCCGCGCCCAAGATTTAGAACCAATATTTTGGGGAAAAAAGTGCGGGTGGTATTCGGGATTATAAGATAATTTGTATTATGTTGAGACGATTCCAGGAAGAAAGGTTAGTCCGAAGGCCTCTCTGTGGGTCGCCTGTTGCTAAATCATAGCAATTCATTTTACAAAGGTAAAATTAAGTGTATCCTCCTAATTCAATACATCATATAATTCCATCATTAGATGGAATAATCAAATTCAAACATGTTTTGACTCGTTTGAGCCATCTTCAGTGAAAAAAAAGGGAGGGGGGGGGGCGCGTTGAAGTAATTTACATAATACAAGCTAAAAAATATGCCAAAACACATAATGAAGGAACAAATGAAAAAACAAAAGAGAGACATGACGGAAATAAAAACAGCACAATATACAACGAGAAACTTACGTCAAGAAATCAGCATGAGCCTCACCGCATTGAATGTAGCAGAAACAGACTCTATTCGAGACAAAAGACATGGTTTTGTAGATACAAAGAAAGTTTGACTCGAATTGAGAAGAAGAGCTTTTGTCAACTGGAGCAAGAAAGAGCATAAAGCCAAAGGTGTAGTCCTGTTTAAACAGTATACTCCAGCGAATACATAGATTCGTGATAATAAAGGATTTTCTTGCAGTGAATGGCATGATGCAATAAAAATGAACACCAATGTTTCTGCTGTGTGTACTGTACCCAGCAGATCCCAGGGCAACAGCCTCTGTCAGCGTTGCCACAGAGAGTTCGAAACTCTCACATGTCCTGGGAGCCTGTCCACATGGTGAATTACTACGCACCTCACGCCATAATGCAGCCAGATCAATGATAGCTAATGCTTTGAGAGGACAAGGTTATAATGTATATGAAGAAGTACATGGTCTCTCCAACAGAGGAAGCAACCGACGCATTGACATTATTGCTTTTAAGCCATCCTGTTCAGAAGGTTTCATCATTGATCCAACAATTAGATTTGAGACCAACGAAAACCAGCCGGAAGAGGTTGATGCAGAAAATTTATGAAGAAACGGTGGACTTCTATATGCGAAAGTATAAGCTCCCATCCATCTCTGTAATCGGCTTGATGTTAGGTGCTCGAGGAACTATACCTACATTTTTTGTAAACTTCTGCAATACCTTTGGTCTGAATAGAGATTTCATATATAACATCGCGATTACCATACTCAAGAAGTCCATCATGATCTTCAAGAACCATGCTTGCGGACCTCAAACAAATGTTTGACATGCCTCACTCGATTGCCTACACGTAACATCATACGATATCCATATATTGTTGTTAAGGTACTCTTTGTCTTTGGGCAACCTGCAGCTGTTGCAGGTAGATTGTACAATAATAATAAATACATCATCATATGGAGCAATAAACAACTCGCTGCGATAAAATTCAGTGAAAACAGGGGTTAATATAAAACATAATTGAATCTAAAAACAGATTGAAGCTTCATTGACGGTTTCCACTATGGTCACTTATAGTTTACCGTGCTTCTGTCATCTTCTCTAACACAGCTTTTCAATTTTTATCGCGGCCTTCCCAACCTTTTAAAATAAGGCAATCAAACCAGCCAACATTGTGAAACAATAATCGAGAATGGGACTGCTAGATTGAGAAGAAACTGAGAATGCTGCTGTTCTAAAGTTTTAAATTTCATTGGCGTTTTTCCATCACTTGTCACATGCATTTCGCCTGCATGTTATCTCAGGCTTGGTTTCTCAAACTTTTTCGCTCCTGCTCCCCTCCTAGCCATTCGATGTGATGGTGTTTCTACAAAGGTAGACTTTCGGCCTGCAGAGGGGATCGAAAAGCTTGTCCACAGGTATGACAAATGCCTCAACCTTCATGGTGATTATGGTGAAAAGTAACCACATTTATACCTAACATTTGGTAATAAATTCATTTCGATACGTACACTTGTCTATCATTTATGAATCTCCGGAGGTTGAAAAAAAAAAACAGCCCTCGTATATGTATGGGGAGGTAGATCTTAAAATAAGGTTTTGCTTTTCAAGGGACTTGTTTCTTGAGATTGACAAAGTGACAGTCTGGTAAATGTCAACCTGAATACAATTCTTGGCAACCGATATATTTTATTATATACATGGGGTACTTTCCACGGAATTATAGGTCACTTCGACTACATGTCGGAATTACTTGTCCCAATCGTCAGAGGACTGTCACATACATCAAATGGGATGGATTCACTTGTATTTACTGCCAAAACACACATAATAGTGAAAAGTAAAAACTAGGTTGTATGTGGTTTTTATGTATATAATTGTGCAAGTTTTCAGCAACTATCAGATAGCTTATAAATCTCTTATTTTATCCCGTATTGGCGCAACACAACTAAGGTTAAGTTATAAGTAGGTTCCCACCTTCCAATACTTATCAATTTCTATATAATGGTTTTATTAATTACATAATATAAACCAGCTTAATCTCAAGGACATGTTTTGTTCCGATTATGGAACATCTTCAGCTAAAAGATTTGACAAAATGGCACGCAAATTAAAACACATGATAGTTATGACGATAAAATAAAATGTTCATTCATGTTGGTTAAAAATTTCAACAAGTCAGTGTCCAAGTGACGAAGTAAAATCGGCGATAAGGTTCTTCTTTATGTTGGGGGCGTATATATACTGACTGACAGTGACAATGCAACACCAAGGAGGAGTGGTTCGAAAGGGATGAAAGTTGGGGGAAAAACAGAAACGGCACGGATGAATAATTGATGTTTATTTCAAACCGATATGCAGGTTACACAATGCGCATGGCATCGACTCAGTAGGATGTAGGACCACCGCGAGCGGCGATGCACGCAGAAACACGTCGAGGTACAGAGTCAATGAGAGTGCGGATGGTGTCCTGAGGGATGGTTCTCCATTCTCTGTCAACCATTTGCCACAGTTGGTCGTCCGTACGAGGCAGGGGCAGAGTTTGCAAACGGCGTCCAATGAGATCCCACACGTGTTCGATTGGTGAGAGATCCGGAGAGTACGCTGGCCACGGAAGCATCTGTACACCTCGTAGAGCCTGTTGGGAGATGCGAGCAGTGTGTGGGCGGGCATTATCCTGCTGAAACAGAGCATTGGGCAGCCCCTGAAGGTACGGGAGTGCCACCGGCCGCAGCACATGCTGCACGTAGCGGTGGGCATTTAACGTGCCTTGAATACACACTAGAGGTGACGTGGAATCATACGCAATAGCGCCCCAAACCATGATGCCGCGTTGTCTAGCGGTAGGGAGCTCCACAGTTACTGCCGGATTTGACCTTTCTCCACGCCGACGCCACACTCGTCTGCGGTGACTATCACTGACAGAACAGAAGCGTGACTCAAAGGAGAACACGACGTTCCGCCATTCCCTCATCCAAGTCGCTCTAGCCCGGCACCATGCCAGGCGTGCACGTCTATGCTGTGGAGTCAATGGTAGTCTTCTGAGCGGACGCCGGGAGTGCAGGCCTCCTTCAACCAATCGACGGGAAATTGTTCTGGTCGATATTGGAACAGCCAGGGTGTCTTGCACATGCTGAAGAATGGCGGTTGACGTGGCGTGCGGGGCTGTCACCGCTTGGCGGCTGATGCGCCGATCCTCGCGTGCTGACGTCACTCGGGCTGCGCCTGGACCCCTCGCACGTGCCACATGTCCCTGTGCCAACCATCTTCGCCACAGGCGCTGCACCATGGACACATCCCTATGGGTATCGGCTGCGATTTGACGAAGCGACCAACCTGCCCTTCTCAGCCCGATCACCATACCCCTCGTAAAGTCGTCCGTCTGCTGGAAATGCCTCCGTTGACGGCGGCCTGGCATTCTTAGCTATACACGTGTCCTGTGGCACACGACAACATGTTCTACAATGACTGTCGGCTGAGAAATCACGGTACTAAGTGGGCCATTCGCCAACGCCGTGTCCCATTTATCGTTCGCTACGTGCGCAGCACAGCGGCGCATTTCACATCATGAGCATACCTCAGTGACGTCAGTCTACCCTGCAATTGGCATAAAGTTCTGACCACTCCATCTTGGTGTTGCATTTGCTCTGTCAGTCAGTGTATTTGTTAATCTTGAAGATAAAATTAGAGATATACAAGATTTTCTTAACGTATAGTTATCGGGGGAACTCTTGATAAAACAACCGTAGTTGAAGTTGAGTTGTGGTTGGAACTATTAAAATGAGTCTTATAGTCGATTGTGTCGGGGAATATTCCCTGCCCACCGCAAGTGCCTCACATACGTACAGAGAACTCAGTCAGTTAACGACATGGCATAAGGGAGGACGTCAAATACGACACGACTATAAGATTCATTTTAATAGTCCAACCACAACTCAACTTCAACTACAGTTGTTTTATCAAGAGTTCCCCCGATAACTATACGTTAAGAAAATCTTGTACATCTCTAATTTTATCTTCAAGATTAACAAATATACACGTCCCCAACATAAAGAAGAACCTTATCGCTGATTTTACTTTGTCACTTGGACACTGACTTGCAGAAATTTTTAACCAACATGAACGAACATTTTATATCATCATAACTATCATGTGTGTTTTAATTTTCATGCCATTTTGTCAAATCTTTTAGCTATTGTATCATCATAACTATCAATGTGTTTTAATTGCCTTGCAATTTGTCAAATCTTTTAGCTGAAGATGTTCCATAATCGGAATTAAACATGTCCTAGAGATTAAGCTGGTTTATATTATGTAATTAATAAAACCATTATATAGAAATTGATAAGTATTGGAAGGTGGGAACCTACTTATAACTTAACCTTAGTTAACTATCAGATAGGAAAAGGCAAGTGATGAGGTGATTATTGTTTAAAGAGGAGGATTGGGGAGAAAGAGCCATGGCCATAATAACAGCCCTAGTATTTGCCTGGTGTAAAAATAGGGAAACTACGGAAAACAATCTTCAGGACTGCTGATGATACGTTTCGAACCTACAGTCTCCAGAATGCAAGCTACATCTGTATGGCCCATACAACACACTCTGTTACACATTACTATTGCTTCATCTTCCCTTTATCGAAGCTAGCATATTTACGAGTAGATTACGCTCACTGTAACAACGCTATAAGCAGAGCTACACTTCGCCCGTACGGTGGCGTGTCGCTTTAGTGCCGATAATATTATGAGATTTAATTTCCACCGAAAGTGATATTCTTATCTGCGGGCAAGTCATGCTCATGCTTAGCCATATTTGAGTGATGTGTAGGAAAACAAACATCTGACTGGCATTCAGCGTGTGCGCCGACGAATTTCATTGGTTGCAACAAGCAAAGAGTTGCATGAAAGATACTTCTATCTCCATTTTCAAACCAACATTGAAACTTTAAATGATGTCTAGTTAAACACTAGCTGAACATTGTTTATGCAATGGAAGATCATGCTTGATTTAGGGCCGGTTCTACCATCTGCTGGTAAAGTGGCTGGCAGGTGCCCAGGAGGTAAACTACCTGGGGGTGTAAATCAGCTGGTACTTTGACTTGCGTGCAACCACCTCTGTGCAAGCGCTGAGTAGCTACCCAGAACTAGACACCGATATACGGAGTTGGCTAGACTGATTTTCAGCGAATTCTCGCTTTTGAGTGTGGTGCTAATTGTCAGATGTATCAAGCTCATTTTGATTGCCTTATTTTCCTGTGCTTGCATCTGTTGATTATCATCAAAAACCTTAATAAGGGAAGTCTTAAGAGTTGTGGACAATGATTTATGTCAAGCTTTCGTGATTTTAATCAATGAGCTTCAAAATCAATACCTAATTGGAATTACAATCTCGAGATTAAATTTTCCTACGCCAGTTATAACCTGTCATGTAAGGCAGCGTTTTTGGAAAGTATTCTCGTAGTAGATTGGTCAAGTCGCTTGCTCTGTAATAGAAGGTACGCAGGTTATCATCGTCTTTCTAATTTACATTTTAAAAAATTATTTTCGTTCCCTGCCGTTGTTCTTAAATCTTTTTTCAAGCGCTTTCATATACGTATATACACCCAGATCTTCCTTATGGACTTATTGCCTTTGAGCATTCTATCTGCAGGCTTCTGGGACTTGATTAAGTATTTCCACGATGCTCTACTTGCAACTAGCTCTGTGATCTCGTTCAGTTCCACATGCTTCCATTTATTGATAATGCATTTCATTCTAACGTTTAACTTTTGGTACCGGTACTGTAAATGTAAAGAACTAATTGTGGTAAATATCCATCATAGTAAGAGGAATTCGGGAATGGAATAGTTCCCAATTTCTTCGAAATCATTTACAAGAAGACTATGTAAACAACTGATTGGGAATCTGTTACCTGGGCGACAGTCCTATATGCTATATTAATCGTAACATCACTTTCTATAAGTAGCACACATACAAAGAATTTTCCTGGTAGACATAATATTGTGATTAAACATTTCAATGAAATATATTATTAACATAACAAAAGAACGTATGTAAAGAGGCATAAAGATTAATACAACGCTAATAATGAAAATAAAAAAAGATTCGTCACAATGAAGACTCGAACCTGCAAACCTTGTATTAAGCACTGAACGTGTTAGCCATTAGGCTACGAGGGAGCTTGGGATAATTGGGATACATAGGACTAACTTATACCTGGTGTCTGAAAACTAAAAAAGTAGAAAATTAAATCCCATTTGAAATTATTTCCAATTTGATTTTATATCTTTTCAGAGTTTCTTTCAAAAACTTGACGTATAAAATGTGTTCCCTACACTATCAATGCGAGAGGCTGTGTGACCATTGCAACTCAAGGGAAGTATTAATGTTCAAAATCCTGGAATACAATATCGATCACTGTCACAGTATAATAAGCTAATTTGAGTTGTACGTCACCAGAAATACAGCTAATAATGTTCAGCTCTCAAAACTTGCCTGCCAGGTAAAGTCTTAGAGAGTTACAATAATTAAAAATCGTTCACCTTTTTGATAAAAAGGCAAATAAAAAAGTATCAAAAAGGTGGAAGATTTTTAATTATTGTAACTCTCTGTGATTAGATTTAGATACGGAAAATGAAGCTGATTACTTGCAAAGGTAAAGTCTTATCGGGCCCTTGAAGTGGCCAACAAAGTACGCACCGGGTAACAACGATTTATGCTGCCAATAGCATTACCTGGGAGTGGTCGAACGGAAACATCCTTTTACGCGGAGGGCAAGTAACGCACTACTTTACCAGTAGGTGGTAGAACCGGCCCTAAATCAAGCATGATCTTCCATTGCATAAGCAATGTTCAGCTAGTGTTTAACTAGACATCGGCCCCTAGACGCTGTTCAGATAGACGTTGTCTAAGGCTTAAAACTAGTCATCGTTTCTGCAATCGGCCCTATGTGACTGCTGGAATACAATAAAGCATAAAGTCACATCTTTTTTTTTTATAAAGATAGGCTATAGAACATCCTAAAAGTGACTTTGTTGAGGATACAGTTGCCATTCATAACAATATTTTATACTTACTCATTTGTTGAGTAAACAGGAGCCTAACTACCTACCGAACATCACCTGCCATTCATGAAAGTTTTTAACAGTGTTTTTGTTCTATTTGTTTTACAGGTCTTAAGGCAACAATGGGATAAGACAGGGCTAGGACTGTGTAGGAAACAAATGTGGCCTTAAGGTACAGCCCCAGCATTTGCCTGGTGTGAAAATGGGGAAACCACAGAAAACCATCTTCAGGACTGCAAACAATGGGGTTTGAACCCACTATTTCCCAAATGCAAACTCAGAACTACATGACCCAATCCATGTAGCCAACTCACTTTGTTTAAAAAGTCAATCGTAAAGTTGCATCTCAACTACCTTCATTTCTCACTTTGAGTTTAAACATTTCCTGCAACACAAGTGAATACGAGAACATGCTACATGTTAGATACTGAAACTACAGTCAGACTAATTGAAATTTTCAAAAACAACAGTGAAGAGGAAGAATAGACAGCACATCTCTACAAATTATACTCGATCAGCAGAACCCCTCACACAGTTTGTAGAGCAAGAAAATGTCACTTCAACCTTGGATACTGTTTCATTGCAGTTATTTAGCCCAGAACTCAGAAAATTTCCAGTCGTACAGTTGAGGAGAAAGACTTCTTTAAAACATCATAAAAACCAGTAAGTACAAGCTGAAATTATTATCTGTTCCTGTCCCCAACCCACCCTTCCATATGACAGATAATCAAGTTTCTACTGCATGTTGTATGCTATACATCAGGGGTTCCCATACATTTAGACAGGTGTACCACTAATCCAACATTCATATTTTTACTGTATCATGAATAATATTACTGAATTTTCAATGATTAAAATGTAAAATGCCATTATTTTATCATCTAATATTAGTAACTAGTGATTATACAATTAATTACTAATTACTAAATTTAGATTATCTTCTAATATTAATGTTATTGGTTTTTATATCCCACTAACTACTTTATGGTTTTCGGAGACGCAAAAGTGCCGGAATTTAGTCCCGCAAGAGTTCTTTTATATGCCAGTAAATCTACCAACACCAAGTTGACGTATTTGAGCACATTCAAATACCACCGGACTGAGCCAGGATCGAAACTGTCAAGTTGGGGTCAGAAGGCCAGCACCTTAAACATCTGAGCCCACTCAGCCCCACAAATATCTTCTTTTATTGGCACTAAAATAATAAATAGCATTCTAATTATGTATTATGAAGGCGGATCAAACATAAAAGGGAATTTGAATGTACTGCTGCTGTTAATAACACTAGCCAACATGATTTTGCGGTAAAATAGAAAATATATAATTCTTATGGAAATAGCTGCCCTGATTCCGAAAATGATGCTATTTTTTTCCTATCACATCTAGTTTTGATGCAATTCAGTGTTTTAGTATCTGCATGAATTCGTAAGATGTAATGTTGAGAGATGTTCTCGCACAACTTTCTTGAATACAATTATGTGATTTGATTTGTTATTGTTTGCATTTTATTATAGGTTTATTGCTGTCTAAATTTTTATTTTGTAGTTGGGAGTTTCCTGGTAAATTCATAACAAACTCCCCCAGATACGCAATAGACCACGAGGTATGTAGGATTGAAGATAAGACAGTTGAGCGTTTGTCTTTCATCTTACACCACTTGAATAAACAGACGTGTTAAAAGCCCCAGCCCTTATGCAATATTTATGCAATATTTATGATGGACTGATAAAGCAGTTTCCTTGCAAAGATAACAGTCCGAAAGTATTATACTCACGAATATGAACTTGTATTTTGTACAGATGTTTCAAATCTTCTACGTCAATTGGGAGAGAAAGAGAAAGAGTAACTGGCGTGCTTTTGTTGACTCTTCCAAAAGAAGTTTAAAGGCTGTTTTGCTTCATAATACAAATGTTCTAGCATCCGTACTACTTGCACACTCTACAAAAATGTCTGAAACATACGAGACCTTAACGTTGGTGCTTGAAAAAATTAAATATCACAAGCATGGGTGGCAAATTTGTGGTGATTTGAAGATCAACAAAAAGGCTATACAAAATTTCCCTGTTTCCTATGCGAATGGGATAGCAGGACATGGGATAAACATTGGAATACAGTGAATTGGCCAGAAAGGAAACAACTACAACCAGGATCCAAAAATGTCTTGAATGTAAGTCTTATTGACCGTGAAAAAATTCTACTTCCACCCTTGGACATCAAATTAGGATTGATAAAACAGCATGTCAAGGCATTAGATACAAGTAGCCTATGCTTCCAATCGTTATCCACTAAATTTCCCTCATTATCACATGCGAAAATCAAAGAAGGCGTATTTGATGGACCACAGATTCGTAAACTGATGAAGGAAAAAAATTTCATGGACACGATGACCAAAATTGAGAAAGAGGCAGAAACGCATTCAAAGATGTAGTGACTAAATTCCTTGGCAACATTAAGGGCCCTCAGTACAAAGAAATTGTAAGGAAAATGTTGGTAAAGTTTAAGGAACTCAGTTGTAATTTATTATTATTTTTTTAATTTTTTTTTTTTTGCTAGTTGCTTTACGTCGCACCGACACAGATAGGTCTTATGGCGACGATGGGACAGGGAAGGGCTAGGAGTGGGAGGGAAGCGGCCGTGGCCTTAATTAAGGTGCCTGGTGTGAAAATAGGAAACCACAGAAAACCATCTTCAGGGCTGCTGATAGTGGGGTTTGAACCTACTATCTTCCGAATACTGGATACCGGCCGCACTTAAGCGACTGTAGTTATCGAGCTCGGTAGTTGTAATATGAGCCTTAAGCTTCATTTCTTAGCTTCGCACCTGGACTATTTCCCTCCAAATTTAGGAGTTGTCAGTGAAGAGAAAGTTGAAAGGTTTCACCAGGATCTCAAAGATGCAGAACGACGCTATTAGGGACGTTGGGATATGAATATGATGGCTGATTACTGTTGGTCTATTGCACGAGACGACCCTTCTAGAGATCATTCGGGAACTTCAAAAACCTGGAAATTCCACAGAAAACGGGAAAAGACGGAGGTGTGAATCTAACCTGCACATAATGTAAGTAAAAAAACTATGTATGTTTAACCATGTAATTTTTATTCAAGGTACGATTATATTAATTTAAAAGCAACTATACAGTCGAAACTAAATAGGCGCTTTATGCTTCAGTTTCACGAATTTCAATATACATTAAAAATATAATACAAACCATCTACTTGCTTACAAAGCAGCATTTATGTGTATTTAATGCATGCAAAATATGATTACGTTTTGCAAGCTGAAATTTACATTAATACATCAAATTTAATCAATACTAAGTATCAACAATTTTACGTAAGAACAAAATAACATTTTGTAAAATTACCACTAAACCAGACGTGATACTCCAAAACTAATTTTTTTCTTGAATTCTGCGTTAAGAAATTCATAAAACCCACCTATTTTCGCTTTCACTGTACAAAAAAGTTTTTTTTTTTTTTTTGCAGGCTAGTGTAATAGTTCTGAGGCTGGGCTTTGCCAGGATGTTGGTTGTGGTGGGGTCTGGAGAAGGGGTTTGCGCGCACGACCGACGGTGGAGACCTGGGCTGCTTCAGTACGCCATGAGTGAGCAAGAGGTGCACACGTCTGCTGCGCAACGCATCATTATCAAATTTCTCACAAAAGAGGGCACCAAACCTTCCGAAATTTTGAGACAGCTCCGCGCGCAGTTTACGGAAGAAACACTTATGCAGACTCGAATGTAAGAGTGGGCTAAAAAATTTGTGGCAGCAAGAGAAGATGTGGAAAATGAACCTCATGAAAGGAAACTGCGGACAAGCATCACTGTAGACAACGTTGTTGCCATTTGTGACTTTATCGGCGAATAAAAATTTTGCAAATTATTTTAGCTGTAGGAATAAGTTACGGAAATGTTCAAACCATCATCTGAGATGAACTCCACTTGAGAAAATATCCGCCAGGTGGGTTCCTCGCCTCCTCATGCAGGAACAAAAAACTTACGCCACAAAGTTTGCCAGAGACTCCTGCATCGCTACGAGGAGCAAGGAGAGGATTTCTTGCACTGTATTGTGACTTGTGATGAAACTTGGGTGCATCATTACACCCCAGAGTCAAAGCAAGTAAGCATGGAGTAGCGGCGAAGAGACAGAGCAGGTCCAGTCAAGGCCAAAACCAACCCATTTGATGGAATGGTGCTTGCAACCGTTTTCTGGGACACCGTGGGCGTTTTACTGGTGGATTTTTTTAACAACCAAAGGACATTAATGCAGCCTATTACTGCCACCTTTCGGATGAAGCAAAAGCTGTGTATCGCAAAAAGCGAAACCGGCAATTGAACCAAAACGCCATTCTTCTCCATGACAATGCAAGGTCGCATACTGCTGCTTTAACGCGAGAAAAACTGGAGGAAATTCCACTGCACACCTTTGGAACAACCTCCGTACAGTCCAGATTTATTACCCTGCGATTATCATTTGTTTCAAGACCTAGGAGGACAGCGGTTTGATGATGATGCAAGTGTAGAAGAGTTTGTGTGCAACTGACTCTGCACATGTCCCTCTTCTTTCTATCAGAGCGGCATCAAAAACTTACCATTCCCATGGAGAAAATGGGTATCAAAGGCAGGACACTATATAGAAAAGTGACCTCTATATGTGCACTTTTTTGGCTGATGCAAAAATTTTTAAAAATAATTCCTGTTTATAGTTGATTTGCCCTCGCAATAATGTGGTTTTTATTGCACGAGTCCATTCAAGTTAAAACGTCCTTACATCTGGTAAATGTTTTTTACTTTTTGCCATAAGTCAGAATCAAAATGTATTCCTATTTTTTTTAAATGTACCCAAGTGAAGAAAACACACTCTCACATACATAAGTTGTGCAAGAATGGGAAGGATGACCTTGTTCCACTTCTTAATTCTTTTGTAGCACACATCTTATGATGGTATTTAAGGGTTGTGGTAAGACTGTAAAGGAAAGGGCTTATAGGTCTCTCGTAAGACCTCAATTAGAGTATGGTTCTAGTGTATGGGACCAACACCAGGATTACATGGTACGAGCAATGGAAAAGATAACAGGGAAAGCAACATGATTTGTTCTGGGTGATTTCTGAGTGGGTGACTTGAAGGAAAGGAAGCCCCATACCACGAGCAGTCACGACGAAACACCCAGCCGCTATTACCATTGGAATGTGCTGAGGCAGTGACGCCATCCCTGTTCCTCCATTGAGAGACTCTTCCTCTCAACTGGAAGTGCTCAGATGTAGTTCCTATCTTCAGGAAAAGAAGGAATAATAATATAAATTTAAAAGTGGCTATGAATTTTGAAGTAGCAAAGAAAAATACAGAAATATAGTTTTTGTAAATACAGCTGATTGAACAACGCCTTTGAGATGTGGGTTTTCCAGAGGACGTTACGGATCTTATGGACTGACTAACGTCTCCAATGCTGTCATAATCAGGTGCATGAGGGGGAACGAATGTTGGTGTGTACAATCAAGAACAGAAAGACAGTACCTTGGGCTTATTATGAGGAATGATAAGTACAACCTACTAAAACTGATCATGCAGGGTAAAATTGATGGACGCAGAGGTCATGGTCGAAGGAATCTTTGCAGAGGAACTCATGGGATTGGACAGGACTAGATTCGAGTAGATTGATGAGGAATAGTCACAACATCGAGCAGACTTCGCTGTGATTGTGGCCAAGTTCCGGTAATACCAACGTGCGTATTAGGACTGGTATGTGTAGCACAGTTTGAGAAACCCTGCCATATATGCACCTAGTACAGTATGAAGTGTGTATACCAACCTTCAGCAACCTTAAGTGACTCCTCTAAGCTCAGTTTCTGCTTCACTACTCCCCTCTTCTCCTCTTCCAGAACACCCTTTTCCTTTTCCAGCATTTCAAGGGATCTATTCCACTCCCGCTGCTTCTCTTCAAGCTGCTTTCTCCATTCTTCCTCTTTCTTTTCCAATTTCTTTGCCCACTCATCATCTTTTCTTTGCAGCTTCTTCTTCCACTCATCCTCCAGCTTTTCCAACCGTTTTATATCCTTAGGAGTCAAGACCTACAAGAAACCAAACAAGATTTCAGTAATACCTCAAGCATATGGTATGGAACGACACATCAGTATGTACACAGCAAAACACATAGATAAATACCAGTACATAAAAATACTTAGAGGAACATAAAATGTGTAACTCTTTATTTGTTAATAACTTTGAAAGAAACTGAAATAAAATTTTCATTTTCAGAGAAGTGTAACTTAACCCTTACCCCTCGAATTAAAGTTCTCTGTGTTGTCTCTACTACTTGTATTTTAAATGTGAATTTTTATCCTATATGACGTGTATTACTCTTTCACAATTTTGGAAATAGTACTTGCTTTTAAATGATGTATTTAGGCTATACACATTTACAGCAAGCTATACTGTAGCAAATAGACATAATATGTGCAATTTAAGACTCTTATTCTGCATTATTATTATCGTTATCGCATACGGATTGGTTTTGTTAATTTCACTGAACAAATTATCGGTAAAAAACAATTGAAAAACTATATTCAGTCTCAGGTTTCACACCTGCCAAGTTAAGTCACAAGGCCAGCGCCTCAATTGTCCGATTGCATAAAATGACTTTCGTTGCAAAGACTGTATTGTTGTTAGTATACGTTTTAAAGGTACAGTCAAAGGTTCCACCTTTACAATACATTTTTTTGTTTAATTAGCAATTAACAAATGTTGGGGCATATTTTGTCCTTCTTGGTGGATATCAACCGAAATACTTGTAAGATATGTAAAATAGACAAAAGACAAATACACATTAAAACAAGATTTGGGTTACCGAATACGTCAAGTTAAAATGCATGATAAAATTTGGAGAATGTTCTTAAAATGTTGAAGCACAATTGTTTTTAGTTCTGTTAAAATGAAGATAAAATTGTTTAACACACGTAATAGTTCCAACAGAATACGATGATCGAGCTCTTCTTGTTGGCGTGATGATGTGTTGTTAATAATTCTTGGTTAAGTTATGAGGCAGGCGGAATATTTGACTGTAGGTGTACACATGGAGAAAAATTGTGTCGTAGTTGAATATTCCTAGAACAAAAACAATGGTTATTAGCAACGTTAAATGTAGGCAAGGTAATTTTATCTTCATTTTAACAGAACTAGGAAACAATTGTACTCCAGCATTTTAAGAACATTCTCCAAATTTTATCATCCATTTTAACTTGAAGTATTCGGTAACCCAAATCGTATTTTAATGTGTATTTGTCTTTGCCTATTTTACTTATCTTTTGGCTGATGATGTCGACTAAGAAGGACGAAACATGTCTCGACATTTGTTGATTACATACTTACATACATACATACATACATACATCATCATTATAGACTGTTATGCCTTTCAGCATTCAGTCTGCAAGCCTCTGAGTATTTACTAAACATCGCCACAATCATCGATTTGCAACTAGCGTTGTGGCCTCATTTAGTTCTATACCTCTTATCTTTAAATTGTTAGAAACTGAGTCTAACCATCGTCGTCTTGGTCTCCCTCCACTTCTCTTACCCTCCATAGCAGAGTCCATTACTCTCCTAGGTAACCTATCCTCCTCCATTCGCCTCATATGACCCCACCACCGAAGCTGATTTATGTGTACAGCTTCATCCATCGAGTTCATTCCTAAATTAGCATTTATCTCCTCGTTCCGAGTACCCTCCTGCCATTGTTCCCACCTGTTTGTACCAGCAATCATTCTTGCTACTTTATTTCTGTTACTTCTAACTTATGAATAAGATATCCTGAGTCCACCCAGCTTACGCTCCCGTAAAGCAAAGTTGGTCTGAAAACAGACCGATGTAAAGATAGTTTCATCTGGGAGCTGACTTCCTTCTTACAGAATACTGCTGATCGCAACTGCGAGCTCACTGCATTAGCTTTACTACACCTTACTATATTACCATCCTGGGAGAACACACAACCTAAATATTTGAAATTATCGACCTGTTCTAGCTTTGTATCACCTATCTGACATTCAATTCTGTTGAATTTCTTACCTACTGACATCAATTTAGTTTTCGAGAGGCTCTTTTTCATACCATACTCGTTGCACCTATTTTCAAGTTCCAAGATATTCGACTGCAGGCTTTCGGCACAGTCTGCCATTAAGACTAAGTCGTCAGCATACGCCAAACTGCTTACTACATTAATAATAATAATAATAATAATAATAATAATAATAATAATAGTAGTAGTAGTAGTACTCGTATGGCCTCAGCTACTGTGTGCAGACATTTCAATCTGACGCCATCTGGCTGTCTGCTCGTCAATTTCGACGTTCCGTTTTACTCTAGACCCACTAGATGGCAGGCAGAGTAAACCGGATCTCTCTTGGGCATCTATGGCTGAGATTTAATGAATTTTGTCGGGTAAATACCAAATGTATCACCAGAGATCTTTTACATGCTGACATCGTATGACATGGAGTGTCAAATGGACTTTCTTCCGCCCTTCAAAAATCCGACTACCTCTGCCGGGTTTGAACCCACTATCTTGGGATCCGGAGGCCGACACTCTACCACGGATCCACAGAGGCAGCTTACTACATTTCCACCTAAGTGAATCCCTCCCTGCCATGTTATACCTCTCAGCAGATGATCCATGTAAACTACGAACAGCAAAGGTGAAAGATTACAGCCTTGTCCAACCCCTGTAAGTGCCCTGAACCAAGAACTCATTCTACCATCAATTCTCACTGAAGCCCAATTGTCAACATAAATGCCTTTGATTGATTTTAATAATCTAACTTTAATTCCATAGTCCCCCAGTATAGTGAACATCTTTTCCCTCAGTACCCTGTCATATGCATTCTCTTAGATCTACAAAACATAAACACAACTGCCTATTCCTCTCGTAGCATTTTTCTATTACCTGGTGCATACTGAAACTCTGATCCTGACAGCCTCTCTGTGGTCTAAAACCACACTGGTTTTCACCCAACTTCCTTTCAACGACTGATCGCACCCACCCTTCCAAGATGCCAGTGAATACTTTGCCTGGTATACTAATCAATGAGATACCTCGATAGTTGTTGCAATCCTTCCTGTTCCCTTGCTTATAGATAGGTGCAATTACTGCTTTTGTCCAATCTGAAGGTACCTTACCAACACTCCACACTAATTTTACTACTCTATGAAGCCATTTCATCCCTGCCTTCCCACTATACTTCACCATTTCAGGTCTAATTTCATCTATCCCTGCTGCCTTATGACAATGGAGTTTTTTTTGCCATCCTTTCCACTTCCTCAAACATAATTTCACCAACATCATTTTCCTCCTCCCCATGAGCTTGGCTGTTTGCAACACCGCCAGGATGATTTCCTTTTACATCGAGAAGATGTTCAAAATATTCCCTCCACCTCTCCAGTGATTCCCTGGGATCTATTATGAGTTCACCTGAATTACTCAAAACACTGTTCATTTCCTTTTTCTCACCCTTCCTAAGATTATTTATTACTGTCCAGAAAGGTTCCCTGCTGCTTGACCTAGCCTTTCCAGGTTATTACCAAAATCTTCCCATGACTTCTTTTTGGATTCAACAACTATTTGATTCGCTCTGTTTCTTTCATCTACATACAAATCCCTGTCTGCCTCGGCCCTTGTTTGGAGCCATTTCTGATAAGCCTTCTTTTTACGTTTACAGGCTGCTCTCACTTCATCATTCCACCAAGATGTTCGCCTTTTCCCATCTTTACACACAGTTGTTCCTAGGCATTCCCTTGCTGTTTCTACTACAGCATCCCTGTATGACACCCATTCACTTTCTATATCCTGAACCTACTTTCTGACTACTGTTTGAAACTTCTCACTAATCATATCCATGTACTTCTGTCTAATTTCCTCGTCCTGGAGATTTTCTACCATTATTCGTTTGCAGACATATTTCACTTTCTCTACCCGAGGCCTAGAGATACTAAATTCACTACAGATCAGATAGTGGTCTGTATGATCAAAAAATCCGCAAAAAACTCGTACATTCCTAACAGATTTCCTGAATTCAAAGTCTGTTAAGTTATAGCCTATTATGGATCTGGTACGCATAGCCTCCCATGTGTAACGGCGAATAGCCTTATGCTTGAAGAATGTATTCGTAACAGCTAAACCCATACCAGCACAGAAGTCCAGCAAACACTTCCCATTCCCATTAGCTTCCATATCTTCCCCACATTTATCCTTCAGTTCTATTCCCAACTCTCGCATTGAAATCGCCCATTAGCACTATTCTATCCTTGCTGTTGACTCTGACCACGATGTCACTCAATGCTTCATAAAACTTGTCAACTTCATCCTCATCTGCACCTTCACATGGTGAATACACGGACACAATTCTTGTCCTAATTCCTCCAACTGACTCATCTACCCACATCATTCGCTCATTTAGTGCCTAACAGAAACTATGTTACGTGCAATGGTATTCCTGATAAAGAGCCCTACTCCAGACTCTCCCCTTCCCTTTCTAACACCCGTCAAGTACACTTTATAATCTCCTATCTCTTCCTCATTATCTCCCCTTACCCAAATATCATTTACTCCTAGCACATCCAGATGCATCCTCTTTGCTGACTCAGCCAGTTCTACTTTCTTTCTTCCATAAGCCCCATTAATACTGATAGCTCCCCATCAAATTCCATTTTGTTCGCCAAGTTGTTTCCAAGGAGTCCCTCGCCTGTCAAATGGGAGTGGGACTCCATTACTCCCATAGGTCCGAGGCTTGCTTAAAATGTTCTGAGCTCGGTAAATTCATGAAGCAGGATGCTATCCTACCTGCACATAGTCCAAGTGAGGATCTCTCCTCTAACGGGCTATGGACCACCGGTGAATTGTATAGTCCTAGCCGCCTGAGCACAAGGAGGGCCACGACTCAGAATATGTCCGAGATGCCCACTCCCATTCCATAGCAACTGGTATCCCGACTCTCAGGACCACTTACTAGGCCACTCAGCCGTTGCCCATGGTTCACGAACTAGGACGTGACTACAGTAACCCACAAACATGAACCACGTTAATTACTAATTAAACAAAAAAAATTAGTACTGTAAAGGTGGAACCTTTGACTGTACCCTTAAATAGTCAATCGTCTGAGCCACTCAGCCCAGTATACTCTAAACTGTTAGTCATATTCATACCTTAGTCTACCCAACGTCTTTGCTGCCTACACTTCCCTCAAAAACTAACTGAACAGGTCTTGGGTGTCTTAAGATGTCTCCTGTAATTCTGTCCCTTCTTCTCGTCAAATTTAGCTACCGTAAATTGTTTTCCTCTCACCAATTTGATTCAGTATCCCTTCATTCATGATGCTATCTATCCATCTCACCTTCAGCGTTCTTCTGTAACACCACATTTCTAAGCTTCTATTTCCTTTCTTTCTGAGCTAATTATCGTCCATGTTTCTTCCATACAATGCCATGCTTCAGACGAAAGTCTTCAAAAATATGTTTCTATATCCTATATCAGTGTTCGAAGTGAGCAAATTTTCTTTTCTTAAGAAAGGCATTCCTTGCATTTGCTAGTCTGCATTTCATGCCCTCTTTACTTCTGCCATCATTAGTTATTCTACTACCCAAGTAACAATATTCATATACTTCCTTTAAGACCATCCTAATCTAATACTTCCTGCATCAGCTGACTTCATTCAACTACACTCCATTATTTTTGTTTTGGATTCTTTTTTTCAACATCTTGTATTCCTTTTCCAAGACTGTCTCTATACTATTCAGAAATATCTCCAGATCTTCTGCAGACTCACATAAAATAACAATATAATCAGCAAATATCAGATTTTGGATTTCCTCTCCTTGGATTGTGATTCCCTTTCCAAATTCCTCTTTGATTTCCTTTACTGCCTGTTCTGTATAAACAATGAAAAGAAGAGGGGACAAACTGCAGACTTTCCTCACTCCTTTCTGGATTGCTGCTTCTTTTTTCACAGCCTTCAATTCTTATCCCTGCAGACTAATTTTTGTATACATATAGTAAATAATTCTTTTTTCTTGGTATCTGATCCCAATCACCTTCAGAATCTCAAACAGCTTGGTCCAATCAACATTATCTAATGCCTTTTCTAGATCTACAACTGCTATGTATGTGGGCTTGTCTTTCTTAATTTGAGCCTCTAAGACAGAGCTGGACAAACCCAGACGCCCAAGTTGCCATGGTGTTGGAAAATAAATATGCTGGCGCCTAAAATTTTGAAACTGTAACTGCTAAATTCCAGTCTCAGGAAAAACTATATTTTCAGAATTGATTTCCACTCTGGAAATAACATGTATAAAACATTAATTTGATGGCATTTTAAAAAACTCTACAATAAAATTTGTTTCGAAGGTGTTTTGATTGCTGCTGTTGTTGTCTCCATCTGTCTGCAAGATCTGTTAGGTCATTATCCCACAGGCTGGTTGGATCCTCAAATAGCACCAACAAAGGTTATGCTGGTCACAGCGCCAAAATGAGGTGTACTAGGCAAGATGAGGAGTGAGGTAGTGTGGCATTGCTATCCTCACTGGGCCACGAATTGTTAATGCAGCACGACTGATCGATGAGCAACACCTTTCATAACAATCAGATGCACTGGTCATGCTCTGAATATCATTACTCGGCACTACCAATATCGCAGCAGCTTCCATATTGTAACAGCCATGGATGAGACTGGAACTTCGGTGGAAGCTACATTTTGTTCTGGCCTGTGCCAAGAGACAGATACTGGAGTACTGCATCCATCAAGAAATGGCAGTACGCGGTGTTGTCTGTGTAGCTATCTAACGATGGAGATTATGAGGTTTAAAACCAGTTATAAGCATCAGCTACACCTGAATGTTTACTTGAATCGATACGAGCGTTCAATGTATCTTGTGATCGCTCGTAACCATTACATTGACAAGCTCAACATTCAGTTTTGGCCAGCCTGTGCACCAGATTTTCTATGTTATGTTCTTTGTATACTGCACTACTACGTAGTAAGCACTGCTTGGGGTTTAGTACATTTGAGCCCATTATTTATAATGCTAGTGGTTTAATGTCACATTAACACATCAAATGTTTTCAGCAACTCACAGATAGGAAGGTAGTGGCCATGGCCTTAAAGTACAGTCCCAGCATTTGCTTGGTATGAAAACGAGGAACCACGGAAAACCATCTTCAGGGCTGCAGACAGCGGGATTTGAATGTACAATCTCCCGAACACAAGCTGACAACTACCGGTCCTTAGCCTCACTGCCAAATCGCCGGTTTGTGCCCATTAAGTGAAGTGTCTGGAGCAGTGAATGTGATTTAAGAGTGATTAAGAAGAACTGAGAGGTCAAACTGGTTACCTAAAATTTTTTCTGATTTGTCCAGCCCTGTTCTAAGATTAGATGTAAAGTCAGGATAGCTTCACGTGTACCTACATACCTTTGAAGTCAAACTGATATTCTTCCAACTCAGCTTCAAATTGCCATTCTATTCTTCTTTAAATAATAAGTGTTAAAATTTTGCAAGCATGAGATTATAATCTACTTAACTAATGATACAGTAGGTTTTACACTTATCAGCGCCTGGTTTCTTGTAAATAGGTATAAAAAATTCTATCTAAACCTGAATGGCTCTTCTCCTTTATCATACATCTTACACACTAAATGTAATAACTTTCCCATCCTGGTTTTTCCTAAGGCAGTCAGTAATTCTGAGGGTGTCATCAATTCCAGGTGCTTTGTTCCTATTTAGATCCCTCAGAGCTCTGTAGAATTCTGACCTCAAAATTGGTCTCCCATTTCAACAGCAACAACAGTTTCCTCCTGTTCCAGAACTTTATCATCTACTTCATTTCCTTGATACAATTATTTAATATGTTCTTGCCATTTTTCTGTCCTGTCTTCTTTCTTTAGAAGTAATTTTTCCATCTGAGCTCTTAATATTCATACACCTAGTTTTCTTTTGCCCAAACATTTCCTTGATTTTCCTGTATGCAGCATCTACCTTTCCTACAAACATACAACCTTAAACATCCTTCCACTTCTCTTTCAGCCATTCTTCCTTAGCTGACCTGCACTTTCTATTTACTTCATTCTTTAATCACCTGTATTCTTTCCTGCCCTCCTCATGTCTTGCATTCTTAAATTTTCTTTGTTCATCAATCAGGTCTAGTATCTCCTGAGTTATCCACTGATTCTTACTTGATCTTATCTTTCTTCATAACCCTTCTTCAGCAGCCCTACTGATCTCATTCTTCAAGACCATCCATTCTTCATCTACCATACTGTGTTTCCTTCAGCCTTATCATTTAGTCCTTATGCAACATGTTCCTTGAAACAATCCCTCACATTCTCTTCTTTCAACTTATCTAGATCCCATCTTCCTGTACTGAAAGAATATGAAGAAATAGAATTCAATGTCTTGCAATCCAACACCTGGTTTCTGTATCTTTGCCTAATTTTAATAAAGTCTATATGATACCTTCCTATAACTCCAGGTCTCGTCCATGTATGCAGCCGTTGTTTGTGACGTTTGAACCAAGTATTCACAAGGAATAAATTATGATCAGTGCAGAATTCAACTAGCTGACTTCCTCTTTCATTCCTTCGTCTAAATCCAAATTCTCCTGCAGCATTACCTTCTCTTCCTTGGCATATCACTGCATTCCAGTCTCCCATCACAATTAGATTCTTGTCTCTTTTTATACTGTACATATTGTAATAAACCTTCTAATTTCTTCATATATTCTTTCAATTTCTTCATCTGCTGTAGTGGTAGGCATATACAGAGTCTCTCTTATAAACTAAGATCAAACGCACTGTGTTTGTACTCTGCGCTGCAGCAGCTGCCTCAGCCGAACTTACATTGCACGCGGCCGCCCTGCTTTCAAGCGCGTAGGCCTATACAATCTTATATGAAATCTTTACCTTATAAAAGATGCTGGAAGTGTTGTCCTTCCTGGGTTATACAGGCACTGTTCTGGTAACCACATTCTGGGTGACACAAGTGAGTTCTGCCACTGTAATATTTCTGATTTCATTTGTAATGTTTTCTTTCAGTTCCTCCAATGTGTGAGGATTTGTTCGATACACTTTCTTTCAGTTTACCCCACAAGTAAATATCACACACTGTTAGATCTGGAGAATGAGGGGGAAATAGACTAGCACTGATCACTCTGTCTGCAAACACTTCCGAGATGGTGAGATGGGAATCTTCTGCTGTAAGAGCAGGGGCTGAATCTTGTTGAAATCACCCATGCGATTTTTCTTCTTCTGTTAACTGATGGAAGAACAGCGTCAAAATGTCATCTTAGTACCTCTCTGCATTTACTGCCGACTCAAAGAAGAAAGGCCCTATTATTCATCTTGCAATAACAGCACACCAAACACCAATCTTCCTATCATAATGAGGGACTTCATAAACATTATTAGGAATTTCTGCACACCAATACTGAGATTTATGACTGTTCACACAAATATAAAGATGAAACCAGAACTTTTACATACGAAAATATGGTGTTACAATGATAACTGTCTCATCAGGTTAACAGCTGAGATTCAGACTGGCGACTGATGCTTGCAAGGTCAAGAACTATGCGCTCGCCTCCCATGCTGCAGCTTATGCATCGCAGAGTAAAAACGCTGCTTTGAAGGTCTTAATTTATATGAGAGACCCTGCAGACCTGCACTATTGTGGTGGGCAATGGCTTGGCGTCCATCCTGACAACAATAAATCATTCACTATGCTGGTCATAGTAGCTTACCCGCTGCCCTATTTTCTTATTCATTAGTAAACCAACTCCTAGATTGCCCATGTTTGATTTTGTGTTCATAATTCTGTAGCTGCCTGACCAAAAATCCTGCTCTTCCTACCAACGTAGGCCTACTTCACTCATACCCACACACCTAATTTTAGTCTATCCATTTCCCTCATCAGATTCTCTAACCTACCACAACAATTCAAACTTCCCACATTCCACACTCCAACTCGCAGAATGTCAGGATTCATCTTCCTGATGATTGCCCCCTCTCATGTAGTCCCCACCCGGAGATTGGAATGGGGGCCTATTTTACCCCTGGAGTATTTTACACGGGAGAAAGGCGTCATCAGCACGTCATTCATTCACACAGAGAGAGCTGCATTTTCTTGGGAGTTAGTTACAGCTGTAATTTCCCGTTGCTTTCAGCTGTGTAGCAGTATCAACATAGCTATGCCATGTTAAATATCATTACAAGACCACATCAATCATCCAGACTATCACCCTTGCTACTTCCAAAAGCCTGCTGCTCCTCTTTCGATTAACCATTCATTAGTCTGGTCTCTTGACAGATACCCATTTCATACGGTTGTACCTACAGTTCAACTATCTACTTCATCGGGACACGCAAGCCTCCCCATCGCAATAAGGTCACACATGATTCACACACACCACACAGACAGAATATTAAACAGCCACTCATTACCCCCATTGACGATGAAGGGCAGGATGTCTAACCTCGCCAATCTATGTCCCATACTATTTCTATTTTTTTTTTTTTTTTATGAATTTGTCCTCTACTGTGATTTTGCAATTTTTCATAAATATAACTTATATGTGGCTGAAATGAAGGTGGATACGCTACATGTTCTCCTCTTTTCATAAGAGGAATGTGTCGTGGTAAATAAACTTCTGATTTGGATTTTGTGTACTTTTTACAGTTTCTCAAAGTTATGTTGATTGCATTGAGATCACAATATGAAGATAAAGTTGGAATTCAAGAGGACAAACTGGGGCAAATATTCATTTATAGGAAGGGGAGTTAGGGATTGGAATAACTTACCAAAGGAGATGTTCAATAAATTTCCAATTTCTTTGAAATCATTTCGGAAAAGGCTAGGAAAGCAACAGATAGGGAATCTGCCACCTGGGCGACTGCCCTAAATGCAGATCAGTATTGATTGATATGACAGTGACATCTTTCGGGGTAAATATGAATTACTTCGCAATGCCATCTATCTTAATGGTAATCTACTACTGTATATATCCGTATAGCCCATATATACGACTTTTAAATCTCTACCTGCCAAGTGACATGTTAGCCAAATGATAAAGCTAAGAGACTATGGACTTTGAGACTGGTGGTTTAAATCGACCCATGGCCAAGAGTTTATTAATAGGTAAGTGAAATTTGTGTAAGATGCAAATATATAAGGCGTAAATAAATGTAAGATAGGATAAGGGGAGACATGCGGCATGAAGGTGGCAGGAGAGTGAAGAGATAAGAGAAAAGTAAATCAGTAAAACTAATCACTATTGCAATTTTAGTTTCTCCCTACCCAAAACCCCTAAGGGCAGAAGGGAGCCCCCAACCTTCACCCGCTCATCTACTGTCAGAAGAAAATGTTGGCACTTGATGGAGGGGAAGCCACTTATTCTTGTGTTCACTTAGCTGATGTAGTTTAACGTCATACCCTTTCCATCACAGATATATCATCTTTCAAGAGATATTCTCAGATAAAGTCCATGGCATATAGCCTACAGTATCATGACAGAAAATATTTTAATTTGAAAGAGGACTATAGCTACTCTATGGGCAACTGATGGACGAGTCTGGCTATTATTTAGAGCTCTAGGCAATGCAGAAAGTCTGGAGACTATCCAATAAAATAAAAAGATTCTCAGCAGCATGCCAGATCAGAAGGTTTCTAATGAGTTAATGTCAATTCAAAAGTACATTCTATTTAAAATTTTGTTTCCTATACTCATTTTCTGAGATAAAGTCAACAAGAGGGCAAAGGCAAAATGTAGACTCATCTCTTATTTTGTAACATAAGCTATATGCAAAGTATTAACTTTATGGTTGCAGTATAATAATTCCTAATAATATTAATCAAGAAAGTGAAATGATGATGATCATGATGATGATTTTAAATAAATTAAATGTGAAACATGAGTAGACCTAGTGCCTTTTCTTCTTGACCTGAATTAATGTCAGGATGCTATAAACACATCCTCGACTGAACTTCAACCAGTATATTTTTTCACAGAATGTGTACATCAGGCTATATCAAAGTGAAGAAATGATTGGCCTGCAGAGTGGTTCATCATGTACACCGAGTTAAGATCAAATGGACGGTGCAAAGGTCCTAACACCACCTGTCATTCTGTGACAAGGACCACATGGCTCAGAGGGAAGATCAGCTGATGGTAAACAAACAGTGAGAATGAAACAGCCTCTGCAGGTTCAACTACTTTGTTATAAGTTACTTTACCGACATGACAGACTGCACTACGTCTTACAAAGACATTGTGCGATGAGTAGGTCTCAGTTGATCGTGCCAAGAGGAAATCCGTCGTCTACGGAACCCACCACATTCTACAACAGCATGTTACACCGCCATCTTTGCTTCCATTGAGACCTGAGATGAAGAGTGTAAAATAGAAGCAAGATGAATCACTGTTTAAGGCAAACTGTTCAACAGCAGTGAAAAGGTGATAATACTGAACACGTACATTACGTTAGCAGACAAAGTACCTAACTGTACCAATAAATAATTGTGTAGAATTAAAAACAGTTTGCCGACATAACTGATAAGCAGTTTGGAATGTGTCGGGAAAAAAAATGAGCTACGGCAGTGAAGCTCACTACGACTCTATTACACAAGAGAAGAAGAGAAAATGTGCTCATCTGTGTTAGAGAAAAGTAATGAGTTAATGAAGTCCGCTGCCCACAGGAAGTACTGTTTATTTTTACCTACAGTGACCACACTTTTATATGATAGGATCAGTGACAATCTACTTTGTTTAAAAGATCTAGTATCTATATGTGTGTAAAAGAAAGAACATATAAGCCAGAAAAGGAAGGGTGTATCTGTTGATAGAGGGGATATTCTAGACTGCAAGAGTCATTAGTAGAAAGAGTCAACACTAACAGTTAAGACTGTAAAATAATGTATACTTCTTAGTACACAAAGATAATAGTGAGAAAAACAGTTTATATGTAACTTAATCCAGTAGGTGATTTAAGTTAACTGTAAATTTTCATACATAAATATTTAAATCTTACCTTTCCTTCCGAGCTGTCTTGCCTGCTAGCTCCAAGTGGAGAAGAAGCACGTTCTTCCGCAATACCATCAAAAGAAAGACTACCGAGACTAGAACCTGAGCCTTGTCTAGAATGTCTCCCCTTTGAAACACTTGAAGTTAGTTTTTGGGGAGGACTATTCAAAATAGGAAGTTTGGTTAGGTCACTCCCAGTTTCTTCTTTAATTTTATTTTTTAAACTGGCAAACATAATAGTAATCTCCAAGAGCTAAAAAAGAATTACACGAAGCTGTTTATTTGAAACACATCTAGTTTTTTCCACAATCACTCCACTGGTAAAATTATCACTCACCTTGACCTATTCTAAATCTATAGATCGAACGTCACCATTCGCTGTCCTTCTATTTAAAGAAGTAGTACTTCGAAACCACAAAGTATGTAAACTTCAAACAGAAACACTCAATACTGCCTGCATACATAGAGTTAAACGAAATACTTCGCCCAAACCATAACAAATCCAACCCACACTGCAGCTGCCATACTTCACTTCGTTTCGTGCAAATTCCTTGGTTTTCGGTTACGTCACCGTCACCCCCAGCAGAAAATCACTGTATCTTTATATGTATATATTGATATTCTGTGATGTACAGCCAAGCCGCCATGTTTTAGCCAAGTACTCAATCAGCTGATTGATGAAGGAGAGCATATTCTCTTTGAAGGAGAGTGATATTGTTTCAATGAAGAATAGACTAGGTCAATTCTTTAAGATGTTATTTCTTTTGCTCATCCTATGAGTATATAGACCTATCAGTATTTGTTATATTCAGAGTCTAACTACCTGACGTAAGACTTCAAAATTTAGATTTCTGCGTGGTATAGACCTAGAAGTTACAATTATTATAATTCATGTGTGGTATAAAATAGTATAGTCATTGTCTTTTATATGTATTTGATGGCTGTAAAATTATCCTACATTAAAATCCACTCCAAACTGGAGTGGGGCAAATATTTATTTATAGGAAGGGGAGTTAGGGATTGGAATAACTTACCAAGGGAGATGTTCAACAAATTTCCAATTTCTTTGAAATAATTTAGGAAAAGGCTAGGAAAGCAACAGATAGGAAATCTGCCACCTGGGCGACTGCCCTAAATGCAGATCAGGATTTATTTATTTATTTATTTATTTATTTATTTATTTATTTATTTATTTATTTATTTATTTATTTATTTATTTATTTATTTATTTATTTATTTATTTATTTATTTATTTATTTATTTATTTATTTATTTATTTATTTATTTAAAAAAATTAACATTACCGTATTCCAGGTAACATGGTTTTACATATCAGAATACACAAAGCAGTATCATCAAACTATACATAGAAATGCCCTTTTTGTATATGACTTATCGGTATGCATACAATCTCAACACACGCAAAAGATAGAAAATAATATGATTAGTTAACCGATGGGCAGACAGAATTGTATTACCTAGCTCCATATTTATGTTAACATAATATACTGTAAAAAAAAGCAAAACAAAGAAAAGTCATCTCCGTACAGCGAATGAAGGCCCTTGGAGGGTTGGAAGGTAAAGGCTTCCACAATCCGTAACCTCGGCACTTGATGGGGTAGAGTGCTTAACTTTACGCCCGGCCGCCTTTGCCCCGAGGAATTAACCTCATACTTACTCATTTTTGGTATAGGCTGAGTGAATCTCAGGCCATATGCACCTACGGAAGTGAAAATCTCGTTTCTTAAATTTTACGACTTCTTGGCGGGGATTCGAAACCACGTCCTTCCCCGCGAACCGAGTACGCCTTTACCCCGCCTCGGCCATTTGTACCGGTACCATTTTACTCGTGGTACTAATATAAATAATAATGAAAAACTGCTACACTTCAGTAGCGAAACCAAGCAACTGCCATGGTCCCCGGGTAGAGTATAGTGGCTACGGTTTGATCCCCGCAATGAGGAATCCAATATTAGTATCACTATACAACAGGCCTAAAGTTCGAGAAACTACCACTTGTAGCTCGGTGAAAACAAGCAGTTATCCTGGTCCCAGAATACTTGTATTCAGGACTCAACAATCGACCACCCACGGTTCAATCTCCGTGATGTGCGACTAAATTCTGTGCCCCGGTTCGGTTAGTACTGGTAGATATCCGCTGTGTTTTAAAATTACTATTTGCTACTATCCGTTTTGCTAATACGATGTTATTACTGTTATATTATATTCTTCTATTTTCTACCACTCTTCCAACAACTGTGAGGTCGAGGGTAGGAACTGCGTCACACCTGTGGATTTGATCCTGTTTAACGGTCAGGTTGCCCTTCCTGACTCAAGTACTATATGGAAGGATGTAATCACTATTGCGTGTTTCTGTGATGATTTGTATATAGTTTGGTAAATTGTCTGAATATGAAGAGGAGAGTGTTGGGACAAACACAAGCACCCAGTCCAAGCCCGAGCTATTAAAATATCCCACCCGGCCGGGAATCGAACGCGGGACATCTCAACAGAAGGGCAGAACGCTGACCATTCAACCACGGAGTTGGACTAGTAGATATGAAAAGGGGAGACTGGACCATGGGGATTCTAGACCACGGGGAGTCTGGCCCAGCGCTGCCTCTGCGCATGCGCTTCTCCCCCTGCGGGCGCCTCTCACTTGCCAAGGTGCGTGTGGAATGTTAACTACACACACCCGGAGGTCTTTATCTAAGAGGAAATTATCTCTTGAAAGGTTACTGGGTGTGGGCGCGGTGCTGTGACTGGATTTGCTTTAAAAGGTCACTTGCTGGAGTGCCTTTCACTGGCTAAGGGGCTCAACCACATGTGGAATGAGAACAACACACTCAGAGGCCTGTATGTAAGAGGTAATTATTTCTTGAAAGGATACTGTTGAGGGCGAGGTACAGTGACTATGTGGCAACTGGATTTGCTTTAAAAGGTCACTTGCTAGTGAAAGGAGAACAGGATGATAGTTTATGTAAAAATGAACCCTCCCTCCTCCTCCTCCCCTACTGTAGGCGAGGGGAAAGCACTAAGGAGTGGTACAGTGCAGCTGTTACTAGGCAAGATCTGCTTTGCAGCTTGTTGAAGGTAATCTCTATCACGAAAGGTGAACAGGATGTTTATGGCAGGTTGTAATTTCGAGTGAAGGTGAACCAGCGACAAGTCCAGCCCACTGGTGAGGAGTGAAGGTGGTGGCAGGGAGTATTTAAGGAGCAGAGCACGACATGAAAACTATCACCTAGTTGGAAGAGAACTTCTTTACTACTACTTTTCTTCCCTCTTCAGTAAGTGAGTTTAAGTTTAGTTGGTTTGTTAATTGTAAAAGACATAGTAGCTTTAACAGAATGGATATGCTAATGAAATTAAATAAAATTGCAAAGGCACCACAATTTCATAATAGAAAACTAAGCGAGTTGCAAATTAACCATCCATTTAAGGTTAAACCGCTGAGAGCGGTGGAAACACGTTTCGGAAGGAAAATAATCGTTGATATAGAAGGGGAAGATGAGCAGACCGTGAGTGTTTTCCGGCCGGCGCTATTTGCGAAACATTCAGCAGAAGAAATAGAAGAAATAAATTAATTAAAAAACAACTTGAAAATGATGTATAAAGGCATGGAGAGGGGCTACCATCAAGTGTGCTTCCTACAGTAGAATGCCAACAGTTACGACACTTATTTTAACTAAGTAAGTATGCAGATAGTATTTTCGTTCTTATATGTAACTTCTTTTCACCGTATTTGTATAATTGTTTTGTTAATTGAAAATAGTATGTGATGCTTCTTTTCAGGTCCGTGGTGTTGCTATGATGAAGTGGAAGAAAGTTGATATTAAGCCAGGAACTGAACATCAAGCATATCCAAGCATACAGAGTCAACGTCTGCAAGTACATCGAGAGGAGGAAGTTGTCGCCACAGCCTGTTCAAGATGAAGCGGGACAACTGAGCGCACAACAACAACAAGAACTGAGTGGTAATTGTATTGAACTATGGAACAGAGGGTGTGCACTTTTTAATTTTACAGTATATGTGACGAACCTGAGTAAAGCATATGAAAGCCAGCAGGAGGTGACAGCCGCTGTAGTGCGATTTCTCTTGACTGAATTTTCAAGTAATGAACATTTTTTACTATCTGTTAGGTATAACATATTCGAAGAAATGTGTATGTATGTTGGGTATTCAGACCGAAGGCTGGTTTGATCCTCCACAGCTCCGCCAAAAGCCGTCATAAACAGCCTAGGGGTCACTGAAGAGGCATACTAGGGAAATGAGGAGTGAGGTAGTTTCCCGTTGCTTTCCTCACCGAGCCAGAAGTTGCTATTACATATCAGTCTGCCAAGCCTACTGAAATGAATTCACCAACTGACCCTATGAGCGATATTTTCACACCATTCATAGCAGGGACTGGCTGCATAAGGAACTGTATTACTAGCATCGCTCATACCTCAGTCACTTTCATATTGTCAAAGCCAAGGATGAGACAGAGACAGGGCAATGAAAATAACAAATTTATTCGAGCCCATACCAGAAGACATAGTGCACTGTAAACACTACATCTCGCCAGCAAAGGCATCGAAGAAATTTACAAGATTGAATTTTCCTTTTCTTCACAAGAATCGAATAAAATTTCCTATTACCAGAATACATTGTAAGGGAAGCTTCAGGACGAGTTTCCAAGCGAAGCTGTTCACTGTTCACTAGATGTAATAGGGAGTGAGCTAGCTAGATGGTTATACTCTGTGATGACGGAATGTACATTCTTGATAAGTCGTTGCTACAGCAACTGCTGGACAATGTCTTGAGAACGCAGAAAAATTTAGCACCAGAACGAAATTTTTTGGCTACTTTTTTTTAGTTATGGAGTTTCCTTCGAGCAAACGTAGAAAATTAGACATTAATTTACAGACAGATGAAGATGTGGGAAGAATGCAAGCTCATTTTGATAGAGTGTTTGAACGCATTCGTGAGTTTATGAGGGAGGTAAATGGATCAATAATAATTTCATATCAGTTCGAACCTAGCGAGGAGCGAGAAGAAGAAGAAACTCAGTTCGAGGTGATTGAAAATCTTAACGAGCTAAGGAAATGCGTAATCGGATGTTAGAAAATTATTTTCACGCTCGCACTCTTAATGGGCTAACTTTTCAGATAGAAGATTTGTCTGCTTTCCAGTATAAACAAATCGAGGAAGCTTTTCGGCGCAGAGTGTACACAGTAGCGGTGGTAAATGTTAACAATGATTTCTTACTTCCCGAAGAATTCCTAAATAAATCTTACGTGTGGTTTAATAAATATGTGAAGAAAGCACTTAACACACAAGCATTAAAAGTAAATACCGTTTTCTGCACACAACATGTTCTTCACGATAAAATCGATAACAAATATTTTCATTCAAGGAACGCTGAAATTACGGAAGGTACTAATTTAAGAGAATGGTACAACGAGCATGTAACTAAACCGATTCTGAAAAAAATTAACAGAGTTCGAGGATCGTGATTCGGGTAGGTCTCTGCTGCGAATTCGCAAATTGTGGATAAACATTAATAAAAATGTAGGTTTTCACGTGGGCAAGTCGCCCACTAGTCTAACGTTGCCTACAGCAGTTAGAAACAAGAAAGCAGTTATTAATCTGCAGAACACACGGGATGCTTGCTTTACGTGGAGTGTAGTTGCTGGCTTAGTTCCAGCTAAACTTCATGTAGATCGCATTTCTTCTTATCCACATTATAATTTAATTCTAAATTTAAAAGTCATACCAATCCCGATGGAAATGAGATACATGAGAAAATTTGAAGAACAAAACGAAATCTCCGTGAATGTATTCGGAGGGCAGTATGACGAGAACAACTGGGTGTGCATAGGACAGAAAGATGACAAAAAAGAGTTTACTCTTGTACATTTGTACATTTCACATAAAACGTGTGAAAAGAAAGTAGATCTTCTAATGCTTCAGATTGGGGACAGTGAGAAGTATCACTTCTGTTTAATTAAGAATCTTCCACGTCTTGTGCGCTCATCCCTTACGAAGAGCCGGAATAGAATTTATATATGCAGACGGTGTTTGTCTTACTTCCAAAATGAGGAAAAATTAGCATTGCACCGTAATGACTATACAATTTCCGGTGGCCAAAAGTATAATGCCTTCGGAGAGGGAACGACTAGTGTACTTTGCAGAGTATAACGTTCAAGTGACAGTGCCTTTTATTGTGTATGCGGACACAGAATGTATACTGAAACCTGTGTCTACTTGTTTTCCAACGCCGCATTCAACTCAAATTCACCAACATTTGCCTTACAGCTTAGCATATTATTTACACTGTAGTTTTGACAGAGATTTGTGCTCTTTCAAACTCTATCGAGCTAGTGATTGTGTTAAATGGTTCGTAGATGAGATGTATAAATTAGTGGACAAGCTTGCGCCCTATTATTTTGAAACGAAACCGATGTTACCATTGACTGTTGAGCAAGAAATTAAATTTCTCTCGTCTACATTATGTCACATATGTGAGAAGGAAATCGCAGATAATGAAATGAAAGTTCGCGATCATTGTCATTTAACGGGTTCAGCAGGGGATCAGCATATCAATCGTGTAACTTACAGTATCGTAAAATTTCTATCTTGCCGGTAGCATTCCATAATTTGACAGCCTATGATGGTCATTTTATAATTAGAGAAGTGCATAGGAAGGGAGGGGATGTTGCGACAAATCTCAGAGCGAACATTAAACCATTACCAGTGAACATGGAGCGATACAAAGGATTTTCAAACTTCATACGTTATAACCAAACACAATGTGTTGAACTAAGATTTATAGACACTTACAACTTCATTCCTTTTTCGCTGGACAAAATGGCACTATTAGTTAGTGACGAGTCGAAGCTTGTAACGAGACGGTATTTCACCGATGATTTACAGTTTAAACTCGCTTCTCGGAGAGGGATATTTACATACGAATATATCACTAGTATGAAGGTGTTAGACGGCACTAGTTTACCACCATGAAGTTCATTCTTTAGCTCTTTAAAGGGTGAAACTGTGTCGGAAGAAAACTACGCGTTCGCTCACCTTATTTGGAATAAGTTTAACTGTAAATCGTTGGGTGAATATTCCGATCTTTACTTGAAAATCGATACTTTACTCTTGGCCGATGTATTTGAAAACTTTAGATTGAGTGCAAAAGAGACATATGGTATTGATGCCGCTCATTTCTCCACGGTACCGTCTATGGCATAGAGTGCTATGAAAAAAATAACAGCTGTCCAGCTAGAATTACTTCAAGATGTCGACATGCTGCAGTTTTTCGAACGCTCCATACGCGGTGGTAATGTGCAATGCGTTACGCGGCATGCAGTAGCAAATAACAAGTACATGTTAACATACGGTGAGTCCAAACCGGAATCATACATAATGTAATTTGACGTGAACAATTTGTATGGTTTCGCTATGCAACAGTTTCTTCCAACGGGCGGCTTTCAATGGGTAGAGAACGTCGAGAATTTAGACATTATTAATGTAGGAGATGAAGTAGATGTTGGGTTTATGGTAGAGGTTGATTTAATCTATCCCCAGAACTTCATGATAAACATGCCGATTATCCATTGTGCCTTGAAATATCTACGAAACTAATGAGCACTCTTTACAACAAGGAACGGTAAGTTCTTCATTATAGGCTATTAAAACAGTGTGTAGAATTAGGCATGAATGTAGCTCGCATTTACAGAGCGATTCAGTTTAATCAGTGCGCATGGTTAAAATGCTACATTGATTGAAACACAGAGAAACGAAAGTTAGCAAAAAATGAGTTCGAGAAAAGTTTCTATAAATTAATGAATAACGCAATTTTTGGTCGTTCATTAATGAACGTAAGGAAGCTGCGCGGCGTCAGATGGGTCACACAGTGGGGGGGGGGGTCGTTCTGGTGCACGTACGTTGATCTCAAGAGCAAACTTCAAACGTCGTATTATAGTAGACGAGCAGTGTATGATTATCGAAATAAAGAAACTTCAAATTCTTCACAATCAACCGGTTTACCTCGGTGCTACAATTTTAGATTTGTCAAAAATAAAAATGAACGATTTTCACTACAACGTTATTTTGAGAAACACAGATTCAAACTCACAACTACTATACACTGACACCGACAGTTTGATATACAATTTTTCATTTGATATATACGAGTTTGTGAAGGAAAATTCAGTTTTGTTTGACACACGAAATTATGATGAAAATAATCCTTTCCAAATTGAAAGAAAAAATTCAGGTGAAATGGGTTTAATGAAGGATGAAAACGGTGTAAGTATTGTTGAAGAATTTGTAGGTTTGCGACCAAAGATATATGCTATTAAGTTGTGTGAAAAAGTGAAACCTACATGTAAAGCTAAGGGTGTCAAAAAATGTTGTTGATCACTTTACAATTGATCAGTATAGACGTTGTCTGTATGAAGGTGAGCGAGTGACCAAACTACAAATGTGCATCACTTCCACTTCTCATTCTGTGTTCACGGTTCGTCAATACAAACTAGCACTCACAGCTAATGATGAAAAAGGTACATCACAGAAAACAAAATTAATAAATTACCATTTGGACATTACAGTCTTGCAGAGAAAAGAAGTATAACCAATGTATAGCTATCTTGCATAGTAGGTTTGCTTTTTTTTAACCAATGTATAGCTATCTTGCATAGTAGGTTTGCTTTTTTGTGAGCACCTCCTCCACTTCTTCATCAGTTTACCCTTCCGTATGTAAAAATAATGTAATTTACTCTGTAGGTGATTATTAAGTAATAGGAGGAGAAGCTCTTGTTTCTTCTGTGTTTACTTTAATCATTTTATTTTAGAAACTTTTGTTTCTTCTGTATTTGATTAAGAAAGAAAAAAAGGTGATCTTATAAAATTTCAAACTACATAAACATTTCACTCGCTGATTCCTTTATTCAATGTATTGTACTGTATTTATACTTTCTCTTTTAAAATGCACTGTATACTATTGTACTGTAAGTTAACTTGCTATATATATTAAAGTGCAATGTAAAACTTTATTTAATATTTTTCTTTATCGAAAAAATAAAATCAAAAATTGATGATCAAAAAGTTCAAATCAAAATCAAAATCTCTTTATTTGCAAATGAGGTGTCTACCTCGGTGGCAAATGGTACACTAAAATACATTATTGTCAAGCACTAAATTTTAAATTAACAAGAGACAAAGAAAATTTTCCTAGAATACAATATTATGCAATTTACGCTAATAATTTGTTCTATTAAACACATACATCATCCTTAATAAATTTATATTGTTTACAAAATTCTACTTATAATATCTTACAAACATAGTCAACTCATATACAGTATGTGAAATTACTTCTAATAATAATATACAACTGGTATAAGATTAAAATTAACATTGAATTTATTTACATATTTATATTTTACCCATTTTGGAACATAAGTAGCATAACGACCTGCTGCGTCTTAACTCGAGCCCCTTTTGTTACCACTTTTCAGAGTTCCTGAAGGGCCTTCACAGCTACCGTAGCGGTCCCAGGGCCCTCGAAGTCCCCACTGTACTTCACCCCTACAGGCAGTCCCCTACTTGGGCTGTCCAAACTCCATAGACCAGGGGATGGAATTAATTTAATCACACACATTTTTTATTTACAATATCCTGCACTGGTCGAATGCCCTCTAACATTTCATTTATTTTTTCTGTTGTTGTTTATTCTCTTCTTGAATATCTGTACAGATTTTGGAAAAGGATCAAACACTACCCCTGGTAAACTGTTCCACTCCTTCACGCCCTTCCCAATGAATGAAAATTTACCCCAATCGCTTCTGCTAAAATTCCTTCTAATTTTGTACTTGTGGTCAGTTCTACCAATATAATTATTTTCCAACTGAAGCCTCTCACGGATATCTCTCCATGCTTCTTCTCCTGTATAGGCTCTATATAATCCTATAAGTCTAGTTTTCTCCCTTCTCTTACTTAAGGGTTCCCAACCAAGTTCCTTTAACATTTCTGATACACTACTCTTTCTCCTAAAATCCCCTGTTACAAACCTTGCTGCTTTCCTCTGCACACCATCTAGTTCTTTTATTAGGTATTCTTGGTGAGGATCCCAAACACTGTTTGCATATTCCAATAATGGACGAACCATACTTAAGTAACTTTTCTCTTTTAATTCTTTGTTGCATCCTTTAAGTAGCCTCATTATGACATGTAACGATCTGTATGCTTTCCCAACAATGTCATCAACAAGTTGTTTAAAAAGTTTTTCTTTCAACTATCCTGCACTGTCTCTCCTTTTACTCCTTGTACTCTTACTAAAGTAGGAGTAGGAGAATGAAAAAAAGCATTTTTACAATCTAATTTATTAAATAAGAAACTACAGAGCTTTTTTTATGTAAAATTCCAAATGAACCTTTGACTGCCACTACGAGGAGAGATCTGCAGAGACTGAATCTTTGACTGCCACAGCGAGGAGAGACCTGCAGAGGGAAACAAAAGAAAGAAAAATTAATTGATAGCAGAATAAAACAGAAAAAGCAAGCAAGAAAAAGGAAATTAATATTTATTTTTATTTACCTTAATAATTGTTGAAATAGTAACTAATATCAAGCTCGGACGTTGTTGTTGTTTTTGTTGTTGTTGTTGACACCATGAGGAGACACCTGAAGAGGAGAAAAAATAAATAAATAATTTATTTGGTAGCAGAATAAAATAGAAAAAGCAAGCAAGAAGAAAAGGAAGCTATTACATCTATTTTTTTCTTCACCTTAATAATTGTTGAATTAGTAGCTGATATCAACCTCGGACATTGTTGTCGTTGTTAGCTCCTTAATCCTGAGAAGCACGGTGTAAGTTCGCCTTCAGATGATCTGGTAGATACTGCCAGAGCGCACTTTACTGATATTGTTCGTAAATAGATAATATGTTTTCAGGGAAGAAATCCCACTCAGATTTATTGAATCTGCTCACACCATCTTTCTTAGATTTGTTTATTACTGAACATACTATTCTCATCACACCAACTGACGATTTAACCAACTATGAACTGCGTGAACGTTGAACATAGCACAGCTGCCTGAATGTCTTGCAACATGTGGTAAATGACGCAGACAGTCAACAGGGAAACACTCGTTACGCATTTTTCTTAAATCGTGTACACCTTCTATAGTGTTCAAGTCAATTATGCATGTACACGGATACTCTCGCAGTGCCAATAGACGTAATTCATTAACACAGTTGCTCACAACCAGATATTGGTATTGTTGATCACGGAGAAGATTGAAAACGACATAATAGAGCAGTAGATAACACATTTGTAGACGAATCTTTATTACAACAGACTATCTCGTAACCTCCAGTAGGTAACTTCTGAATGTCAACTATCACTCCTCTGGGTTTTGCACTCATGGTGTGCTTGATATCGAAGAACTGAAGCAGAGTATCCTCTCTCTGTCGTTTATATACACCATTAGGAAAAAAGGAAGAAAAATTCGCGCAAGATTATTGGAAGAAAAATACCTCATTCGTTAGTGGTTTTTAATTTATTATGCGGTCATGAATAATAATGCAATGCAGAGTAGTGTTGGCTGGAATAGGTTCATTTGTTTCAATTTCAACGCGAACATACAGAGGAAGATTTTATCGATTCTTGCTGTTCCATGCAATTAATAACAACAATAGAACAATGCGATTGATATTCACTTCGTGATATATTCGGTTCGGAACCATTACCATCAAGCTGATAGTATGTATTACGAAACTTGATGAACATATCATAAAATTCACTGCAGTCGCCATTGTTAAAATTAGTTACAGTCTTTTCATAGAGATAAAAGTTTGAATTTAAGAATACAGCAACGGATCGAATATTACAGTGATCGAACAGAGAAGACGAAGCATTAATTTTCTTACGATCGGTTTGGAAAGCAAGCATAAAAAATTCTCGGTTTTTCTATTTGTGACTTAGTCATAACAGTCCAATTAATTTTCGGTGAATTTGGAATAGTAGGTAACTCGTGGTAACTCCACGATCGAAATGCTACAGGAATAGAAGGATTTTTGGATTAACTTTATGCGTTTAACTTCTTCCACGTCGGACAGTTTTAGAGGTGGTAGCTTTATATACATTTTTCGTACTTTGACCTTAGCTGTATCTTCCGCGTTGGCTGAAAATAGTGCACATTTGTCATCTCTAGAACGAATAAAGATAAATTCAAATTTACAGTTTATGGATGGTTTCCTGTAGTCTTCAAATAAACCGCAAAGAACACGCAGTGGGATGATTGTATGGGACAGCTTTGTAGTTGCGTGGTCAATATTAAATTCGTTTGGTGGTGTGGAAATTGAAGGGAAATAACCGGCATTTTTCAGCGCTAGCATTTCATTTTTAGAATAAGATGCGAAAGTTTCTTTATAGCACTAGTCGTACCTACACGCCGAGTTCTTTCAATCTTTTTCCCATTCAATTCAATAAGAATTTCATCGAAGAGATTTGCTGCAAAGTATTGATCGGAAGCGGCTGTAGCTGAAGGTGTATTATCTGCGCTTGATCTAACTATTTCACCTTCGATGTGAACATCGGCTTCAGAGGGTAAAAAGATATGTTCTTGGTGGTATACAGGAACTCGAATTTCATCGTTGTTTTCATATTTCGTGCCCGCATATGGATGATAGCTCCTTACTTCCCGCCTAGCAACTCTGTTGTCAAATATAACTTTGTCCATTGCGTTGAACATATTTCTCCTTGATGTTACCGTGATTGTACACAAAAAGAGACTAAAGTAGTTTTGGTAGAGAAATATAATTTATATGCTTTATCTTATAGTAGTCGATATCATTGTAAAAATATCTTTCCGCGTTCTTTCAATTTCCTTCGCATTTAATTTAATACGAATTTGATCGGAAATATTTGCTGCGAAAGTTTGATCGGAAACGGCTGAAATTGAAGGTGCTTCATCTATGTTTGTTTTAACAATACTACCTTCTATGTAAGCATCGGCTTCAGAAGGTGCAGGAACTCGAATTTCATGGTTGTTTTTATATTTCGTGCTTGCATTTGAACGATAGCTTCTTACATCCTGCCTGACTACTCCGTTATCAAATGTCTGTTTCGTTAAACATATTTATTGTTGATGTTACCTTGACTACACACGAAAAGAGACTAAAGTAGTCTCCGTGGGAGAAATAAGACTTATAGTAGCCGGTAGCCTAGCGATTGTAAAAAGTCTTTATTGTCTGCGGTTAATTTTTTCTTGTAGCTTACATGATGAGATGGTTTTTTAGCTTTACTCCACATTTTACTACTCTGGCTGCTTCCTCTTTTAATCCTCGGTTGTTTGACTGGTTGTTCTAAATTACTACCATGATGTTGTTCTTCAACTGTTCCTTACTCGAATGATAGTACATAAGTGTGCACTTTATGTTATATACGATTACTGTATTTTCACTGGAAGAATAATTAACTCTACTGTTACATCCTCATTTTGTAAGTCGATTGGGTTTTCGAAATGATCTTCGAGTACGACGGATGTATGTTGAATAACACTAGTATTTACCGGTAAGAAGCTTATAGTTGACGGTTGAACTACAATAGGATAACCTGCTGGAACAAGCGGTTTAAAATTGTATAACAAATCTGTTTGTTTACCGTTGAGGTAAGAACCGCAACCTAACACGAGGTTACAACATACGCGAATCGAGTTTTCGTTCTTAATTTTAATAATCTCACCCGAAATATGTAATTTATTAGCTTCATATTTTTGACGTGAAAATCCTAACAAATCAGCAATTGAGTCGGAAACATAAAAGTCTACGTCTAGGTTTGAAGACATTTTACAGCGAAGATAGGTCTTTTCATAAGTAATAGTAATAAGTTTACTATCTCTCTCTAGTAGTTCATTCTCCTCTTCGAGAATAGGAAAGTTGGTAATTATTGCTTCTTGAACTAGAGCTCCTATTTCCGAAAAAGTGTAACTACTTTCAGGTAATGCGATTACAGTTGTTTTGTCTCCCTTCATTTTAATACCAATCTGATTATTTGTACTATTAACGCTCACGTTACCTATTTCATTCAGCTGTGATTCATGGTTTCCATATTTCTCATATACATTTAACAGATAACCTAAGCTACTACCAACACTGTTCGGTACGTTGAAATCAATGTCAAACGGAGAATGCATAGTAGGTTTGTTGTTAATAGTCGAGATAAAAAACTAAGTTTTGGAGTGTACTCCTGCAGGAATAGTATTACATTTTTAATAGTTAGCAAACTTTCTATTTTTGCAACGAGATCTTCGAATTCATAAATACCTTCTGCTACACTCAAAATATTTTTTTACCATTCAAATATATAGCAAACTTATTATTTTTACTAGTGACATTTCGAATACTATTAGATGTAAATAGTGCGGCAAGTCCTATTTCATAGAAAGAAGCTCTATTCAAATAAATCGGGGTTTCTAATACTACATCAATCTTCGAGCCTCTACCATCGAGTGTAATCCGTCTTTCATATGGTATCGTGCACACTGAACACAAATACTAAGGTCGTGTTTTATTTATACAGTATAAAAATAGTAAAGACAGATGATCACAAATTGATGAATTAAAAGTTTGATAAGAATGAGAATTATACCGAATGTAACAGTTTTTAATATTCTAATACCTCTTTAGGGGGACGTAAATGACCAAAACTATCGAAGTAGTACACATATGCACCTAGTTTACTGAACGCAACCCAGTGCAAACCAGATTTACTTATAGGATCTAAATTCAAAATACAACTCTCATTTTTACGAGACTTTTTGGTAACGTATCTCGCATAAACACACCTCTGAAGTAGGGAATTTTTAAACAAAATGCGTAACGATATAGATCAATGTTAGTCAGTGCTCTATTCGGCAGGCCTTCCATTATCATTTGTATGCTGGAGGATATAAGTAAATGCCCTTTCCTTTGTTTTGAGTAGAAAGCCCTTTCCCACGCATTGCTTCTAGCATTCGATTGTGTCGCTTCATTTCTTTTAATTCTTCCTGTGCGGCTTTCGCCTTGTTTACAGCCGATGCTATGCCCGCAGTTCCACTTGCTAGGCGGCCCAAGCCAGACAAGGCTGCAAATATCAGAAGGAGTGGAAGAAAACCACCTTTCTTTTTTTACAGCATGTTGTCTTTTTTCGGTTTTATATGTTCTCTTCGATGTTTTGATTTTCTTCTTCGTCTACCCCCCCCTACTTTAGATTTCGCTTTCATAATATCCGTAACTGCCAGTGCAGCTGCTCTTTCTCCCAAAGATGCGTCCTGAGAGTTTACACGAGATCAAGCCTTAGAAGCTAAGATTTCATCTGCTTCTTTCCTTCTGTTCTGGTCTTTGAATGTAGCATAAGCGATATCGTGTTCTTTACATGCCTCATCTAATAGATTTATTCCTTAATCACCACGCTTAATAAGTCGTTTTTCTAACCTTGTCCTATGTCCACAGAATTCAAAACCGGGTATGTGCAATTCTACTGGTAAATTATCTATAGCTTTATTAAGAACTTTGCCTATTATTCCTCCTTTCCCTACTCGTTTACATGGAACTGCTACAACGTTGCGTCTTCGATGCAGCATACTCAAATAAGGGCTCCTGCTAGCAAGTGTGTTATTATATAGGAATTACATTCTTACACGATGTGCAATTGTTGAATACTAAAATGTATGTAAGTTCAATTTTTCTTTTTTTAGAAGTTATGTAAGATATATAAATAACAGTGATATTTTTCTGCTCTCCTCATTTTACAGCGACATGGCGTACATTCCTCGTCCGTTAAATTTAAAATCTGAGGTAGATCGGATAAGGACTTTCGCTAGATGGCGTGTACCATGGATAGACCCCATAAGTTTAGCTAAAGCTGGATTTTACTACACGGAATACCTAGACGCAGTTAAATGTATTTTTTGCGGAATCGAATTATATTCGTGGGAAAAAGATGACGATCCGTTAACAGAACACAGATAATGGTCATCTTCGTGTTGGTATATGAGGGGTTGTGAAGTTGGCAACATATTATTAGATCTCTTTAACAGGACAGCTGTTCCAGCACTTCTTAATACTAGGTGTAGTGTGATGCACGAACCATTTTGGAACTAGATAAGTAAAACAGAAGGTAAAAAAATGTGCTTATTTAGTAATCAACAATAACTTTGATAAAAAAAGAAATCCAGTGTACATGTTGCTCCTGTGCACTCGATCATTGAAAATTATTATCATCAAAAGAAAGTGATGGTAAAGGCAATAAAACAATCGTTATCTTTACCTGTGACGAATCTGAACGACACAAAACGTTCAGTAAGAAATAAAAATAAAAATAGTAAACTGTTGCCGGACACAATATGCGGTATCATATGCGGTCCATCGAATGTAGGGAAGACTAATGTTATGATTAATTTGTTATTGCAACCGAACGGGTTACGATTTGAGAATGTGTATGTTTACTCAAAATCATTGTCGCAGAAGAAATATATTGAGCGAGAGAAGCTTTTAAATTCTATTTAAGAAATAAAATGTGAGTTTTACTCTGATCGTGAGCAAGTAATACCGCCAGAAAAAGCTCTAAGAAATTCCGTTCTTATTTTTGACGTTGTAGCAAGCGACAAACAGCAGCACATGAAAGACTACTTTAGTAGAGGTCGACACCATATCGTGGATGTTTTTACTTATGTCAGACCTATTCCTGCATTCCCAAACAACTTATTAGAGACAACGCTAATTTCATTATTCTGTTTAAACAAAATGCAAGAAAACTTCGTCATGTTTACGATGATCACGTGATCACCGATATGAGTTACAACGAGTTCGCTGATTTATGTTATCGTTGTTGGTCACAGTCGAAATTCAGCTTTCTCGTTATCGATAAGGATAGCGAAATAAGCAAAGGTCGATATCGAAATGGATTCGATATATTTCATGAGATATAAATACCACAGTGTATGCATTAAAGAACTCATTTTCGAATTGTTGAGTAGAGAAAGAACAACACGATGGCATCAAACAACAGAACTAGTAACGTGTATGTAACGCGACCATCATCACGACATGATATTGCTACTAAATCATATGTGGATGAAAAATGTTAGTTAATACAAATTACGTAACATCAACATCTGACGGAAACTTAAGTATTCATGGTAAACGGTTAAAGAACGTCGGCAATCCTATAAACATGGGAGATGCTTGTAATAAAAATTATGTGTTAAAAACCGTTAAGGACAGTATTAATAAAGAAGAAATACAACGTGACATTTTAGATCTTAAAACTCAAATACGTGGCATATGTGAACTAGAAGAGGATGCAGTTGATTTTAAGAACAAAAAGCTGAAATGATTAGCTCCAGCGATGAATGGAAACGAAGCAGTTTCGCTTGACGCAATGCGTACGCACACTATCCACGTGCAGAGTAATTTAGAGAAACGAGTTAACGACGTTTTTGCACGCATAGAATATGTTGACTCCTTTTTACGTGATGTTGTGGAAGATCACCTTCCTTTAACTGACAATAACCTCAACATGAACAACGAGAGAATATCGGGTGTAGCTGATCCTGAAGGGGAACAAGATGCGCTATTTTCACACTAGGCAACTGCTAAGGGAAGTGTACCTTAAAGCTAACTGGACTATTACGACATGTCAGTGTGACGTAATGTCAATTGTAGCACACTATTTAAAAAAGTGTGTGAATAAAGTGTAAGGTATTGTCAGCGTTGGCAACAGTGTGTGTGTCAACAATCATGGAGCGACAAGTAAAGAATGAGTTTGGTGAAAAGAAAAACCGTGAAGCAAACACTAACATCCCGTGTAAATGTGAAATTTGTACACCAAATATTAAACCTGATGCGTTACGTACAATATATTTCTCACTAGTAAGTAAGGCTATTACATCATACTATACACACGGCAGTTTACTTCGAATGCCACAACATCTAATTAACTATTTACCATCTGGGTTTCTCTCAACATATGCTGCTTAAGATTTAGATGAGACATGGGAGAAACTTCCCTTTTATACAAAAGCGAAACTAGAAATAGCAGTTTGCAGACGTTGTGTCATACATTTTTGCCTTAGAGGAGAAGATGAAGTTGAAGATTTTGACGGCCCGAATCCAATGATTAAGGACTGTGAGGCATGTAAGAAAGAATTTAAACATGTATTTTGAACTAACAGGTACCTAAATAAAACAGTGTGATGTTCCACTTATTATTCGAGTTGATTGAATTCTTCCTAACTTATATATGCAGACACATATTTTTTGTTTTTCACCAAGCAAATGCTATAGCCTCGATACCTTCCCCAGAAATTTTTCTATCATTAAAAGACCTACCTGTGTGCGTGTGAGCGTTCTTTTGTTTTGTTGAACACTGTCGTGTTTGATGTCTTTGTTCACCGAAATTTTTTGGTGTCGTCTTTTTTTATTGTTTCTTATTCTACGTCATTTAACTCGCGGTCAATTCACGTGCCCCTAACTGATTCATTAGACGATTTATTATTTCGTCTTCCGTGCTAAACATATATATTCGATATAATTCTTGATGAGATAGCACATCTTGTGTCCGCCTAAATAATTTATTAGTTCAGAGATCCTAATGCATTTTTTCAACAAAATATTTGTGTTAGTCATCTTGGACAAAGATAATAAGAAATCACAGACATGACACTCCCATGTATGGGCTGTTTGACCTCGAAGAGTACAAACAGTCGACGACGTATCCAGCGAACTCTAGCAAAAATGGCGACGTGTTTTTATTCCGTATGTAAAAGTCCGTAATAGTATACCTATTTTGTAACGATGAAATTTCGTAATCAACCTCCGATTTCAGACTTTATCTGAGTAAAATATTTATTTATTTATTTGTTTTTAACTAGTACAGAGATATTTCATGGATGTCATTTATTCATGTAAGGTTAGTACGAGAGAGAAAAAAATATACATTTATTAAAGAATGCGTGTATCTAACGCCAAGATTTACGGCTAGATGTGCTTCCTGTCACCAACATGAACGATTTGAGAGCTAATCAAGATCATACATAATCATAGGTAAATAGTTTAGAAAAAATAATTTAATTCATTAAACTAAGCACTCATGACTCTACCTTCACTCTTCACCAGTGGGCTGGAGTCGTTAGTGGTTTACCTTCACTCAAAATTACAACCTGCCATGAACATCCTGTTCACCTTTCATGATAGAGATAACCTTCAACAGGCCGCAAAACAAATCTTGCCTAGTAACAACCGCACTGAAACACTCCTTAGTGTTTTTCCCCTCACTCACAGTAGAGGAGGAGGAGAGGGGGATTTTTTTTACATAAACTAACATCCTGTTCACCTTTCACCAGCAAGTAACTTTTTATAGCAAATTAAGTTGCCGCATAGTTACTGTACCTCGCCCACAACAGTAACCTTCAAGAAATAATTGCCTCCTATGTAAAGACCTCTGAGTGCGTATTATTATTTCACATGTGGCTGGCCTGCTTGACCAGTGAGAGGCACTCCAGCAAGTGACTTTTTGAAGCAAACCCACTCACAGCACCTTGCCCACACCTTTCCAGAAATATTTACCTCTTACATAAAGACCTCCGGGTAGGTGTACTTAACATTTCCCACATGCGCCCTGGCAAGTGAGAGGTCTCCACCAAAAATATAACTTTAGTAGACAATGCGATTATCTTACATGATAATTTATGTCTGGATGTCCTTCCTGTCACCAACATGTATAATTTGAGAGCTAATCAAGATCATAAATAATTATAGGTAAGTAGGGTGGAAAAATGTTTTGTGATTGAACTAAGCAGTTATTTACACTCAATAGAGGTTTTTAATCTCTACTAGGAGAGTAAGGTTAATAGTTAGCATGCTTGCTCTCGCAATACCCTTCAGTAAAGGATATTCAATCACGCACCATAACAAGTGTTGCTACCTATCACACCCACCCACCTAGGCATAGCAGTAGAAAGCTGCCGCAAGTAGCGACATTCCACACTTGTGTGTAGCCTTGACAGCGAGAGGCCCTCTGTACAGGAGAGTACATTCCACACGCGCCATGGCAAGTGTGGGGCGCCCGCAGGGGGGGGGGAGCGCATGCGCAGAGGCAGCGCTGGGCCAGACTCCCCGTGGTCTAGAATACCCGTGGTCCAGTCTCCCCTTTTCATACATACTTGGACTGTTACTGTTATCATTATAATGTATGGGTAAACACAACTTGGCGCTAGGTGGCACTTATAACCACGTCTTTTAAGAGATGAATAGCCAAAAAAATTGAATTCGAGAATATGTCATCATAATATAATATACGATAAAAATAAATCAGACTTAGACTGAATGATTGGGAGTGACCTTTCCCGTAACTTTTGTTATGTAAAGGTGTTATATATAGGTGATATTTACGGGGATATTTGGATATTAGTGAAAAATAATGTAATCGTGAAAAGGTCTGTTATTTTCCCTTACACGGTAAAATCGCACAAAACGTAAAAGATCGGAAAATATATTCTAAACAACTTTCGGAATGTACAGGTTTCCGATACGACGAATATTAACGGAGAAATCTAACATTTACAGTCTTGGACTCAATAAAATTACTAAACCCATTTTGTTATCTTGTTAGCACGCATGAGACAATTCTACTCGTTGAAGGGAACATATTATAACGTGCCACGTTCAGACCTGAAACCAAGCAATTGTCAGTAGAGGAGCTAGGCCTGTTCTAAGCCACCTCATCAGCAGTTTTCTGCAGATTCAGCACCTGAGTTCATTGACCTCGGCGTTATTGACCCAATGACGTCATGTCCACGTGACCATGACGTCACATTTTTATAAAAAGACACATGCTTGGCCACGTGCTTTTTTGAAAGCTGTCATCTTGACGGATCCTAACCTCACTTTTGTGGACAACAGAACATCGCTAACCTCACTGCTTCCATCTTGACGGGGTTAAACCTCACTGTTGCAACCTTATGCACGTAGGGGCGGGCAATTTAAAATCCAAGTGCTTTTTTGACAGCTGCCATCTTGATGAACCCTAACCTCATTTTTAAGGACAACAGAATATCGCTAACCTCAGTTCTACCATCTTGACGGTGCTAATCACCTTTGCTGCCAACTTATGCATGTAGCGGCGCGGAACTTAAAATCCACGTGCTTTTGACAGCTGCCAAGATGACAGTTCCAAACCACGTAGGGGCGCACATTTTGAACAACGGAACGTGGCTAACCTCAGTGCTACCACCTTAACCCTCGAACCCATAGCTGGCGATAGATCGGCAGATGTGCGCCTATCTCAGCCGCCGCTCACAATAGATCGTAAGGTCTAACAGTAAATACAGCTAGAAGAAGTCGTGGATATTTCCATTAGATTGCAGCATTCACCAGGCATGCTTTATTCTTGTAATGTGGAATGATTCGTTGTTAAGTTCATCCATTTATGTGTGATGTATTTGAAAACAAATGAAGGTCACAAATCGTACAACAGCTTTGAAACTGGTGTTGATTTTGTTGTGATTTGTTATCATTGTTTAGTGTGTGTTATGCACAAACGATGGCTAAATTTTCGGATTTAGGTGATGAAGATAATGAAATAGAATTAAATGCATCTGTAAATTCAAGGCCTACTGCAGCAGAATGAATGTGTTGTGCGACCTGATATAGGTTATGAACGGCCACCGGTTAGAGCTCTATCAACTACCGTACTTTTTATTGAATAATCCCCGAAGTATTAACACTATTCACTTAAAATTTACGTGCGTATCATCAGAATTAATTTCTCTACAAAATGTATATTTGAAAAAGTTTATGAAAATGTGATTTGTCATTTATAATTGATGTGTAATTAAAATTGTTATGTTGAATTTTTGAGGGCGATTTGAAAGGGCGTAAAATAACAAAAATATTACAGTGAGGGTAAATGCAAACCATTTTTCACATAGTCCAGTTCATGCTGAATGTTTTGGTGTATTATATGTGCATATTCTGTGAATAATACATCTGTTAGAGTGGCATACATCAGGTACTGCAAATGTGTGGTACACACCCACCGGTTAGAGCTATTCCAACAAACAGTTCGAGGGTTAACAGGGCGAAACCTCATTGATACCACCTTAACCTCGTAGAGAGCGCGGGATTTAAAATCCGCGTGCTTTTGACAGCTGTCAAGATGACAGGTCCAAACTACGTGGGCGCGGAATTTTAAACAAGTGAACGTAGCTAACCTCAGTGCTGCCATCTGGTCAGACCCTAACCTCACTGTTACCACCTTAACGATATAGGTGGCGCGGAATTTAAAATCCACGTGATTTTTAACAGCTGTCAGGATGACAGATCCTAACTACGCAGGCGCGGAATTTAAACAAGTGAACTCACTGCTGCCATCTTGACAGCGCCAAACCTCCTTGTTGTAATAAAAGTGCAGAAACATGTTTTAGTGCTCAAATATATCACATGAAAACCAAAGAAATTGCGTACAGAAAGAAAATAAAATTATTGCGCCAGAAAAAGAGGCGAATGAAGAAAAGGTGGCTGAACTAAGTACTGTTGTAGATAGTCTTAAATGGAAGGCTCTGATAGAAAATGAGTACTGTGAAATGTTAAGTGGTTTGTCAGATACCTCATTGTGTCTATATAAACGACAACAAAATAAGGCTGCATATAACAAAGTGCAAAAAGTTGTATGATGAGAAGTTAAAATCATTTGCAATTACTCTTCATTTTCTTTCTCCAAAGGCACATTAATTTGTGAGAAACACTTTTGATACTTGTCTTCCACACCCTAGAATATTATCCGGATGGTATCAAAGTGTAGATGCTAATTCTGGGTTCTGTGCTAAAGCTTCCCAGGTACTTAAATCTTACACAGGCACTAAGATTTGTGCACGTTTATTTGATTCCATGGCTGTAAGGAAACATTTAGAATGGGATGGCGATAAATTTCATGGGTCTGTAAATGTTGGGATTAATAATGAAAATGACACAGCACCATTGGCTTCAGAAGCCTTAGTTTTTCACTTAGTATTTGTGAATAATTCCTGGAAGATTTCTTTACGGTACTTTTTGTGCATGGCATAAAAGATGCACAAATAAGTACTCTTACAAAACAGTGTTTGATATTGCTGCATGATTCTGGTGTGACAGTGACTTCACTGACTTGTGATTGTGCTGCAACAAATATTGCTTCAGTTGAAAACCTGGGTTGTAACTTCGATGTAAATAACATGGTTGTTCATTTCCTCCACCCAGTTACCAAACAGCCAGTTTATTTTTTCTGGATGCATGCCACATGTTGAAATTGGTTAGGAATACTTTAGGTGACAAGAAATACTTACGTAATGGGCCAGGTGAGGTAACAGAGTGGAATTTTATTGAGATGTTGAACGAGTTGCAACAAAAGGAAGGTATAAACCTAGGGAGCAAAGTCATGAATTCACACATACATTATAGGAAAATGAAAATTAAGGTCAAATTAGCTTCACAGGTTTTAAGTAAATCTGTTAGTGGTGCTCTACTCTATTGTTCAAGTAAACACACTGAAGGTTTCCAGGGTTGTGAGGCTAAGGCAGAATTTATACAGATATTTAACATTCTCTTTGAGTTCTAAATTCTAGGAGTATAACGGGTAAATACTTTAACCCTTTAAGCGGGGAGCTCGGTTCACACTAGCTCACTCCCAGGTGGGGAGGGATTTCTCTGATTGAAGAAAATACTTAATTACTAGATTAAAAACAATCTTAGACTAAAATGAACTATTGAAGCGCCCAAAGAGAAATATTTACTTGAATATAATGTATTTAATTGTTGAAAAATTCTATTATTTTAATTTTTTAATACTTTGTGCAAAAACGTACTAAGTGCTTTCACACAGTGAAATCGAGATTGCTTCTTCCTAACAGCAAAACTCTGGTTTTTGTTTATACAGTAACTTTCACCTGAATATTTTAGGCAGTTTACTATCAATCTCTGCCTGTAAATAAATGTTTCTGCGTGTGTAAATTGTAGATTTACAAAGATGTACAATGGAATAAATTATAATACTCACGAATTTTTCTGTTATGTTGATTAGTGCTTTCGAGGTATCAAGTTTATATCGCCTCCCTACAATTCATAAGTAACATAAATGGACTGCATTACACTGCAATACAGGCAATATTTACATTATTTACAGTCTTCACAGTGTTATGTCTTTTACAGCTGTTCATTATGATACAAATGGAAGCAGGTCATGCTATATAACCTGTCTCGCCTTCGCTTAATTTATATAATTCCATTCCGAAACGCGATCGTTTTCTTGTTATGTAAACTTTCCACCCTTGCCACACTTTCCATATCAAAAGGTTGTCATCAATTGACATTTTGCCACCAGGGATATAAGCTTCCGCAAATGTTGCTAACAAGGGGTCAAATACTGGATTTATCTCGTATATTTTGGGAGGAAGTTGTGCATTATTCACCTCAGTGTCAGAGATATGTAAAAAGCTGTGGAAGAAAATCTAATAATAATAATAATAATAATAATAATAATAATAATAATAATAATAATAATAATAATAATAATAATAATAATAACGTTATTGGCTTCACGTCCCACTAACTACTTTTACGGTTTTCGGAGACACTGAGGTGCCAGAATTTAGTCCCGCAGGAGTTTTTTGCATGCCAGGAAATCTACTGACAAGGAGCTGACGTATTTGAGCACTTTCAAATACCACCGGTCTGAGCCAGAATCGAACCTGCCAAGTTGGGGTCAGGAGGCTGGCCAGGCCACTCAATCTGGCGAGAAAAAATCTCTTCTGTGTCATCACCTCACGGTCTTGATCTCGATTCCTTCCTTTTGTCTTACTAAACTGGGATTTATGTGCGATTTCCTGCTCGGCATCTTTTGTCTGTTCAGCTATGTTCTGGCATATCTCGTCATAAGAAAGTAATTAAAATATTTCGCTCAGTTTTGTTTTCCCTAAAACACTATTTTTACATCACGATGGAAATTTGGATCAAAGCGGGAATTTTTTTGGTCCATTTTCAGTATTATAAGTTGACGAAGAACTTGCAACGGTTGAATTGTAATCAGTACAATCGTCACAACTGTCACTGTCATGATCGCTACGTGAACTGGAATCGAACACGTGTTATCTCTTTTGCGACTGCTGAACATTCGCATCAGCTACGCCCAAACCCTGTATATTCGAGCTTGCAGTACTTTTTCCAGGTAAATTCCTGTCACTTACGAATTCCCCTTCGGCAGATCTTACTTCACTAATATCACAATTCTCCCCACTAAATTCCAACATTTTATTTATCATGACCCGTAAATCGTCTTCCTCTAACAGTGGGGGCCGGTAATTCGTTATAGATATTTTAGCGGAAATAATGTAAGAAAAAGGATCGAATAGAACCCTGGTCTCAGCAGTTTGGCCGGAAATCATGAAATAGGACTTTATTGCGTATGCGTACGATAATAACATGCTGTGTAACTCGCGATAAACACACACTCCAGTCGTGAAGGGTGAACTCAAGACTGGGAATAATAAATCAGGTCACAGTTCTATAATGTGATCAGAGAAGTCTGTTTAGTGTCATAATCTCTAGAAATCCCTTCTACAGCAATATTATTACATCCAAGGGACGATTAGGCGATAAGCTAAAGCTTCAGCGCGGAGCTATTAGGCCTTAGGTCGTTCTTGCCCGTATCAGCTGCGTTCTTTATGTTGCAACTCGTGGATGACACATTGGTATTGGGAGACTATAATTGAAAAAATTCACATCAGAGGGCAGACTCATCCAGAATACGATGCTAAAAAGGAAATAAACCTCTGTAGGCAGGCAACTGAGAAAAAAATATATAATTCGAATCGGCGGATATATCCGCGTTCCCCACCGAACAAGTGACTTATAGCCGCGGATCTCGCCTCATCGCCCACCGAAGGGGTTAAGAAAGCTCTGAATTTACAGAATATTACTGAAATCAAAGATTTCCTTTTGAGGGCCAAACAGTACATTATGCAGCTACAGGAGGGATTCAGTGAGAAGCCCATGTACTTATCCGCAAGAAAGACAGGATTTTTGGGGTTTCTAATTGATATTGAGAGCACCATTTCAATGTATGGTAACTTTGTAGGGGACTCATCAGAAAACTTTCCACTGAAGTATTTTCCTTTATATAAAGTAAGTCGAGACCATCTTGAGAGACTGTTTAGTTATATTAGATCTCAGGGTGGACATAATAATAACCCCACTGCTAGGCAATTCACTGCTGCATTGAAGAAAATATTAATTAGTTCTGAGTTACATGAATCCAGAAATGGCAACGCTCTCCCACTGGACAAAATCAGTATTTTGACCACTCAGAACAAGTCTCCTGAGGATGTGATAAATGCATCATTTCCTAAAACAAGAATGCTAGAGTATTCATCTGAAGTATTGTTCCAAACATCTCTTCAACATTGCCTTGTGGATCATGACTATATTGTATTACCTGGAAAGACAAACTACAATGACATGACATGGGACATCTCTGAGTACATTGCAGGGTTTGCAGTCAGGAGTTTAGAAAGTAAGATTCTATGTCCAGAATGTCTCATCTTCCTTTGGCTTTATTTCAGTCAAAGATAGGAGTGGTTTAGTTAAACCATCAAGATTTTTGCAAAATTTGTAAATTTTGTAAAATCGCATTCAGGCAAAGTATGAGTATTAGGGATGTTAAAGTTCCTTCTGCTCAAAGTTCATTCAATGTCAAGCATCTGGTTTATAAAGCGTTACAAGAGTGCATAGGAACCGTTATTTTTGAGGATATTAAAAGCCATTTCCTTGACCAGGAACTTGAAACTAATCATTTCCCATTGCTAATTGACGCAATTGTCAACATATATTTGACCATAAGATTTCACCACTTTTGTTGAAACTAAAATAATCAAATGCATTCCTCGCAAATTCGCCAACATTTTACCAAACTGGTATTGTTTTCTGGACAATAGCGATAAAATGTATTCTTTGTCTACTGGTACGCAACACACATACTGAAATATATATAATTAGAATGTATTTTGTGTGTTCTGACTAGTAAAATATTAGGCCTAGTCATGTGCACATTTTTTATATAATGTGAATGTCAATGAAAGTGTAATTTTTGTGAGTGTTGTATGTACCTTATTTTATCTCACTTGTTGTCCATAGCTATATAGTTATTTAGGTATGGTTATTTCATTACATTACAAAATAATCCTTGAGATGAATTAATTAATTTCATCAAGTGTACTAATGTAAAAATACTTCTCTATTTTTTGATATGATTTACTTGGCTCAACAATTCTATAATAATTAGGCCTATTTACCTCATACTTACTGCTCTTCCAAGATATCTTTATTATTGACCGTGTATTATTTTACTTATAGGCGTACAGTCTTTGTATATTTTTATTGTGTGTGGATGTGTACTGTATGCCTATATGGTATCTATATAGGCTAAATATTGATGGTCCATAACCTGTCTTATTCTTTCTCTAAAATGGGTCTTAATGAATATGTTCCATTATTTTAGCTGCACCTTGAAATCAACAAATTAATTTAAAAACCACCTAATCATTACTTTACCGAAAGGATCCTTTGTGCATGGCATAAAAGCTGCACAAATAAGTGCTCTTGCAGAACAGTGTTTGATATAGATGCATGATTCTGGTGTGACAGTGACTTCATTGACTTGTGATGGTGCTGCAACAAATATTGATTCAGCTGAAAAGTTGGGTTGTAACTTAGATGTGAGTAACATGGTTACTCATTTCCTCCACCCAGTTACCAAACAGCGAGTTTTTTCTGGATGCTGCCACATGTTGAAATTGGTTAGGAATATTTTAGGTGACAGGAAATACTTACGTAATGGGTCAGGTGAGATAATAAAGCTGAATTTTATTGAATGTTGAATGAGTTGCAACCAAACGAAGGTATGCATCTAGGGAACAAAGTCATGAATTCACACATACATTATAGGAAAATGAAAATGAAGGTCAAATTAGCTTCACAGGTTTTAAGTAAGTATGTTAGTGATGCTCTACTTTATTGTTCAAGTAAACACATTGAAGGTTTCCAGGGTTGTGAAGCTATGGCAGAATTTATACAGATATTTAACATTCTCTTTGATTTTCTAAATTCTAGGAGTGTAAGGGGTAAATAATTTAAGAAAGCTCTGAATTTACAGATTATTTCTGAAATCAAATATTTCCTTTTGAGGGCCAAACAGTACATTATGCAGCTACAGGAGGGATTCAGTGACAAGCTCGTGTACTTATCCACCAGCAAGACAGTTTTTTGGGGGTTTCTAATTGATATTGAGAGCACCATTTCAATGTGTGATAACTTTGTAGGGGACTCATCAGAAAACTTTCTACTGAAGTATTTTCCTTTATATAAAGTAAGTCGTGACCATCTTGAGAGACTGTTTAGTTATATTAGATCTCAGGGTGGACATAATAATAACCCCACTGCTAGGCAATTCACTGCTGCATTGAAGAAAATATTAATTAGTTCTGAGTTACATGAATCCAGAAATGGCAACGCTCTCCCACTGGACAAAATCAGTATTTTGACCGCTCAGGACAAGTCTCCTGAGGATGTGATAAATTCACCATTTCCTAAAATAAGAATGTTAGAGTATTCATCTGAGGTATTATTCCAAACATCTCTTCAACATTGCCTTCTGGATCATGCCTATATTGTATTACATGGAAAGACAAACTACAATGACATGACATGGGCCATCTCTGAGTACATTGCAGGGTTTGCAGTCAGGAGTTTATAAAGTAAGATTCTATGTCCAGAATGTCTCAGCTTCCTTTGGCTTTATTTCAGTCAAAGATAGGAGTGGTTTAGTTAAACCATCAAGATTTTTGCAAAATTTGTAAATTTTGTAAAATTGCATTCAGGCAAAGTATTAGTATGAGGGATGTTAGAGTTCCTTCTGCTCAGAGTTCATTTAATGTCAAGCGTCTGGTTTGTAAAGTGGTACAAGAGTGCATAGGAACTGATATTTTTGAGGATATTAAAAGCCATTTTCTTGACCAGGAACATGAAACTAATCATTTCCCATTGCTAATTGAAGCAATTGCCAACATATATTTGACCATAAGATTTCACCACTTTTGTTGAAACTACAATGATCAAATGGATCCCTCGCAAATTCGCCAGCATTTTACCAAACTGGTATTGTTTTCCGGACAATCGCGAAAAAATGAATTCTTTGTCTACTGGTACGCAACACACATACTGAAATATATTTAATTAGAATGTATTTTGAGTGTTCTGACTAGTAAAATATTAGGCCTAGTCATGTGTACATTGTGAGGAAAGCAACGGGAAACTACCTCACTCCTCATTTCCCTAGTACGACTCTTCAGTGATGCCTAGGCCATCTATGACAGCTGATGGCAGAGCTGTTGAGGATACAAACAGCCTTAGGGCTGAAGACTGCACATACATGTGTACATTATTTTATATGATGTGAATATCATTGAAAGTGTAATATTTGTGAGTGTTGTATGTACCTTATTTTATCTCACTTAAAGTACGTATAGTTAATTAAGGTGTGGCTATTTTATTTCATTGCATTACAACAACTATCGAGGTATCTCACTGATTAGTATACCAGGCAAAAATATTCACTGGCATCTTGAAAAGGAGGGTGTGATCAATAGTTGAGAGGAAGTTGGATGAAAACCAGTGTGGTTTCAGACCACAGTGGGGCTGTCAGAATAAGATTTTCAAAATGCGCCAGGTAATTGAAATATGCTAGGAGGGGAATAGACAGTTGTGTATATGTTTCGTAGATGTAGAGAAAGCACATGACACGGTACTGAGGGAAAAGGTGTTTGCCATACTGGAGGACTATGGAATTAAAGGTATATTATTAAACTCAATCAAAGGCATTTATTTTGACAATAGGCCTTCAGTGAGAATTGATTGTAGAATGAGTTCTTGGTTCAGGCTATATACAGGGGTTAGACAAGGCTGTAATCTTTCACCTTTGCTGTTCGTAGTTTACATGGATCATTTGCTGAAAGGGATAAAGTGGCAGGGAGGAATTCAGTTAAGTGGATATTTAGTAAGCAGTCTAGCCTATGCTGACGACTTAGTCTTAATGGCAGATTGTGCCGAAAGCCTGCAGTCTAATATCTTGGAACTTGAAAATACGTGCAATGAGTATGGTATGAAAATTAGCCTTTCGAAGACTAAATTGATGTCAGTAGGTAAGAAATTCAACAGAATTAAATGTCAGATTGGTGATACAAAACTAGAACAGGTCGATAATTTCAAATCGTTAGGCTGTATTTTCTCCCAGGATGGTAATATAGTAAGTGGGATTGAATCAAGGTATAGTAAAGCTAATGCAGGGAGCTCGCAGTTGCGATCAACAGTATTCTGTAAGAAGCAAGTCAGCTCCCAGGCGAAAGTATCTTTACATCGGTCTGTTTTCAGACCAACTTTTCTTTACGGGAGCGAAAACTGGATGGACTCAGGACATCGTATTCATAAGTTAGACGTAACAGACATGAAGGTAGCGAGAATGATTGCTGGTACAAGCAGGTGGGAACAATGGCAGGAGGGAACTCGGGACGAGGAGATAAAGGCTAATTTAGGAATGAACTCGATGGATGAATCTGTACGCATAAACCGACTTCGGTGGTGGGGCCATGTGAGGCGAATGGATGAGGATATTATACCTAGGAGATTAATGGACTCTGGTATGGAGGGTAGGAGAAGTAGAGGGAGACCAAGACGACGATGGTTAGCCTCAGTTTGGATTTAAAGATGAGAGATATAGAACTAAATGAGGCCACAACGCTAGTTGCAAATCGAGGATTGTGGCGACCTTTATTAAATTCACAGAGGCTTGCAGACTGAACGCTGAAAGGCATAAGTCTATAATGATAATGCATGTATGTATGTATGTATGTATGTATGTATGTATGTATGTATGTATGTATGTATGTATGTGTGTATGTATGTATGTATGTATGTATGTATGTATGTATGTATGTATGTACGTATGTATGTATGTATGTATGTATGTATGTATGTATGTATAGATTACAAAATAATCCTTGAGATGAATTAATTAATTTCATCAAGTGTACTAATGTAAAAGTATGTCTCTATTTTTTTATGTGATTTACTTGGCTCAAGAATTCTATAATAATTAGGCCTATTCACCTCATACTTGCTGGTCTTCCAGGATATCTTTATTATTGACCGTGTTTTATTTTATTTATAGGCCTACAGACTGTGTATATTTTATTGTGTATTATATTTTGTGTTGATGTGTACTGTATATGGTATGTATATAAATATTAATGGTCCATAACCTGTCTTATCCTTTCTCTAATGCCTATTGCTCACGGTAAAATGTTTCGTAAAATTTGTTGTACAATTAATTTTATAGAAATTTGGTGAAAACAAGTTGTGTTGCTCACGGTAAAATTATTTTATAGAATCCGTGGAAGCATCAGGATGGCCATCTACGAACTCACTTCTGAACTAAGACGTGCATGTGCTGCCATCTATCGATACACTTTTAAATCAAGAATCAGCTGTTCAACTTACATTGCTTTTGAGAGTATGGCTCCAACAAACAAAGCAAAACTTGCTGCTTTAGCTGCAATTATATGTTGTATAGTGGTAAAATGGAAGAAAAGAAATGCCAGGAAATGCTGGACTCAGGATTGGATCAAAAGAAGAGAAGAAGGTAGAGGATTGCTGTCCTTGGTCGAAACGTACTTGAGGTTAGAAGACCAGCATTCATATAGGAATTAGGCGATTGTGTTTTCTGCCTCTCTTCTTGCATTTCTGTTGTGGTAATGTGGCGTTTTAATTTCATGCAAACAAGGATATTTCTGGCATTCGTCCAGTAAAAGGCTAACTACTTCCTTAGTCCACCCGGATCCTGCCATTTTAGAAAGAAGTGTTCGTTTATAGGTGGGCCGGCACAAGGTTGCACTTGACAGTTGTACGTCATGTTGGCACCTCTACAAAAATGAAATGAAGAACGTCACCCGTCAATCAGAATCACCAATCTACTACTTTTTATATGTCAGATACAGCTACGCATTTTATTCATGTTAATTCGTATTTAATTCCGTATAGTGCTTATAATCTTTTATTTGCTTACACAGATATGAGCATTTAATAAATGTTATAAGGCTTAAGCGAGCCACAAAATAAATACGAACTATTTTCAGTTGATTGTTGTTGGCAATATGGGTAGTATAGTGGTGCCATCTGTAACTAGCTTGACTACTGCATTGAAGTGTTGCCGTTATGTCTGTCGTCGCTGGCACGTGGTCAGGTGTGATTCGCGCGTTTATGAAAGTTTTGTTTTCATTGTGAGATAATTCTGAAGTTTCATTTTAACGAATGCCGTGCGATGTCTCGGAAACGACAACATAGTCATGAAACGCGAAGTGATAATTCTTTGCGCCATGGCGGTGTGTCCCTTAATAGTCAGGCATTAGAATTAGTGCGGAGAACTCGCGAGTTTTATGAGAGAGAGAGGAAATTCGTACGCTTGTACAGCCGTCTCTCTGTTCCTGCAGATCATATTGTGGAACGCATACGTCAAACATTAGGGCTTTCAAAGCGTACTGTTATTGACAGAGGTGTCCGCCTCCAAAAATAGAAGTAAAAAGGGACTGTGTCTGTGTCGGTGCGACGTAAAACAACTAGCAAAAAAAAGGGACTGGGGTACACATAGCAGTAGCGGAAATGGGGCTGATAGTAGGGACTTATTTCACAGCACTTCGGGAAGAAACGAATTGAGCTATCTCCTGTAACAGGAATTAATTATTTCCAGACTGATGCAATAGGAAAAGACGGTACCGTACGATGATTACAGCTCAAAGTCCCTTCTGTCATTGTTATGGACAATGTACCTTACCACTCCGTAATGATGAACAAGACCCCTCCTTCGAGCATCAGTAAAGAACTGTTAGTGGAATGGCTGCAGTAAAGAAATATCCCAACGCATATGTGTATGACTAAATTAGTCGACGAGGTAGCGAAGGAACAAGGGCACGAGGTTATTAGGTTGTTGCCGTACCACTGTCACTTCAACCTCAATAAATTGGTACGGTATGGGGTGAAGTAAAACATTACGTACCGGTACGCACTAATAACAAGTCCTTCACAATTACTGAAGTGGAAGGACTGTTTCGGGAGAGTATTGCTCGAATGGATGCGGCTTTGTGGATGAAGAAAGTTAGCCATGTCGCAACATTCATTAACTCGACAATGGCAATACATGGCATCATCAGTGATTTTACTTGAAATCTTTTGTGTTAGTACCGGTATATATTATTCTAACATTTAGGTGTATTCAAAGTGAGATTCGTGTCGACCGATTTCTTTAGTAACATCGCGATTATAAGAATTTCGTAGTATATTTATCTCGTATCATTTTGTGTGATAAATAATCGGTGAGTTGAAAGTTCGATTTTTGTCGGCGGATTTCATTTGTTTTGTGTATCATCGCGATGATATTAAAAACATTTCTTCCATGTTTTTAAAAACTCACATGTCGTGCAATCAGCTGTTGTTGCGGCGGCAAAATCGCTTCGCGCGCCATTGCAGTGTGACCAACATTGTGCGCAGCTGTCATGTGCAACCTTACGCCGGCCCACCTATACAATCGAGCTTCACAATCTCCTCACGACGTAGCGCCAGCATCATCGTGATGTCAGCTTCGCTGATTGGTTTGTTTCGTAAAATTAATTTTACGGAATAGAACATGTCCTATTTTATGAAAAGTTTTATCAAAGCTTTTATAAAACTTGAATTTGACCGTGAGCAACAGAAATTTTATAAAATTAAACTATTGTACAATAAATTTGACAGAACATTTTTCCGTGAGCAACAGGCATAAGATATGTCTTTATGAAAATGTTCCATTATTTTTAGTTGCACCTTGGAAATCGGCAATTCGTTTGTGCAAAATACAATCTGATATAATAACAGGCTATTTGAGCTCATATTTCCGAATTTAAACTACCGGTCCTGCGATTAAAACAGTGTTCTGGACTGTCCCGTGCTTATCATTATGACTAAGGCACTTTTCTACTGCGTTAGATACGTTAACCAATGAAATAATATCACAGACATCTTTTAAAATGACAGACTCTAATAGGAATTAACGTGACTCGGATAGGAATTAACTAGCACTGCTGGTAAAGCCAACATGGCGATGCATGCAAACTCGGCTTCAGCCAGCCAATGCATTGCGGTAGGCATTGCCATCTCTATGTTATTCTGTGCTCGGTGGTCCTAACTACGTAGGTGCGGAATTTTAAACAACTGAACTCACTGCTCCATCAAGCAGCGCCAAACCTCATTGTTGCCACCTTATGCACGTAGGCGTGCGGAATTTGAGATCCACGCGCTTTTTAACAGCTGTCAGGTCCTGACAACGTTCACTTGTTTTGCTGAGGAGTTTGAACAAGTGAACATGGCTAACTTCACTGCTGCCACCTAGGGGCGCCGAATTTAAAATCCATATGGTTTTTAACAGCTGTTAAGGTGATAGCTGCCATATTTAAACACGTGGACGCGGAATTTGAACAGATAAACTCACTGCTGCTATGTTGACAGAGCCTAATCTCATTGTTGCCACCTCATGTACGTAGGGGCGCGGAATTTGAAATCCAATTGCCTTTTTGACAGCTGTCAGTTCCTAACCATGTAGGCACTGCTAACCTCACTGCTGGCATCTAGACAGGACCTAACTTCATTGCTTGCACCTAGGGGCGCTGAATTTAAAATCCATATCCGTTTCACAGCTGACTTCTGCTAACCACGTGAGCGTGGTATTTAAACAAGCTATCCTCACTGCTATTACTTTGACAGACCCTATCCTTACTTCGGAGCGTGGAATTTAAATGATCATGACAGGGACTTAGCCACGCTGCGGAATTTTTGAAAGCCCCTTCCCGACCCTATTTTGGGACTTAAGTCACGCCGTAGAACTTTCTTGGACGAGGCTAGGTGGTCTAACTACAGTGGAGCTGCCGTTCTCGACATCACACAGCCCTACCAAGCGACCGCTGCTCAGCCCTCGACACATTCCTAAACGCGTAGCCACTTCGCTTAGTAAAGGTGTGTTGCAGTAATACACACACAGGTGTTTAGAACACAGAATTTACCGACTGATGTTTCAACGAAGTGCCTCGGCCTACCAAGCGACCGCTGCTCAGCCCTCAAAACATTCCAAACCGCGTATCCAATTCGCTTAGTAAAGGTGTGTTGGTGATTAGAACACAGAATGTCCGGACTAGGGTCTTAACGAAGTGTCTTGCCCTACCAAGCGACCGCTGCTCAGCCCTCAACACATTCCTAACTGCTAGCCATTTCGCTTAGTAAAGGTGTGTTTGTGTTTAGAAGACAGAATGTCTCGACTGGAGTCTTAACGATGTGCCTTGGCCAACGAAGTGAACGCTGCTCAGCCCTCAACACATGCCTAACCGCGTAGCCAATTCGTTTAGTAAAGGTGTGTGTAGAGTAACACATGCACAGCTGTTTAGAACACAGAATGTCCCGACTGGGGACTTAACGAAGTGCCTTGCCCTACCAAGCGACCACTGCTCAGCCCCAGCATATGCCTAACCGTGTAGCCAAATCGTTTAGTGTAGGTGTGTTAGTGTTTAGAACATAGATTGTTCCGACTGGGGTCTTGCCTTGCCCTACCAAGCGACCGCTGCTCAACCTCGACACGTGCCTAATCGTGTAGCCAGTTCGCTTAGTATACGTGTTTTGCACACTTTTATCGGAGAGTTTGCCTTTTTCGGTCTCAGCCTAGTAGCACAAGGAAGATTGATATCTACATCGCTGTTCATTTACGAAGGTGATGGGTCAGCACACTCTTATCGGAGGGTCTGCCTTTTAACGGTCTCAGCCCGCTAACACAAGGACAGGCCATCTTGTGCAATCGCCCCTAGGACGTCCATCTTGCGCAATCGCTCCTAGGCCGTCAAATACATTTATGAATATATTACGATCGAATGTGGTAAGTTGTAGACATAAGGTTGTGGTAACAAGATACTGATATGCAAATATACTAGATAATAATCGTAACTCTGTAGAATTTTACAATATTCCTCCGTGAGCCACGACAAGTAGTCGGCGCACACAGTAACAACTGCTGCTTCTTCAGTAATTTAACGCTTATTTCCTGTCGTGAGACACGTGCCAGCTAGCTCGCTGCAAGCAAAATGACCACTTCGAATGTACTGTGTGTTAAATGCAGATCTCTTGCTGTTTTTATTTACTCATCGCAAATAAATTATAATTTTCCCTTTCAATTTGTAAGTATTGTTAATCAGAGGTAAGCTAATAAACATGTGTGTAATTTAAGTTTGCACTGTGCAGTGTGATATTGGTAATGGTTTACACGTCAGCGCCTTCGAAAACCGAGTGAATCTATGACCTATTATCTTAGAAGCACTAGTTTGTATGCGTGCGTAGTTTTACGATGCAGAGTAATAGTGGCAGTGATTATTGTTTTACAGTTTATTCACATCAGGCAAATGCTATGGAGGCTGTACCTTAGTTCGAACCCACTGTTGTTGTCGCCAACCTACAGACTCAGTTATGTGTTCTGTAGCGTTAACTACATGTCTTTTAGAACGCTGAAGGCATGTGTGTAGCTATTAGATTGTAGCAGTTACGAACCCCATGTCGCCAACCTCAGCTATGCGCCCTGTAGTAGTCAACTATCTGTCGTTTAGAACTATGAAGGCATGTGTGTAGCTATTAGCTTGTAGCGGGTTCGAACCCCTACGTCGCCAACCTACAGACTCAGCTATGTGCCTTGTAGTTGTCAACTGCATGTCTTTTAGGAAAGGCATGTGTTTTGCTATTAGCTTGAAGCGGGGTTCGAAAACCTACGTCGCCAACGTACAGACTCAGCTATGCGCCCTGTAGTCGTCAACTACATGCTTTTAGTACATCAGCTTATTTTGTTTCACAGTAGGCAAAATAATGGAGCTGTATGAGCACGGCCGCTTCTACTGTGTGTAGCTATCAGCTTGTAGCGGTTTCGAACTCCACGTTGCTAACCTACAGACTCAGCTATGTGCCCTGTAGTCGTTAACTACGTGTCTTTAGAGCGTTAAAGGCATGCGTGTAGCTATTAGATTATAGCGGGTTCGAACCCCACCTATAGACTCAGCTATATGCCCGGTAGTCGGGAACTACATGCCTTTAGAACATGAGAGCGTGCACGTAGCTTGTAGCGGGTTCGAACCCCCTACGTAGCCAACCTACAGACTCAGCTATGTGCCCTGTAGTCGTCCGCTACGTCTTTTAGAACGTTGAAGGCATGTGTGTAGCTGTTAGTTTGCAGCGGGATTCGAACCCCTACGTCGCCAACCTACAGACTCAGCTATGTGCCCAGTAGTCGACAACTGCATGCTTTTAGGACATCAGTTTATTTTGTTTCACAGTAGACAAAATTATGGAGTTGTATGAGCACGACCGCTTCTAGTATGTGTAGCTATCAGCTTGTAGCGGGTTCGAGCCCCTACGTCGTCAACCTATAGACTTGGCTATGTGACCTGTAGTCGTCAACTACATGCCTTTAGAACGTCAGTAAATAAATATTATCCTACCGAAGACCTACAACAACTACATAGGGCTATGTTTCACGGACAGATGCCCTTCACGTTACCACTTTTTCACAGCAGGTAAAATGCTGCGGCTGTATGACCACGGTGTTTCTAGTGCGCATAGCTATATTCACACCAGGGAAATGCTAGGGAGTTGTACCTTATTTCGAACACTACCTATAGATTCAGCTATGTGCCCTGTAGTCGTCAACTACATGCCTTTAGGCCAAAGAATGGAGCTATATCTTAATTAAGACCACGGTCACTTCTACTGTGTGTAGCTTTAGCTTGTAGCGAGTTCGAACCCTACGTCGGTAACCTACAGACTCAGCTATGTGCCCTATAATCGTCAACTGCTTCCCTTTAGGCAAAATACTGGAGCTGTAATGAGGATCGCTTCGATTGCGCGTAGCTATTAACTTCTAGCCTGTTCGAAACCTACGTCGCTAACCTACAGACTCAGCTATGTGCCTCGTAGTCGTCAACTCCATGCCTTTAGGACGCGCTGAAATTGTTACATCCCGGGGTTTGAGCAGTGGTTTCCGAGGTGTATGCTATGAAATGAAAGTATTATCACAACCATTACTTATAATTTATGCAAGTCACACCCTGCAAAAATCTTGCTGTGTAGCAAAAAAATGCTGACTAGATATTTGAACATTGATCGACACGTGCGTTGTCACGTCAACGTCATGCAAGCAGAATCTTGGAAAAAATGCTGACCGATAATGAACTTTGATCGATACGCCGGTATATAAGCAGACAAGCAATTCTTCTCCCTCTCTTACTTTCAACGAAGCAGCGTTCGTGTGAAGTTGAACAATTTGTGTGTTTAATATCTGCTGTCTATACAATCTGCTGTCTGCAAAAAATCTTTCAGCTTGATTTTCTACATAAATCTGAACAGTAAGTTTGATTTTTAATGTATATTTTATTATTAACGTTTCCTTACATTTCACGTCTGCACATCTGAGGAGGATGAGGAGGAAACTATTATCTTGTCAGCTGTTACATTTTAAAATTTCATGGACAACGTAGATAAGGTAACAGCATCAAAAAATCCACAGCGTGGCTAAGTCCCGTCAAAATAATTAGATAGCAGCAATGAGTTCGCTTGTTTAAATTCCGCTCCCACATGTTTAACGATGGCAGCTGTCATCTTAACAGCTGTCAAAAAGCATATGAATTTTAAATTCCACTCCCCCCCTTACATGCATAATATGGCAGCAGTGATGTTTGGGTCTGTTAAAATGGCAGCAGTGAAATTAGCCATGTTCACTTGTTTAAACTCCTCAGCAAAACAATTGCACGTGTTCAGGATTTGACAGATGTTAGAAAAAATTACTTATTGTTATGTACTGACAGATGCAATATCTGCGAATCATAAACGGTACATTGTTTCCTACTCCATTCCAGTGGCTTCCAGTGCTGAGTAACATCCTTCTTCATCCGATCAGAAGACCAAAAGAATAATGTTCTTCAGTGGTCAAGAATGCGCAAGAACAAAGCACTCCCAATACATGAAGACGCGAGTCAACTAGAAACACCTACTGTAGACTGAAATCCCACAAACCGTGAATAGATTCAGTGCTGTTGTAAAACAAATATTTTTGAAAAATATAATTTGATGGCGATTATTGCTGCTATTGTTCTATCCTTAATGTGTGCTGTAAATTTGGTCCCTTGTACTTGCAATGTGATTCCCATGTACTTGTTAAGTTGTCCGTCCAAGTATATGATATCATCTGTCGCCTGCCTCCCCTTCCTTACAAGTCATTGTCACAGCAGTCGTGGCCTTCAGTAAGGTACAGCCCCAGAATTTACCTGGCGTGAACATGGGAAATCACGGAAAACCATCTTTTGGGCTGCCTACAATGGGGTCCTAACGTACTATTTCCCGGATGCAAGCTCACAGCTGCGCGCCCTTAACCATACGGCCAACTCGCCCGGTACTCACACACACACAATGATCACTGACTTCATAAAATCCTGCTCGCATGCACTTTTGTGATTGCACTTCTCATCTGACTATTCGATCCCCTCCCCTAGTTCCTGTTACACATGGCATCCGGGGTGTAAAAATCAGTTTCTATGTTTCTGTTTTCATCATCCTGTTACTCAACAGCTCTTATACTTGTCTAGCTGTTGCGCTGTTATTCTTATCTGCTTTATTAAGAAAGGTTCCTACGCAAGTATATGTACTACCCTTAGTCTCTAAAGATTCGTTTTTATGTGCCCAGCATTCTTTTTATATATACTTGTTTATTAGTTCCTTCCATATTCCTTTAATTTATACATATTACACTTGTGTGTTCGCCAAATATCCCGTGTTTGTCTGCTGCCTTTCTTGATTTTATGAAGTTTATTGCCTCTTTTTCCCATTATTCCGCAATTGGTTTCCATATCCCCTCTGTGATTGAATCTTCTCCAGATTTCATCCTGTCAGCATCTCTGTGGTTGAGTGTATTTCATCATCTATATTTCACTATGCCAGCAAGATGCTTTGTAAATGCGTTTCTGACGCATAAATTCGTATTTTCTTGTTATTGATTCTTTTCTTCGGCTTTTGCGCCTCTCCCACTGTCCTTCTTGCCTGTTTTTCTGTGTAATTTGCTTGTTTTCCTGTTAAGATCCGCTTGTACTTCTTCCATATTTTTCTGGACTTCTTGTGATCCATGCTGTATTTAACGCGCTAAGTGTTTCTTTCTTTTTTCATGACATTCCTGATAAAACCATGTTTGGGATTTCCGTAGTTTACTGCCGATAATGTATTCTACTATTGTTCAGCTCAAGGCCCGTTCCAGACCTTCAACTTCGCTTGGAGTCTCCTGTACTTCTGGAAATCATATTCGTGTTGTTTGCTTTAGGCTACTTATACTAGGTTCCCGTATCTTTGTGTAGACATTTTGGACGTTGCTTCTTATTGATCCGTTACTGAAAGTGAGGTTGACGTCTTTATTTTAGGGATTTGCTGTTATCGGTGTTGTGTTCGAGTTCCATACTCCTTCTTGTCATAGTGGTGTAATACAATTCCCTCCGTAAAACATTATGTCTACTGAGGTCATTCCGTTGTACACAATGCATGTGACAAGAATTAAGTACCTCCGTGGAATAAGGTTGAATGTAACACTTGGACAATCTTTGAGGAGACGAAAAAACAATGTTAGGGTACGAAAACCTTAAATTTGTTCATGAAAATATTAAGACAATGTTAATTAGAAGACAGACAACATACTTCCATCACACATTATATTTCCTCCATTTTAAAGTATTGAGAAGCCTCCGTGGCTCAAACGGTAGCGCGTCGGGGCTCACCGCTGGATACCGTGGTTCAAATCCCGGTCACTCCATGTGAGATTTGTGCTGGACAAAGCGGAGGCGGGAAAGGTTTTATTCCGGGTACTCCGGTTTTCCCTATCATCCTTCATTCCAGCAACACTCTCCATTCTCATTTCATAGCATCTATCATTCATTAATACATCACTTTGGGAGTGGCGACCCCATCGTATTAAGAGCCTATATCTGCTTCATTCATTACATCCCTGACCCGGTCAATGACTGGAAAACAGGTTGTAGGTTTTCATTTTTTCATTTAAAGTATTGAACAAATGTTACTTTTCCAGCTTGACGGAGGAAGAAAGTTGGGTGTGATAAACTTTTTATAGCCTATATAAATTTGAGATTGGACGAACGATGGATGTAGTATAACATGCACTCTAACCATTCCTCAACCACTCATTTTCTCACTGTCTTACTAAATTTATTAAAGCATAACAAAATCTAACAATGGAGCATTTACAATGTACAGAATTTAGCAACAAATGTTTTATGTGTTAAAATAATGATGTTTCAGTCTTCTCATTCGCGTATCCCATCCTTTGGTTGGCTACGTTTTGGTGTGTCTGTGCAGACAAGGAGTAATAAAAGTCCCTGTAGGCCCTATTTTTGTTCCAAAGGGAACCCATGTTCACAAGGTCATGCTTTTTGTCAGAAGTAATGGGAAGAGGAACAATATATGTTGGCGAGAAGATTTCTGCGAGAAGTGGTAACATCTTTTCTTTTCCAAACTTGGTTATCACATACTGTGATCATGGTTGAAGAACATTGTGGCTCTTTCTAACCATGATGATGTGTGGGTTAAAACTGGAGAACTGAAGCCACATATTCTGGGTAATTTTAAGGTTCGGATCACCTTTTATGTTTCTATCAATAGACGAAAAATCTATAAAACCATTCTGTTCCATTTCTACGACTTCAAAAGATCTAGTAACACCAGCATATGCAATAACGTATTTCCATCCCTCTGGAAACATAACACTAGATGCTTTTATTGCCCTCTCAATTACGGCGAAATCCCTATCACAGGGAAGAAATCTATGGCCAGAACATAGAAACGTTCGTTCAATTCCAGAAGAGAATCCTGAATAAATAAAAAACTGGTATAGGCCTATTAATTTCAAATTATTATTTTGCCCAACTCACCGATCAATAAGATACAATAAGACTTCTTTCTTCAGAAAGTGGTAATTTTGAAAGAAATATTTGTATTGAAATGATACATATATGAGGTGACTTCTACAGAATCCCTCTTGGCAATACACTCGTGCCAAAGATGCATTGTTGCTTGGTTTCTTCCCATGTCAAAAATAGCAAGGTTATATAACAAGAGAGTTTCCGCTGATAGAAAATACTGCTGTGCCTAAGATCTGGACAAAACAACACTTGCTGCATATCCTTACATTCACAACATAACTGGGGTTTGTCTTTGATTTTTAATGTCAGAATTGAGGTACGCATGTGCACTATCTGCCCTTGCATTGTTGAATCAATTTTAATTAGTATCTCCTGCCTCGATTTTTTATTTTCTGCTGCTTGAAACTTAACAAAAAGTTCGTCATATACTCTGCATGTGTCGCTTCTCGGTAGTCCAAACTTGGTGTTGCGTGTGGACTATTGTGATGACGGTCACGTTTGTCCACCGGTGTTCTGTATGCATTTTTCAATTTACCTTGTCAAATTTGTACCCTTCCAAAAGATATCTGGTATGTGTTGTGATGTTTGGAACATCACAGCATGTACTAAATTATCGAACACCGAGATCGATAGCTGCAGTCGCTTAAGTGTGGCCAGTATCCAGTATTCGGGAGATAGTAGGTTCGAACCCCACTGTCGACAGCCCTGAAAATGGTTTTCCGTGGTTTCCAATTTTACACCAGGCAAATGCTCGGGCTGTATCTTAATTAAGGCCACGGCCGCTTGCTTCCCAATCCTAGCCCTTCCCATCGTCGCCATAAGACCTACCTGTGTCGGTGCGACGGAAAGCAATTAGCAAAAAAATGATCGAAATGTGTAATTATTTGGAAAGATGTATATATTTAATTAGTGATAGGTCATATGTCCGCCTCTGTGGTGTAGTGGTTAGCGTCATCAGCTGCCACCCCCGGAGGCCCGGGTTCGATTCCCGCCTCTGCCACGAAATTTGAAAAGTGGTATGAGGGCTGGAACGGGGTCCACTCAGTCTCGGGAGGTCAACTGAGTAGAGGTGGGTTCGATTCCCACCTCAGCCATCCTGGAAGTGGTTTTCCGTGGTTTCCCACTTCTCCTCCAGGTGAATGCCGGGATGGTACATAACATCAGGCCACGGCCGCTTCCTTCCCTCTTCCTTCGCTATCCCTTCCACAAGGCCCCTGTTCAGCATAGCAAGTGAGGCCGCCTGGGCGAGGTATTGGTCATTCTCCCCAGTTGTATCCCCGACCAAGAGTCTGAAGCTCCAGGACACTGCCCTTGAGGCGGTAGAGGTGGGATCCCTCGCTGTGTCCGAGGGAAAAGCCGACCCTGGAGGGTAAACAGATGATGATGATGATGATGATGATAGGTCATATAAAATTATTACGTTTATATATAGGGTTTTTAGTCATCCATGTCACATCATCACCTCATTTCTTTGTATCACGGCTATAACGTACTCTGAACGAAGGACTTCTTGAGTAAGATATTACAACATCAATCGTATTAACAGCTTGCAGTAAATTTCTAGTAGCCGAGGTCAGGTGACGGGACGCACCTTGCTAATTTTAGCCCATTACCAGGAAAATACGTCATCAAGCTTGGAAGAATCCTTACCCCTTCCATACTCTGAAGAGACAGTTAAAGCCTTGTTAACGCCTACTTTTCGAAGTTCGCTACATGACGCTTTTATTGCCCGGGAAAGTTCAACATATGTGAATGGACGTTTTGGAACAAGATGATGGATATACAACGATGGATAGGAGAAGGGATAGTACATAGGATCTTACTGGACCATGTGATGTGGAGATTTCGGACTCTATATATGTCAACGACAAGATCTGGAGAGGGCAATTCTATCGTTCAGTTCTAATCTATTCTATCATTACAACGGAGAACGTCTTTACATCGGAGAAGGTCTTAAAGCTGAACATTTTAACTTAATGCACTTCGCATCTGAGTGGAGCACAACTCAAAATTACTCTCAGTGAGATCTGATTATGTCAATGACGAGATTTAACGTCAAGGAGTCCGGTTTTGACTGGTATAGGACAGGAGAAGTGTTGTTATGCATTTAGTTACGCTACAATTCTGTAAAACGGAAGACTACAAGGTCTCCATGAACGTAACCCATGATGGTTTTGCTATTGATTTAGGATTCATTACAACTGTATGTAAGTAGTAGTAGTAGTAGTAGTAGTAGTAGTAGTAGTAGTAGTAGTAGTAGTAGTAGTAGTACTTATTGCTGAACATAACAGGCTTCCGCCCAATACACGTCCTTTTTCACATCAGGTTATAAATTAAAATTAATTAAAATAAAATAAGTACCGGTAAATTAAATTAAATTAAATTCTATATCTACAGTATATGAGCCTTGAACAACTCCTTCTCGGATGTCCAGTGGCCATGGCATTTTGGCAAACAGCATATGAGCTAACAATGGCAATTGTCAAATTAAAATGGCATGATAGAGTAAAATAGTTAACGTAAGGTTAAGGCATATAATAATAAAGAGCAGGATGTCGCAACTATGTGGACCTACTTCTACCTCCTACCCTGTCAGCATGTCTAATGGAATTATTACTACATGCTGACGTTGTCTTAGCCTCTAAAGTACTGAGTGCCCATCTTTTTCTGACCTATTTATGCTCGCTATTTCACTATTTACATTCCATGCCATTATACCATATACTACCTCGTATTTCTATGAGACATAGTTTTCTCACTGCGCATAAAAACTTTTTCAAGCCACTGTCATTCCTCCACTGATTTGCTATCCATACAGTATTTTTTGTTCATCTCTCTTTGTATACACATTTTTTGCCGCTTAGCATTTAAGAATTTTGCCCTTAATTTCTCTGTTCCAATAAAATCACAAAGAAAATATAAGCCATCATGTTCAGCCTCACATATTATACACTGGGGGCTCTTTCTGCTCCTATTCCACCCTTTATTTCTATGCATCCCCATCAGTCACCATAGTAACCCACCCTTTCATCTTCCGACCCCAAATCATATACATAATTTGGAGAACTGGTATACCTTGTAGAATAGGCTAACCGAAGGCCTTTCCCTACATTCTTCAAAACATTTCTGGATCTGTATGTCCTTAATTCTCATTGTTAGGGCCCGCTGCATTCTGCTATTGTTCCCCTTCCATCCCTCTCGCCAAGTATATCCCATACCCAGTTCCTCAACATAACTTTTTATTTTTGCTAGCCAACCGACATCATACATTCCTTCCAGTTCATATCTATATATTTCCTGCAGTAGAATGCCGCCGCTACATCGTCTTAGTCTAGTCCAATAGTTTAAAACCCTTTTGACACAGTTCAACTCTATAAATTCCCCACATAAGACTAGAGCCCCCACATTAGCTGTGCATTGCGGTAGCCTCGTAACAGTCCTGCTGTACGTATATATTATTTGATTCAGGCTATCGCTTTTCTTTTCTAATCCCCACAATTCAACCCCATATAGGGCTCTGCTTAGGACCAGAGATTTTAGTATTAGCCTAAGTATTTTATAATTTGCTCCTGGGTATTTGGCGACTAGAATTTTTATTGCTGCAAGGGGTGCAACCCCCCTCACCTTTCATCTCTTTATGTGGTAATACCAACTTCATTTTTATATTCAGTATCATTCCTAAATATGCTAATTTGTCTACTTCCTCTATTCTTGTCCTTGTATCCGCCATTCCCCTTATTTTTACCCTTGTTTTTCTACTTACAATCATCATCTTTGTTTTATTATAGTTAATTTTCAGCGACCACTTATTTGCATAATCTACTAATTTATCCAGACTTTTCTTCAGTCCACCCCTGGTCAGCGTCGTTAACAGAATATCATCAGCGAAGATCTGTCCTGGGATCTCTATATTACCCCTGCCGGTACAGTCCACCTAGCCTCTCCATGTTCATCCAATACATCATTTATAAACAGTATAAAATGGGTGATAATTTACAGCCTTGTTTGAGGCCCTGCTAGCATTCTATCGGTTTGCTTATTAAATTGTTCTCTACTATATACTCTTTGATACAGCGCCTCTACCGCATGTACAATTTTCCTAGAGACTCCCAGCCTCCCTTTCTGCTCACCGTGTCGAACGCTTTCTCAAAATCTACTGCTGCTAGAAATAAGCTTCCTTTTTCACGCACAATGTATGTCTTCGCTAGCATGTTCGCAATCATGATATTATCTATCGTTTGCCTTTCCCTCCTGAAACCTCCCTGGTATTTAGAGATTAGGCCGTTGTTTTCAGCCCAGTCTCTTAGTCTATTGGCTAAGACACCTTTGTAGACTTTGCTAATGAGCCTAACAGGGTTATACCTCGGTAGTTATTGGGTAAATTTATATTTCCTTTCTCTTTGTATATTGGGCATATTCCCATTCCTTCGGTACCTTTGCTCCGTTGAAAATCCTGTTGAATAGATTTACAATTTCTTAAACCATCTGACCGTATTTACTTATTTGTTTCCAGCATACATTACTAATACCACTCCCCCTCCCCCCCCCGCTGATGTTATCTTCAGATTCCCAATCACCTCCTTAACTTCTTCTATCGTGATATCCCTATCTAGTTCGTGGATGCTTACTTCCACGTTAGACCACGCGGCCTGCTTTCTTTCCTTGTACTCCCAATCGTCCCTTCCTCCTAATAGCTCGCTAAAATATGTCACCCATTTTACATAATCAAAGTTAATTTCTTTTGGACCCTTCCCTCCTGTATTTATCATATGTATTCTCTCCCAAATATTTTCAGTTCGATTCATACTGCATTCCTTATTTATTACCTCTGATTGGCCCTTCAACCACTTCTTCTTCTCCGCAATTTTCCTTTTATACTCTTTCCTCAGTTTACAAAAAGCTTCAGGATCTTTGTTCCTTCCTTTTGCTCTGTACTCTTTTAATGCTACTAGCGCTGCTCTTCTACAAACCTCACATTCTCTATCATACCAGCCATCCCCTTCTGCTTTTTATCTTCTGCTGTGCTCAACTGCCCTTGTCACTCACCTTATAGGGTATTCTAACAGCTCGAGCGCTCTGTCTATGTAATTTTCCATCAGCGCCCTTTCCCAGCCAATTCTAATTAACTGTATCTCCTTATCCATAAATGCATCTAGCTCTCCTTTTGAATTCTCTGTCCATATATATATATATATATATATATATATATATATACACAAACACACTGACTGACAGAGCAAATGCAACACCAAGAAGGAGTGGTCAGAACTTTATGCCAATTGCAGGGTAGACTGACGTCACTGAGGTATGCTCATGATGTGAAATGCGCCGCTGTGCTGCGCACGTAGCGAACGATAAATGGGACACGGCGTTGGCGAATGGCCCACTTCGTACCGTGATTTCTCAGCCGACAGTCATTGTAGAACGTGTTGTCGTGTGCCACAGGACACGTGTATAGCTAAGAATGCCAGGCCGCCGTCAACGGAGGCATTTCCAGCAGACAGACGACTTTACGAGCGGTATGGTGATCGGGCTGAGAAGGGCAGGTTGGTCGCTTCGTCAAATCGCAGCCGATACCCATAGGGATGTGTCCACGGTGCAGCGCCTGTGGCGAAGATGGTTGGCGCAGGGACATGTGGCACGTGCGAGGGGTCCAGGCACAGCCCGAGTGACGTCAGCACGCGAGGATCGGCGCATCCACCGCCAAGCGGTGGCAGCCCTGGACGCCACGTCAACCGCCATTCTTCAGCATGTGCAAGGCACCCTGGCTGTTCCAATATCGACCAGAACAATTTCCCGTCGATTGGTTGAAGGAGGCCTGCACTCCCGGCGTCCGCTCAGAAGACTACCATTGACTCCACAGCATAGACGTGCACGCCTGGCATGGTGCCGGGCTAGAGCGACTTGGATGAGGGAATGGCGGAACGTCGTGTTCTCCGATGAGTCACGCTTCTGTTCTGTCAGTGATAGTCACCGCAGACGAGTGTGGCGTCGGCGTGGAGAAAGGTCAAATCCGGCAGTAACTTTGGAGCGCCCTACCGCTAGACAACGCGGCATCATGGTTTGGGGCGCTATTGCGTATGATTCCAAGTCACCTCTAGTGCGTATTCAAGGCACGTTAAATGTCCACCGCTACGTGCAGCATGTTCTGCGGCCGGTGGCACTCCCGTACCTTCAGGGGCTGCCCAATGCTCTGTTTCAGCAGGATAATGCCTGTCCACACACTGCTCGCATCTCCCAACAGGCTCTACGAGGTGTACAGATGCTTCCGTGGCCAGCGTACTCTCCGGATCTCTCACCAATCGAACACGTGTGGGATCTCATTGGACGCCGTTTGCAAATTCTGCCCCAGCCTCGTACGGACGTCCAACTGTGGCAAATGGTTGACAGAGAATGGAGAACCATCCCTCAGGACACCATCCGCACTCTTATTGACTCTGTACCTCGACGTGTTTCTGCGTGCATCGCCGCTCGCGGTGGTCCTACATCCTACTGAGTCGATGCCGTGCGCATTGTGTAACCTGCATATCGGTTTGAAATAAACATCAATTATTCGTCCGTGCCGTCTCTGTTTTTTCCCCAACTTTCATCCCTTTCGAACCACTCCTCCTTGGTGTTGCATTGTCACTGTCAGTCAGTGTATATATATATAATGTAACCATTCTCTCCCTCTATGGTACTATTCCTCTCTACCTCTTTAGTTTCGTCTCTCCTTACCAAACTCACCCATACCGGGGCGTGGTTCGATTCGTTCCAATCCTCCACCATTATGCTTTGGATATTATCTAGCAAGTCCTCTGAACTCATTACTAAATCTATAAAGCTCCCCCCCCCCCGTTCAGTATTATATGTCATTTTTCCTTCTCTGTCCCCCTCCCAATAACCGTTCAAAATGCAGAAATTCCCAACTTCGCACAATTCTAAAAGTTTTCTACCGTAGTTATTAATTACCTTATCGTTACTACTTCTTCCTGATCCTACTATCGATTCTTCTTCCTTACTATACCTCGGGGGTCGCTCGCCTATTCTGGCATTCCAGTCTCCAAATAACAATATTCCGTCCTCCTCATGCCTCCCTCTAATTATGTTAATTTCTAATAACAATTCCTCGAAAAAAGTATCATTTGCATATGGAGATTCCTTGGAGTGACAGTAGGCAAAAGCCAAACATACATGTTTCTCTCTCCCTGCCTCTCTCCCCTTGTTAAATGTTATCCATATCACACCTTCAAAGCCACTCTCAATATACTCTATACGTTCGTTCAATTCCTCCTGGCACACGGCCCATTTTGCTCAATCTTTTCCCTGACTTGTACCTCACCGTAAATCCTCCCCAAGTTATCTCCCTGCCTATTCCTAGCCATGTTTCCGAAAGCGCTACCATATCTAGGCCTTCTATTAAATGTTTCACTTTTATATTGCCTATGTTACTCAATATTAACAAAGCCTATCTTACAGCCTGGTTACGGCTTTCTTCCTTACCCTCGAACCACCCTCTTTATTCTTACTCCTCGTCACTCTCTCGTTCTCAGCTTCTACCTCCCTTCCATCATTCTTGGACACTTTATCGTCGTCCTTCCTCTCTTTATCATCTAACCCTTTATTCCTTTTCTCCCACAGATCTTTCAAGCTGCTGCTCCTCCCCTTAGTCATAAGGTCTCTCTCTTTCTTGTCACACCCCAGGTCAGCAATCAATGAAAACTCTTTTCCTTTCGGAACACTATCTGCTAATACTTCCTGAACCTGCACATTTGATCTTCCACTCACACTACCTTGCACTGCACTGTTCTCTTGTCTCGTCGCTTCAGCCATCGTTACCACGTTTCCACCCTCCTCTTGGGCGTCTTCCTGTCTGTCTTTTGGCCGCTCCGTTCGTTCCTCTTCCCATTTCATCTCTTCTTCCATACATTTTAGCTTTGCTACTGACCAAACACGCCACCAGATACCGTTCGTTACCACCAGCCTTTGGTCCTTAGTAAATGCTTTAAGGCCTTGATGTCTAGCTCGGCCTAAATGCTTTCGTAAAATTTTCCAATTCTCAACTCCTCTTCCCAAGCCTCTGTTTATCCATATTTTTCACCTTGTAAATTCCTAGCCTTTTTATCACTATATTCGCCATTAAGGTTGATATCAGCTTCACTTTCACTGGTCTCCTGCCTTTTACTTTTCCTACTCTTTCCACGTCGTCCATATCTACTTCACTGAAGTTAGTTTTCAGCTTATTTTGGACAAGGTTCACCACTTTATATAAGCTTCACTTTATCTTCATTTCGCTCTTCCTGTAATCCATATATATATATATATATACACTTCTTCGTCTTTTCTTGATTAACAAGTCCGAGCTCATGCTTCAGGGAGGCCACTTCCTTCTCCAGTTTTTTCACCTGCTCTTTTATGATTCCCGTTGCTCTCTCGTTCTCCTCTATTCTTTTTTCCGTATCTCCCCACTGCTCTTTGATCTATATCTTCATATCTTCAAAACCCTTGGCTTGTTCCTTTCTCAATTCCTTCACCAGTTCATCTCCAGTATATGTTTTAATGGCATCTCCTATCAGCCCTTTGATTCTGTTTTCCATTGATCAAGAAGTGTGGACATTCTCTTTTAGATGTCTCTACTAAAAAAACTATGATCATGCACCCTGGTGCGAAGTGAAGGAACTTTTTTCAAGAAATTTTGTTTTCATACGTTTTCTTTTTACTAAATTTCGTTCATTCATTTGTGGGTTGGCAATATTAATCTTTCTGTTCTATACAGTAACAAATCATTTACTTTAACACAATTTATTCATACAATTCAACACCATCTTCAAAACTATATGCAAGGAAACTACATAACAACATAGAACAAAAGACTGTCTTTCTTATGCTTGAAATCGATTAGTCGCCAAAGGTATAACTTGCGTTCTCCACATTCTCCCACCTTGCAAAAGCAGTTTTGCAACACATCGACAACTGAAAATTTATACTCTTACACTTCACTCATAGATGTGAACCACTATAAGTCTAGTTTCTTGAGTGGTCGAACAGCTCTACCACAGCAAGTCTTGAATTCACTCCTGTTTTCACTCCTGGAGTCACTACTGGCAACATCTTCGTTGTTTACTGTTTCTCCTGTTCGGTATTGTGAAGCATTGGTAAAATCTTTCTTCTCAAGACAGTTTATCTCTAGAGGATAAAGTCTTTGTACTGGACGAAGCAAGACACCAGTTGCTGTCTTAATCCTGCCCAGACGAGTCACATTGTCTCTTCCAGGTAACAGCTCCACCACTCTTCCTAAGGACCAGTTGATTCGCTTCTTGTCGTTGCTCTACACCAACACGATGTCTCCAAGTTGGAGGGATCCCCGTTGCTTTTGGCTCCGTGATTGAAGAAATCCCAAGTATTCTTTTTTGAAGCGCTTTCTAAGGCTCTTTCGAACAGCTTGTAGATAACGCCATCTGTCATTCAAACTGCAAGATTGAACTTGGTCCAAGTCGGCTACATCATTACCCTCTATATTCTGTAGGAACATGGAAGGGCGTAGTGGCTTCAGTTCATCTTCTTCAGAAACATAAGTTAGAGGTCGGTTGTTCATCAAATTCTCACAATCGCACAAATGAGTGCACATTTCTTCATAATTTAGACAAGCCTTGCCCAAATTACGGCGTAGCAAATCCTTTAAAATCCGAATAAGTCTCTCCCAGAATCCTCCCCACCAGGCTGCCGTGGGAGGGTTCAGCTTCCAGGTAATTTTCAGAAGACCACATGTCTTCTCTATTTCAGTCCAGTCCAATTGTTCCAGCGCCTTACGCAGTCCTGTGAAATTCGTCCCATTGTCAGAATAAATGGTATTCACTCTTCCTCTTCTTGCCACAAATCTGCGTAGAGCTTGGACATAAGCTACCGTACTAAGTGAAGTGATCAACTCTAGATGCACAGCCCGATAAACCGCACAAGTGAAAATAACAATCCATCCCTTTTCTGCACCTCGTAGAAATACAGGGCCTGCTAGGTCTGTACCAGTGATCTGGAAAGTACTCGATGCTTTAATTCGATCCTCTGGTAATGGAGGGAAAGGTACTTCCAAAGCTTTAGCAGAGTTACGACGACAGATCACACATCTCCGAACAACTGCTGCCACCGTTCTTCTTCCTCTAAGAATCCAAAACCTTTGGCGCAACAAAACAAGTAGCGTATGTGTCCCAGCATGATTATGAAAATAATGAAACTGTTCAATCATCCTTTCAACCATTACATGTCTTGATGGAAGTACAATTGGATAGGTATATTCTGGATTGTCGTCAGAATCAACAACTCTTGATTTCATGCGAAGAATTCCTTCGTTATCTGTGAACACCTGTAGATTCTTCAATTGCTCCTTTCTTTCTTCTTCATAAAGAGTTTCACTCTGGATAAGGAAGAACAGCTTCTTCTCAGCATAGAGAAATTCTTCACTACCAATTTCTTTAGATGCATGATCCCTATGATTACACTGCCTGAATCTGAAAATCCAAGCAATAGTTCTAACGATTTTAGTGTATCCAGAGAATCGTGAGCTTAGTTGCAGTAAGATCGTTCTCACAACAGTGATCTTGGCAGTTACAACTGTTTTTCTTCTTTCCCTGTTGACTTCTTCCCATACTGGTTCAGGACGGTTAGAGACCCATTCTTCCTCTTTACTTTTAAGCCAAGAGGGGCCCTCCCACCATCGGGATCTCCAAAGTTGTGCAGGTGAACATCCTCTAGACAGCAGGTCTGCTGGATTGAGACCGCCCGGAATGTGCCTCCATGAATCAGCCTTACTGTACTCGTGAATCTCCTTTACCCGATTCTCTACAAACACAGACCAATGTCCTTTGTTTTCTATCCAGGATAAGACTACTGTTGAATCGGACCAAAACACTGTGTGTATACTATCCCTATGTAGGCATCGTAGGCTCAACCGAGACATCCTAACTCCAAGGAGCGCACCCATCAGTTCGAGACGAGGTAGTGTTAGTTCCTTGAGAGGTGCCACTCTCGATTTAGCCATCAGAAGGCTCAGTTTGATTTCATTTTCATCTTCTGTCTTCAGAAATATACAACAACCAAACGCCCGTTTGCTGGCGTCAACAAATACATGCAATGAGCTGTTGTCATGCAGGAAAATCATTCTAGGTATCCGGCAGTCATGTAGGTATTGTAACTGCTGGTTCCATTGATGGAATTCTTCACAAATATCTTCTGGTAAAACCTCATCCCATCCTATCTTCTTTTGCCATGTCTTCTGTAGAATGAGTTTGGGAATAAGGGTTACTGGGGCCGAAAATCCAACCGGATCAAATATTTTCTGTACACTGGAGAGTACCAACCTTCGGGTTACCAAACCTGTAGTTGGGTTGAAGTTGCATCCAAGTTCATCTACGTCACAATACCATCGAAGTCCTAAGACATTTTCAGTTGTGCCAACATTACAATCTGAGGAATTCACCCATCCCCTCAAATTGAAACCTGCAGAGGACATTAACTCTTGTGCCTTTAAAATAAATGGCCCAATCTCTTCTTTTGAAACAATTCCAGTAAGACAGTTGTCCACATAAAATGCATGTTTCAATTTATTAGCTACTTCCTTCAAATGAGTTGGAGCACCATCCAGAAGGTGGTTCAGTACTGAAACCAATAAAAAGGGACTGGAACAGACCCCAAAAACCACCCTACAATGTCTAAAAGTGGCGACCTTTCCCTTATCCCACCAAAGAAAACGAAGCATATCTCTATCTTCAGCATCAATTATAATCTGCAGGAAGGCCTTCTCTATATCAGCAATTAGACCTATAGGGTAGGATCGGAAATTGGTGAGTACGGATGGAACAAGGTCAATGAGGTTTGGTCCAGGTTCGAGGCACTTATTTAAAGAATTACCATTTCTGTCCTTGTTGGAAGCATCAAACACTGGCCTAATCTTTGTAGTACCACTGTCTTTCAGCACAACTCGGTGAGGCAGATAATGCGTAGCTCCATCCGAAACCTCGTTTGCAACGCCTTCAATGATCCCCTTACTTTCCCATTCTTGAAACACTTCATTATAATCCTGAAATTTCTGCATTCCTCGTAACTTTCTTGAAGTGTTCAACAATCGTTTCTCAGTAACTTCACGATTTGATTCCAGAGAAGCACAACCGTCAATCCAAGGCAGTTTAACAATGTAGCGTCCAGATGCTTCTTCTCTCTTCACAGTCTTATCGAAGAACATCTTGACCTGTTGTTCCCTCTCTTCCTTTTTGATCTGCTCGCCAGGATCTTTTATACCCATAGCTTCAATTTCCCACAAATCCGCTAGTCTTGTTGATTGAGTCAATGTAAGTAAAGTGTAAGACGAGGCAGTTGGTGAGATGGTCTCAGAAGGGCCCATAAGTGTCCACCCCAAACAAGTTCTCACAGCCACCAGATTCTTGTATACGTGCACAAAGTCTGGCGTGATTATCTGAGCCCAGACATCAGCTCCTAACAATACCTGTATTTCACTAGCATTGTTATCATCACGCTGTCTAACATCAGTAAGTTCAACTCCCTTATCCTTCAGTAAATTAAACAAGTCAGCGTCAACTAGGGGAGCACTACTACAAATACAATCAGAACCTAACACAGTAGCCTCACATCTCCTTTCCTCGTTCATACCCAACAGGGTTATCTGATATGACTCGAAGCTAACAGGTGCTGTTTTCCTACCTCCATATAATTCTTGACTTAGGGTTACCTTTCCGGTTTGTTTCAACTCTAATTTCTTAGCACAAGACTTCTTATTGTAGCTTTTCTGCGATCCACTGTCGCAAAGAACTCTCACTCTGTGAGTTGACCCACCAACAACTACCGTAGCAACTAAAGTCTGCAGATAGGTCACTTGTCTTTCATTACTACCTGCTATCATGCTAACTGTATTTGAAACTGAATCATCTTTAGGTTCATCTGAGGCTGTCTTCGCACACATCAAAGCGTAATGTTTCCCTCTGCAAAATGGACACTTCACAAACATCTTACACTTAGCACTGACATGTCCCTGTCGTAGACACCTAAAACAAGCTCCCTTTTTCTTTAACGTCCCTTGGCGTTCTTCTAGTGAACAATCAATAGCTACAGCACAGTCTTGAGAAGGATGTGTGGTTCTGCTACAAAACACGCAGGCTAGTTCTCTGTTGTTCTTGTTTCCCTTACTAACCGAAACATCCTCTACTGAAAATAAAGCAGCTGCTGAAGGCATTTCCTTCTTCTTAATCTTGATTTTATCATCTTGCTTAACACGATCTACCCTCTCCTTAGCTTCAAAAGAACCTTGCCTTAGCTTAAGTCGTTCATCCCCTTCAACCTCAGTCTTTAAGAAGGCTAACAGTTCTGTCAAGCAACAGTCAGGTTCCTTGGTAGACGTTTCTTTCGATACACGGTACCTGTCCCAGGTTTTAAACATAACCTCTGGTAAGGCACTCTCCACAAGGGGAAATAACATTGCTGCGTATTTCTCCTTTGTCACTCCTAATGAATCAAGCGCCCTCAACTGTCCTTCCAGACTGTCATACAGTTGTGCTATGGTTCTTAAGCTGTCTTTCTTTAACACCAAGGATAAAAGTTCCCTAACATAGTATTCAATAAGTAACTCATCCTTCCCATACCTAGACTTCAACAAATCTATAGCCTTTTTATAGTTTTCCTTGGAAGGATGAAAGTTTTCTACCAGTTTCTGAGCAGGTGAACCAGGTTCCATACATTGAATCAAATAAACAAATTTGTCTTCATCTTTAAGGCTGCCATCTTCATGTATTTTAGTAAATTGCGCCCAAAACCCAATCCAACCTTTCACATTCCCATCAAACCTTTTGAGCTCTAGTTTCGGCAGTCTTAATGATCTCTGATTGGAAGAACGTGAACAGTTACTATTGACTTCCGAAACATCTTGATCTGCAACTTGTAATGCCTGCACCTTCTCTCTAACCTTAAAAAATTTCAGTTCGTACTCACTGCAATTGTCGATCTCTGTTTCAAGCACGATGTCCTCTAGGTTTTCTCTTTGCAGCAGTTCATTGTAGACTTCATCATCAATACGTTTTAACTTCTCGTATCTTTCCACAAGTGAAGCATACCTGCTACGAATTTCTATCTGGTCACAATCGGCAAGATTCAGTAGTTCTTCAATCTTATTCACTTCGCGAGTAAACACCCCGCGTAATACTCGTCGTTCGGTCATCGTTCTTCTAATTTATATTGATGTTGAAATTGCCTGTTGTCCTGTCACGGTCGCCAAATGTTCTATACAGTAACAAATCATTTACTTTAACACAATTTATTCATACAATTAAACACCATCTTCAAAACTATAAGCAAGGAAACTACATAACAACATAGAACAAAAGACTGTCTTTCTTATGCTTGAAATCGATTAGTCGCCAAAGGTATAATTGCGTTCTCCACAGGTACTGCGGGCCATTTACTTAACCTGTTCTTCTCCTGCTAAGGCCCAGTAGATTGGGTACAAGATACCCCTGTGTCATTGTTGTAAGTCGTGCCTTGATGACAATCAATGGTAAAGTTTGATTTTGCCTTGAAAAGGCGTGAAAAACTGAGAGCGTGTTAGCTCTTTTCCAGTGTGTAAAGGTGCCTTTGGGAGGCTGATATTGCAATTTTTGGGAGCAAGTGCTCCATGTGGTAGGGGTTTTCTGTCCCTTTGAACAAACTGTGCTTTTGTCAAACTAGGGGTGTGTAGCCCGAGAGTGCTTAAGTTCTGGAATCTTGGATCTTTCGAGTCTTGTTTCCAAATTGTTATTTGCTGTTAAGGTTTTGTCGTTGATTGATTGTTAAAATTCAAAAATATAAACTTTATTTTAAATTTTAAATTAACTTTGATTCTGTAGTTAGACCCATTCATCCCAGCACCTTCTTTCACCTCTGCTGTTCCACAGAAATCCCGGAACAAGCGTCAATATGTGATTGCCAGGTCACCTTAAGTTTAATATAAATAAATACTTGTTCATAAACTTCTCCAGAAGGAATATTCCATGGGCACCAGCCTTCAAAATTTCGGTTTGAAGACGAGAATTGATAATTAATAATAATAATAATAATAATAATAATAATAATAATAATAATAATAATAATAATAATAATAATAATAATAGTACCGGGCGGTACTCCCCTACCCCGCAGTTTTAATTCTTGCATCAATAAATCCTCCTCTACAGGAGATACTCTGAACATTAAAAACCGGATCAACTCATAAGTTTCTTAGAAGATACCACTACCGTAAATTTTGTGATTACGAAGTTGCCAATACTGTGTGGATTTCAACTTGTGTGGTTAGGGGCACGCAACTGTAAGCTTGCATCCCGGTGATAGTTGATTCTAACCCCACTGTCGGAAGCCCTGAAGATGGCATTCCGTGGTTTCCCATTTTCACACTCCTTGCCCTTTCCCATCCCTTCGTCGCGATAAGACCTATCTATGTCGGTACGACGTAAGGCAAATTTAAAAACGTACTCGGTACGTAGCAGTAATCCTATCTATTGGAGATGAGCGGTAACAGAAGACACAAAGCACAACAAACAATGGTTAAACTCTATAATCTCGCGACACTTATTATCTTTTAAAATTCCAGACAACTCTCCACATTATATGAAACCATCTCTCTTGCCATTCCATACATTACCAACCAAACATCACTATCTCTCTATTCATCCGGCAGACTTAACTCAACACAAGTTTTACATCCACTCTATTACCATATTCACTCACAGTTAACTTACACCATAAGCTCATATACCATCCATCTCCACATATTAACTTTATCACGAAACCTCACGTTTATTTGGAAAGTTACCACATATGCCATCGCAAGTTTGAATCCCAATCATCCTGCAACCCCTTGTATTCTTACCATTAGCTTTTACCCTTATCACCTATCCATTTTACAATCACTCTCTTCCTTATTCACTAACCAAATACCCGCCTCTTCTTAATTACAACCTTCCAATACTATCTAATGCAGAACCTAATATACACACTTTACCCTTACTAATTTAACTACTTAATCGCTCTTGTCACAGTTCCGAATAACACACACACTCCACTATTCTCATGTGTTTAAACAATTTACTTACTACTGTTTGTTTGCTTTGCTTATTGTCACTACGCCTTCGTCAAATTTGTTCTTCTTACCCCATGTCTCTCTTAGGCTCAAGCTTCTCCCTTTCACCAAAGCATTTCTTCCTACTTCTCCCTGCCTCCAAGCCGTATTTTCACTTCGTTTATGTGCACTTGTCACATCTTGTTCTTCCGCCCCCACAATCACTCCCTGTATCTTCCTTTCTTATCTCACACTGACCTCCGTCCTCAGCTCCTTAAGTAATGCCCTGGTCTCCTTCCTCATTTCGATTCGAAGATAGCACGCACGCCTTCCTCTGTCCTACTAATTTCTTCTTGCTGCAAGCTCTGTTCCAATGCCCTATTTTCTTTGTCCCCATGCCCGTCTTCACCAACGTTGCTGTCTCTAACTTGCCGTTCTTCCACTCTCTTCCCCATTACCTCTTCGTTCTTCATATTTTATTCCATTTCCCGTCATTTCATCGCTGTCCAAAATCTGGTCCATAGTCCATAGGTTACTACTAATTGTTGACCCTTAATGTAGGCTCTTAACCCTTGCATTCTTGCCCTGACCAAATGTTTCTTTAGGGTGTTTATATTCTTTATCCCTTCTCTTCCCATGTCCCTTTTAATCCAAATGTTTGTGTTCCGTATATTGTGTGCGCCTCTGATCACTACTTCTGCCATCAGGGTGGAAAACAGCTTCACTTTTATCGGCCTATTACACCGTTTTTACCTATCCTTTCCACATCATCAATATCTACTTCACTAAAGTTAATTTTCATCATTTTTTGGATAACTTCCACAACTTTGTAGGTTGTCAACACTTTGTCCTCACATTTTTCTTCCGGCACTCCCTATATAAATAAGCATTTCTTCCTGAGTTCTTGGCTACTGTCTTATATTTCTGCCTTCAACTTCACCACCTCTTCTTTTACCTTTAGTGATATAATTTCTCTCTCGTTGATTTCACTCTGTTCATTGTTTCATCTGTTTTTCCCTGTATCCAACGCCTCATATGTTCGAATTCTTTCACTTGTTCCTTCATCATATTTTAATTTGCTCAAACGGACATACTTCTTCACAACTTCTTTAACTACTCTTCTTATGACCTCCACGTCTTCCCACTTCATGTTGCCACTGGAAGTGGGGCCGGGGTTTACCTCCACACCTCCTATAGCTTGTAGAACCATAATCACCGCTGCCACCAGTATAATCTCGCCCATCATTCTTGTTTCCACTTTGCCTCCTTGATTCCTAGCTGTTTCCTTCTTCAATCTTCCCTGCCACCATCCAATAACTACCCGATGTTGATCCACTCCAAACAACTTCCTCTTCCTTCCCGTCTTACTTTTCCACTCACCGGTCGAACTCCACACCGGTTCTACCGGCACCTCAACTCAGCACGCCTGCCCCCGATCGCTGACTAGGTTAGACTGTCCAATCCCGATACAGTCCATTTGACTTCCTGAATCCAGGATGTCTGCTATATCTTGCTGGAATCCTACAAGTTGAGCATCAGTGGAATAACATTTCCTGAACCCGAAATGCCTTCTATCGAATCCGTTTTTTAATTTCGCAAATGTGTCTAATATCAGCAGAAAGAATGCTTTCATAAAACTTACATGCAATGCATGTCAAACTGACTGGTCTGTAATTTTCAGCTTAATATGTATCACCCTTTCCTTTATACACAGGGGGTACTATAGCAACTCTCCCTTCGTTTAGTATAGCTCCTTCATGTAAACAATAATATAATATATACTTCAGATATGGTACTATATCCCAACGCCTTGCCTTTAGTATATCCCCTAAACCTTATCAATTCCAGCTGCTTCTCTAGTTTTCAACTTTTGTATGTTACTGTAAATGTCATTGTTATCATAGGTAAATTTTTATACTTTTATACTTATTTAGTACTCTCCTTCTTTTCTTCATGGGGCCTCTAAATATAAGTTCCTAATTAGCGTCGTCCTCTAAGACCATTTGCTACCATGTTTTACCTTCATTCCCCTCTAGATATACCTGCTCCTTTCACAAAGCTGCAGGTTGTCCTTATTGGGTCTTCTTGGACTTTTCTCTCTCTTCACCTGGTAGCCCTAGAGTGGAGAGTCTTATTCTTCCCACTGCCTCTCATTCAGCTGATTCCTCTGCTTAATTGCATTTCCTACATAACTTTTCTCTTGTTACTCCAATTCTATGTTGGTGTTTCTTCAGATGGCAGTGTCTTGTCAACAGTCCTACTACCCATCTTATATTTTCTCTGCTGAGTTTCAACAGTTCTTCAGTATACTTCTTTTTTGGTCCTTTTATCCGTTCCTTTGCAAGCCTGCATTCTGGACTATTTTTCCATTTCTCCATTTGTTTCTTTTGTACCCATTTTCCTATGTATTGTTCGGCTTGTCCATAGGAAATTCCGCATACATGTTCTGGGCCTACAAAGTATGTTTCTGTCCCTTTCCTGGAGAGTTTATCTGCCTTTTCATTTGCTTCTATACCTGCATGCCCAGTCACTCATATTATTTTAACAATGTTGTACATTGAGAGCTTCAGAAGAAGTGAACGGCAATACCAGACAATTCTGGATATTGTCGGGGCGGCTTGTAGTGCCTTCAAGACCGCTTGGCTGTCCGTAAAAACGAAAATGTTATTCCCATAGTCCAATTTTCAGATTTTCTTCAAGACATGTTGTGATAGCTATCACATCAGCTTGAAAGACGGTAGTGTGTCTGCCCAGGCTCATCTGGATTGATCTCTCAGGTCTTCCCCCGTTGATCCCTCCTCCTGTGCCATCCATAGTCTTTGAACCATCAGTCCACTACACTATATCTTCTTTTTCAGTATTCCATTTGTTGATATCCCAGTCTTCTTTTTTATTATCTGGGTCTCAAACGGTTTCTCAAATCTTGTACTTTGGTATCATATGATCAGAAGGGATGTATAGAACTTATTCTGTTATTTGTTAATTGTACAGTGTCCTAGATTGGGTCTTTGTGCATTCTAGCACTCTGATTGTACCAATCTGTATGAACACATTCTAGCCTGTCCTTTTATTAAATTGCATTGTGAATAGAGGTCTAGTAAAGTATTGAAGACTTATGTCGGCGTAATTCTCATAGCCCCAGTTATGGCTAAGCATGCCATTCTCTGTAGGCTATCCAATCTACTGCTGACTTTTCCTTGACTTACTTTCTGCCACCAGATTATTGCAGCATAGGCCATCAACGGTCTAATGATCATTGTGTATATCCACATTACCAATGATGGACTTAGGTCCCATGTCTTCTCGACGGCTCTTTTACATGCATACAGCAAGTTCTTGCCCGGGTTATGTTCCTTTCTATATGTGGATTCCAGGTAAGGTTTTTATTTAACACTACATCTAGGTGCAGTGTCTGTTATTCCATATATATGACTTGTCCAAGTAGCTTCAGTGATCTCTTTCCTCTAATTTTCTCTTTCTTTTAAAAGGGACCAGAGTTATCTTGTTCGGGTTGACTGATAGTTGTTCTTCCTGACACCAGTTCCACAAGGTTAAGTGATCTTTGCGTGAGGTTCTGGATAACACACAACACCTTACCTCGTACCGCAATCACTAGGTCATCTGCTTACCCTTGTGTATAAAAACCCTGTTCGTTGAGCAGAGCTATGATTTTTTTCACCACGAGGTTCCACAACAGAGACGAAAGAACCCCTCCCTGAGCACAACCTCGGGTGGCCCTAACCGTCAGCGTTTCTTCAAACAGGGTTACTTTTTTCCTCCTTCCGTCTAACATGGATTTAATCCACTTGACGTTGGTTTTACTCACCTTGCTCTTTTCCAATTCTTTGATTATAGATTCATAGGTTGTATTGTTGAGGGCTCCTTCTATATCTAAAAATGCCGCCTGTGCAATTTCTTTATATTCTAGGCTTCCCCGAGTTACCAAACCTACTGGTGGAGTGCTACTTCAGTGTATCTGCCAAGTCTATATGCAAATTGATTTTCATGTAACGTTAAGTTCAGTTACACCGTTCATCTGATATGTTTATCCGGAATTTTCTCCACTGCTTTGAGCATGAAGGAGGTTAAACATAATGGTCTGTATGCTTTGACTTGGGCATAATTTGCCCTTCCAGGCTGAGGTATGAATACCGCTTTAGTTTCAGACCATGATTTTGGCACTTAGCCTAAAGTTAGACAATCTCTGAAAAGGTCCGTCAGGGCATTGACGAGTATCTCCCGTCCTTCCTGTACGAGTATCGGAAGTATCTCATCTGGCCCCGGAGACTTTGTAGGATGAAACGTGTCGATTGCCCATATTACATGGTTGTTTTAATATTCTGTTGGCACAGTTCCAGTCTGCTCTTCGAGGGCCGGTCTCTGTTCTAACCGTTTCTCCTTCTGTCATCTACTCAGCCTCAGGAAAGTGACAGGCCATTAGTATCTCCAGTGTATCCCTCTCCGCCCGAGCGAATGTCCCATCTGGTTTCTCCAGTATCCCCACTTGATTTATATGGGTTGCTTTCAGAACCTTCTAGGGCCTTGCTGTTTCAGTGTGTGATTCCACTTTCTCACAGAACAGTCTCCAAGATTTTCTTTTTGCTTTACGTATCGCTAGGTTATACTCACTGAGGTTCCTATGATATACGTCCCACATACGATTTCCAGATGGCATTCTATACAACATCCTAACCCCTTTTTTTTCATTTTGGCTAGTTTATTGTTCCACCACCTTACTTTTTAGGTGTTATTCTTTACTTTGTGAGGAGAGTTGTCATGGAATGAGTCTATAATGGCCTCTTCTAATAGTTCCACTGCCTCATTCAATTCGTTCTGTCCTCTCAAGTTAGTTGGATTTTTTGTACAGCCTTCCCTAGAACTTCTCTGTATCTATCCCAGTTAGTTATTTTTGGATCTCTGTACATCTCAATCCAACATAATCTCTCATCTATTGAAAATCGGATGTGCTTGTGGTCTGCCAATGATGGTTCCTCCAAAACTTTCCAGTTTTTAATAAAATTTGCAATATGCCCAGTGCTTAGTGCAATGTCTACTACCTCCCTACGATTTTTAATCATAAATGTAGGCTGGTTTCCTAGGTATAGTATCGTCAACTCAGTTCCAGTAATAAACTCTAGTAAAGACTCACCTCGTGCATTGCAGTTCGTGCTGTCCCATGCCGTGTGGCGTGGTGGCATATTAGTTGAGTCATCTGGGAGGTATGCAGAGCCTATGGTTATTTCTCTGGGTCCCTCCCGATTTCCAAGTTTAATCTTGGCCACGATTAAGTCCCGTGAACAGTGTTCGCGCAACATAAGGCATCTTAGTTTCCTGTTCACAAGAAGACATGTTCTGGGTATTTCCGATGTTGTATTGTACATCAGCCTGCCTCCACATTCCGCCAGTCCTGCAACTCTGCCCTTGACTATCCAAGGCTCTTGAATAAGGGCCACGTCAATAGCCTCGGACATGAACTTCATAGCGAAATTGGCCACAGCTGTTTTTATATACTGAAGATTGGCCTGAAGGACATTCGGCACCATCTATATCAATATTGGGTTTTGTTTTTCCCCTGATTCTTCTCTTTTTGAGCTCTTCAAAGTCTCTTTCACCAAGGGCTAAAACGACTGTCCTTCCTGTCTTGTCGATTGAAGTGGCATTCAGCACTCTCCAACCTTGCGTTAGAAGTTTAGTATCGTGATGATTGATTCTGACAAGAACATCCTCCACTTTCATCTTGTCAAAAGGAGGTGGGAACTTGGTGATGACCTTGGTCGTATTCAGTACCTGTTTGCGTCCACCACCTCTAGGCTCTCCCCTTTCAATGAGTTAAAATTTAATACTGTCTTTTCCAGCCAAATTTTCGTTTCTGGATTTGCACAATTCAGTAGCATAGCTCCACTTTCCAGCCTTGATGACTCAAGGAAGCCTGGCAGACATCCGTCTGACAGCGGCTTAAGTTTTGCTATCAGAGCAGATGACAATTCAATCACGTCTTCCTCCTTGAGATATCCATCCGGAAAGGTCTTAGGTATTATTGCGATCTTAACTGAGGAACGCTCTAGGAAGCCATGAATAACGGCCGAGAGGATTCGTCGTGCTGGCCACACGACACTTCGTAATCTGCAGGCTTTGGGACTGAGCAGCGGTCGCTTGGTTGTTAGGGCAAGGCCCTTCAATTGCTGTAGTGCCATGGGGTTTGGTTTGGTTTAACTGAGGGTAGTCTTTCCGAAAAGGACATGAATTTTTCTTCATTCTGTTTCTTGGGGGGTGGTTTTGTAGCCGAACTTGAGGGCGTGCTTTCCCCCGACCTTGATCTTTTGGGCCTAGTCATTGGCATAGCGTCTCGCCGATCCCTATTCCTTGGCTTCTTCTCCTCCCAAGTCCCAGCCGCTATCTCGGCTTCTTTCCTCGCCTTCTTTTCCTTGTAGTAGTCACTTGTGCAAGGTGGTCTATCTATATGCATCCTATTTAGTTTCAATGTCCAATGTGTACTTCAGATATGGTACTATATCCCAACCCATTGTCTTTAGTATATCCCTCTAAACCTTATCAATTCCAGCTGCTTTTCTTGTTTTCAACTTTTATGTAAAGTATTATGTAAAGTACTGGTATTTAATAACATTCATTAAAACAAGAACACTGTACAGAAACACGTCCATGAAAGCTAGACGTACAGTATTTAATAATACCATTAATTGAAATTAAATAAATAAATAAATAAATAAATAAATAAATAAATAAATAAATAAATAAATAAATAAATAAATAAATAAATAAATAGCGTGTGGCCTCCGGGGATTCTGGTGTTGGTCTTTCGATTCGACGCCTGATAGGTGACTTGCGCGTCTGTAAGAATGGAGCCTTACCTACCCTGAGTTCTAATGCTCAAGACGGCACAGACACCCGAACCCAGAACCTTAGGAATTAACCAATGGAGGTTAAAGTCAACTCGACCACGAATCGAACTCGGGACCCCTTGGACCAAAGAGCAGCACGCTAAACATTTAACCATGCAGCCGAACTTTCAATGAAATCACCTCACGGACAGACACGTCAATTTATGCTAGCTCTATTGTGTTTAATGATATTCATTGAAGGTGGCTCTTAAAATTGGGAGCTTTGGTTTGCGACCACGGCCCCCTTTGCCGAATCCTGGGATTGCTTCCATCCACTTGTGCCAGACTCCTCACTTTGATCTATCGTATTTTTTCTTTTACTAATTGCTTTACGGCGCACCGACACAGATATGTTTTATGGTGACGATGCGATAGGAAAGGGCTAGGAGTGGGAACGAAGCTGCTGCGGCCTTGATTAAAGTATAGCCCCAGCATTTGCCTTGTGTGAAAATGAGAAACCACAGAAAACCATCTTCAGGGCTGACGACAGTGGGTTTCGAACCCACTATCTCCCGAATACTGGATAATGGCCGCACTTAAGCGACTGCAGCTACCGAGCTCGATCTCTATTGTATCTGACCTCCCTTAGTCAATTCTTGTTCTTTTCCAACCCAGACTGTATTATTTTCGCGAAGCATAGGCACGTTTTTCGTGGCCTTTATCTTTCTTTGAGCGATAACTTCATTTTTTGAAGTGTCAGATCCCTTCCATTTTTTCCTCCGATTAATGTTAATAGAGGATATTTGCCTAGTTGTACTTCCTCTTAAGCAATAATCACAACCACCACCTGTGCAGAGAAATGCTAATGTAGGCTATGTGTACAGTATTGAATAATATTTTTGAAATCAGTACATTAATTGAAATCACCACATTGTACAAGAAATTGTCAATGTAGTCTATCACAAGAGGAAGCAATGCCAGGATTCGGCTAAGGCCCCGCGGTTCCAAACCCAAGCTCCCAAGTTAAGAGCCACTTACACCCCTTTTAGTGTCCTTTTACGACAGGTGAGTGATACCGTGGGAGTTATTCTACCGCCCTACCCCTATAGGGTATTTTTCTGCACAGTGTGATAATTTCAACGAATGTTATTAAACTCTGTACATCTAGCTTAAATGGTCATCTTTCTTTGCAGTATGCTGATTTCATTTAATATCCGGCTCTATGGCTAAATGTTTAGGGTGCTGGCTTTTGGTGCAAAGGGTCCTGGGTTCGATTCCCGGTTGGCTTGGGGATTTTAACGTTCATTGCTTAATTCCAATGGTTCGGAATCCAGGTGTGTGTGCAGTCTTGAGCATTCGCATTCAGGACGCTCAGGTCGCCTATGATGCATAAAATCGAAAGGCCTACCCCTGGCCTCTCCGGAAGCCGCACGCCATTTATTTATTTTTATTTCAATAAGGGTAAGGCAAGATAAGGGTGTATTCTGCCTGAAGGCAGGTCCGAACCTCCACAGAGGTGTGCCTGAGCCGGAGTTTACGTACGGTCGATTTATTTCTATGAATGCTATTATTAAATACTCTACATCTAGCTTACATGGACGTGTTTCTGTGCAGTGTTCTTATTTTAATTAATGTTATTAAATACCGATACTCTACATCTAGCCTATATTGACGTTTTTCTTTACAATATGCCAATTTAAATTTGTGTTATGATTGGTACAAATAATGTAACATTAGTTGTGTCCGGTGGCGGCTTGTGCATTTAACACTAAGGGGGGGGGGGCTGCATGTATGATTACTGAATGTCACCTTATTTATAGATGAGCTGTATTCGGCAAGACTTGTAGGTTGAAAATACGTTGATAACCTTCTCACTGAAATTTGGTATATTTCTCATCAAAGTAGTTTCCATTGACAGCATTGCCAGATACAGACATTCTTTCTTCATCCATTATGCTGCGGAGGTACGTTTTTATCCTCTTCATGCTAAGAAACACCTTTCTGGTTTACTCGTGATTGTGATGTCATTTGAAGACTCAGAATCCATCAGCAGTTCAAAGCAATCTATTAAAATATTTTTTTTCTCGAATACAGTATTGGCTGTTCTCGATTTAAAATTCCATCTTGTGGCTCCAGCAGCATGTATCCGTTTAGCCACACAAGAATATAAAACAGACATTCTTTGGGATGATAGGGAAAAGAATGCCGGTATTGAAGACAAATTTACAAAAAATATTCTTGTTTTTGTGTTTTGCTTAGCAGCTATCTCCATTATGAAATTAAGTTGGTGTGCAAAGCAATGTATAAAATGGGTGTTCGGGTACACTTCCTTAACTCTCGCCTGCACTCCACTGACGGCACCACTCATAAGAGACGCACCATCGTACGTCTGGGCAATGAGTTTATTCTTCTTATCTTTCAGAATAACACCAAGCTGGGAAAGAATACATTCTTAAATAGCCTCTGCATTTTGACCAGAAGGATTAAAATATCCCCGAAACCGTTCTGCTGCATTACCTTGCGAATCACAGTACCTTAGCACAAGAACAGACTGAAATCCACCCGACACATCCGTCGTCTCGTCAGCCCTGATTGCTAAAAATTCAGACTCGGATAACTCTTCCAAAATAGCCTCTCTGCATACCTCCAACATACATTGCAACAATTCTTCCTGGATCATTTTCGATGTTCCTTTGAAACACGAAGCACTCTCTAGTTGTGACTTAAAAATAGAGTCTAGTTCACTCGTGTATTTAATTAAATTCAGAAATATACCAGGATTCTTAGAGTCTGGCCTCTCGCCATGTCCCCTCAACGCTAATTCGTTTGACCCACACAACTTAATACAGTTTAATATTCTGGATAGTACTTGCCGATTTTTGCTTACTTCATTGTTATGACGCTGTACAGATTCCTCATAGGCCTTACTTAAACCCTGGCGCACATCTACGGAACCTAGAAGAGCTAAGGTTAGCACACTGTTCACATGTTTTTCTAATTTTTCATGTTTCTTTATTTTATCACTAAGTCTCTTGAGATCACGAACTCCTGCATCAACCCACGTACTGTTTTCTCCTTCACTGGCACTTCCAAAATCTAAGGCACGGAAAAAGAGTGCATTTTGAACTTCGCACCCACACAACCATTCATGTTTACTATATACATCTCGATTGAAAATTCTTGTGTACTCTTTGAGACGGCTCTTACCAGTCTGGGAGATTTTCAACTCTGTGGTAGGTCTTCTTCGAGCTTTAATATCGCACCTTTCATTTAGGGTTAAACTATTAAGTTTGATATTTTTTAAATTAAACTGCACTGAGTTAACAATTCTCATGTTGTTGTTAGAACTTCTACTATCGCGTTCGGTGGACAACAAATAAGACACACTGGTCTGCAATGCATTCCGACCGCTAGAGCGGGGTTGGCGGGCGGCTTATATCGCACATGGAAGGGGAAGCGGATTCAAAGCCGTATGGCCAGATAACAGAGCCATGTCCTGGCAGTTACCGGTACAAGAGAGGGAAATGCAATCATACGACATTATCATGTGAAGAGAAGCATTCAATTATTGCACTATTCCGGAGTTGAAAATCAAGTGTTAAAGGAACTCGCAGAACGGATTGGCAATATTTCCCTTTTGAATATGTAATGTTGCTTCGTGTAAATTACGTGTGAAGACCCTGTGGGTTTGGGGGCTGCAGTCCTGCAGACTACCCACTAAATCCGCCACTGGTTGTGTCCCATTGATCCTAATCTCCTCTTCTCACACAAAATATGTGTACTAATTAAGAAGAAGATGTCTGTTAGGTCATCAGCCCAGAGGCTGGGTGGATCCTCAAATAACACCACCAAAGGTTATGCGGTTATAAGGAAACCGCAAAATCCAATGGCAGCACCAAAATGAGGCGTACTAAGCAAGACGAGGAGTGAGGTATTTTGCCATTGCTTTCCTCACTGGGTCAGAAAGTGCTATTGCAGCACGACTGATCCTATGAGCAACACCTTTCATAACACTCAGATGCACTAGTCGTGCTCTGAATGTCATTACTCAGCTCCACCCATACCCCAGCAGCTTCCATATTGTCACAGCCATGGATGAGACTGGGACTTCGGTTGAAGCTACACTTTATTCTGGCCTGTGCTAAGAGATGGATAGAAAAGTACTGTATCCATCATGAAATGGCAGCAGGCAAAGAAGAAGATATAAACCACATATTTTGTACTATCAAATTTTCCGAACACGAGTTTTATAAAATTTGATTAACGTACATAATTTAGACCAATTCTGCTGTATAAAGTAAGGAAACATGTGTTGTTACGTCTTTATCATGGTGAGTTTTAAAAGTACACGGTTAGGAAACATTTATTCAATTCATTCCCCTTTTCGCCATTACGCAGCAGAAGCCAGAAAAGTTCACCGTGAGATGTTACGGCGACCGCAGCCGTCCTGTCCACACCGCTTCGTATACTAAAAGACTGGCAGACTGACGAATGCGCGCGGCAAGCGGGTAACTCACTCATACCTCAGTGGGTGGTATGAATAAACCCTGAGTTATTACTCAAAGTATATACTCATGAGTATGAGCACTTGGCAGGAGTATATTCTCAGCCCAAGTAGTATGTACTCCATTTGGTAAAAATAAGAAGGTTATCCTTCGATGTAGTATGTACTCCCGCAAGATATTAGCGGAATATTTTCCATTGCTATGAGTAAAATACAACTTGAAGTGAATACAGACGGTACAGAAATCGAATCTCAGTAGTTGAGCTTATGTATGATGACAATCTTACGCAGCATGAGTACCTACTCGGTTTCAAATTATCCACATGGCGGTGCCCTTGAGTACCTACTACATCAAAGGAGAACCTGGGCTGAGAATATACTCAGTTAGTGAGTACATTCTCATGAACTTTATTCCTATGAAGTGGAGTATATACTCAGATATGTTGAGTATATACTAAATACTCATGTTTATTCATACCATCCAGTGTCCACGATCTTGGCAAAAATATCAGGGAGTAAAGAATACAATATACCCGCCACTCTTCCTCACAGCACATCCAAAGACTACACCTCTCCACTATTTGCTGTAGCGCTATACAAATCGGTTAGCTGCGACAATTCTGTTAATAATTAAATAAAATTAAGGTAATAATTAGCTGATAAGACAATAGGGCTTGTACAAATGGTTTTATTTAAGTAATTCCCACAATTCCTATTATATGTAATGTTGTCTTCCTTAATCGCCGCTACTGATCGAGTGGATCTTTACCATTCCGTTAATACTTAATATCAATTTTGACATTTGTAATGGGTTTTTCTGACTCACATCCCCAATGAGAAATGATAATTAAAGAGCGGTTTTGCGCTGGTCAGGCTTAACGGGAGTTGTACCGTCTTGTATAATGGTACGCGGGAATGTAAGTAGATATATTTAATCTCGGTGTAGTTTCATAAAACCTTTTTGTGGGTCACGTGATGTTGAAGGCGTGATTCATTCTGTTGTCAAATGTTATTTGTGGTTATCTGTCATTGTCAAATGTGGAAGTTCAAAGCTCGAAGTCTCTGTTTATGGTATTGTACATCTAAGTATGTTGTAGCTGGGTGATTAGTTATCCTATTATAGAGTTTCATTGTAGTGATATCACGTACATCATCAGTATGGCTTCATCAGAGAAACTAACTTTGTGGAGATTTAGTAATACATGGTTAATTCTCCTGTTTTGTTTTATTGGTTTGTCAGAAGGAACTACATATCATTGCATTTGGTATGGACAATGTCATAACGATTCTTCCACTGGACACACTCAGAACTGTTTATCTCATGATCCAGCTAAACCACTTGATCAGTCAGGGAAGAAAATGTTAAAAAAGTGGTGTCCTCATTTCTTTGTCAATTCTTCGATCGACTCTGATATATTAACATGCTGCGATACAGCTCAGCTGATTACTCTTGATAGAAATATTGGTATGGCAGCGGGGTTAATGAAGCGATGCCCGTCTTGTATGAAGAACTTTGTGGAACATATTTGTGACTATACATGCAGCCCTAAACAGAGCAGTTTCATTAATGTTACCAAGTACGATGGCCTTCCAAATCATGAATATATAACTGCTATTGAGGTATACATTACCAATACCTATATGTCAGGAACTTTCAATTCCTGCAAGGGTGTTTCAGTGCCTTCGACAGGACAGTTAGCCATGGATATATTGTGTGGAGAATGGGGTGCAAGTAAATGCACTGCACAGAAGTGGTTTACATATTTGGGAAACACCACACAAAATTCATTTGTTCCATTTGAAATAGATTATGTTGCTACTGATGAACCTACAAAAGGTTTTATTCCATTGAATCCTGAGGTGACACCTTGTAATAAGCAAGTAGGTGAACGCTTCCCAGCTTGTAGCTGTGTAGATTGTGATGAAAGCTGTCCTGTTCCACCCCCTTTCCCAATTGTGCCAAAGCCATTTGAGATTTTTGGTGTTCCTGGTATGTTAATAGTGATGCTTTTTGTATTTTTGATTTTGTCTATGGTGTTCCTTAAAGTGACCTGTTGCCCTTCTTCCGCACGTGAAGAGACCACAAGAATTCCTAAATCTCAAACTGAAAGTGAAGTATTTTCAGGAACAAGTTCAACTTGTACATCAATCAGCCGAGAAGAGGAGAGTAGGCCTATTCTACACAGTTCAAGATCTGGAAAGGAAAGTTCAGTGACTATTTATGTTGTTCAACCAACATGCCTTGAAAGGCTTGGGCTGTCCATTGAGAATAGAGTTACATGCTTTTTTCAGACATGGGGATATATTTGTGCTTCATATCCATGGCCTATATTGTGTGTTGGATTGTGTGTCATTGTATTTCTTGGGTATGGTATTAGATTTCATAAAATCATTACCGATCCTGTTGAATTATGGGCATCACCACATAGTAGAAGTCGCATTGAGCGACAATATTTTGATGTTAATTTTGAACCATTTTACCGAACAGAGCAGGTTATTATACAGGCTGTTGGTTTGGATAAAGTAATTCACAATACATCTGATGGTCAAATTGAATTTGGACCTGTTTTCAACCGTGAATTTCTTGAGTCTGTGTTAGATCTTCAACAGAAGATAGAAGTGCTTGGACAGGATGAAGGTAAAGGTTTAGAAAATATTTGTCTTGCTCCCTTGTCATCTCCATTCACAGGGCCAGTAACTGTGTCTGATTGTGTTGTTCAGAGCATATGGGGCTATTATCAAGATGATATTGACACCTTTAATGAGACTGATATAGATCCTGAAGGTAATGTTGTTAATTATCTAGATCATTTTAAGATCTGTACTCAGAACTTTTATAATCCAGATTGTATAGCCCGTTATAAGGGACCTGTAGACCCAGCTATTGCACTAGGAGGCTTTCCACAACCAAATGAGACTTCAGAACAGCCTGCTTACGAGAAGGCTACGGCAGTGATATTAACTTTTCTTGTAAATAATCATCTCAACAAGACTGAACTTAAACCTGCGCTAGAATGGGAGAAGAGATTCATACACTTCATGAAGAATTGGACTGAAACAAAACCGCCTTTTATGGATGTTGCTTTCACTTCAGAGCGATCGGTTGAAGATGAACTAGAGCGTGGCTCACACTCTGATCTCAGGACTATTGCCATCAGTTATGCTGTGATGTTCATTTATATTGCTGTGTCTCTTGGTCAGATTCAGTCCAGGAAACGCTTACTAATTGACAGCAAGATTACTCTTGGTTTGGCTGGGGTTGCTATTGTGTGTGCCTCTGTGATTTGTTCTGTGGGCCTGTTTAGTTATTTTGGTATCCCTGCTACACTTATCATCATCGAAGTCATTCCCTTTCTTGTGTTGGCTGTTGGTGTAGACAATATCTTTATTATGGTACAGACACACCAACGAGAAAGTCGCCGTCCAGATGAAAGTCACGCAGATCATGTTGGGCGAACATTAGGTCAAGTTGGTCCCTCGATATTGCTCACCAGTGTTTCTGAATGCTGTTGCTTCTTTTTGGCTGGACTTTCAGGAATGCCTGCTGTAAAAACATTTGCATTATATGCAGGTATGGCATTATTGATTGATTTCTTGCTGCAAATTACATGTTTTGTGTGTTTGATGTCCCTTGATGCTCTTCGACAAGCTGGAGATCGGTTTGATGTGTGTTGTTTCATCAGAGGCTCTAAATCTGAAGAATCTGGGAACGATGGTGTCCTGTACAGACTGTTTAAAGACCATTACGTACATTTTCTTATGAAACGTAAAGTAAGAGTTTTGGTCATTTTGATTTTCTTTGGCTTGTTATGCTTAAGCATTGCTGTAGTGCCTGAAGTTGAAGTGGGACTTGATCAGGAGTTATCAATGCCAGAGGACTCTTTTGTGCTGAAATATTTCAAGTTTTTAAGGGATTACTTATCCATTGGCCCCCCTATTTACTTTGTTGTAAGTTCCCCTTTAAACTATTCTAACACGTCTGTGCAAAATGTAATCTGTGGAGGTCAGAATTGTAATAGCGATTCTCTGGTCACCCAGATATACAGTGCTTCAAAACGCCAGAATATTTCTTATATTGCTCGCCCAGCATCATCTTGGCTGGATGACTTCTTTGATTGGTCATCGATTGATGGATGCTGCAAATATTTTCCTGGGAATGGCTCTTATTGTCCAAATGAAATGCTATCTAGTTTATGCAAAACTTGTAATATATCAATTGATGAAAAAACAAATCGCCCTAATGCAATAGATTTTCAAAAATATTTACCTTTTTTTCTTCAAGATAATCCTTCAGAGGATTGTGCCAAAGGGGGACATCCTCTTTATGCACATGCTGTCAACTATACGATCAGTCACACAGGGAATCTCAATGTGACGTCCAGTTACTTCATGTCATACCACACTATTCTGAAGACTTCTAGAGACTATTATGAAGCTCTGAGAGCGGCCCGATCGTTGTCATCAAATATAACCACCATGGTAAACAGCTACCTAAACACTACCAATATTGAAGTATTTCCATACAGTGTATTCTATGTATTTTATGAACAGTACTTGAGGATGTGGCATGATACTTGGAGAAATCTTGCAATTTCTGTGGGGGCTATTTTTGCTGTTACCTTCTTCTTAATGGGCTTCAACATTGGTTTCTCATTGATTGTAGTCATTACAATTAGTATGATAATAACAGACATCTTAGGACTTATGTACTTGTGGCATATCCAACTAAATGCTGTTTCTCTTGTAAATTTGGTCATGGCTGTTGGAATCTCAGTTGAATTCTGTAGCCATATTACCCATTCTTTTGCCATGTCAACTGAAGTGACCCGGGTAAGGCGTGCTAAGGATTGTCTCATTAACATGGGCAGTTCTGTGTTCTCAGGGATCACATTAACCAAATTTGGAGGTATTGTGGTCCTAGCATTTGCTCATTCACAGATTTTTCAGGTATTTTATTTCCGTATGTATTTAGGCATTGTTCTATTTGGAGCTGCTCATGGACTAGTTTTCCTGCCTGTTTTGTTGAGTTATGTTGGTCCACTGAAATTGAGATTTCCAAATGGACATGTACCTTTAAGGAATGAAGGCAGTATTGTTGCAGCAAACGAACCTTTACATAGAGATATTAATACCGGCTAGTAAACTATCCCTCAGATAGTCCTAATGTAAGAAACATCAACATAACTATTGCTGTCCATTTTTGTTAATTAACTGCTAGTGAAACATACAAATTTGTAGCATTTAGTGTTGTTGGATGGCAAAATGTTAAAGTGCGAGATGAAGTTGTTGAAAATAAACTGGTATACAAAACCAGGGCTGTATTGACATTACCTTAGCATTGCAGGGCTGTGAATTTAGAGATATTAAGAGTTTGTTACCTGTACTTTCTGTGAAACATGATAAACTATTTAAATCATCCTATTTTAAGCTAATTAAGGTGTGGAATATTGCTACTATTTGCAGATTACATAATTATCAGAGTGAGAAAATAATGTTCATATTTTTTGCCATTATTTGGACTTTCTGTGATTTTTTTTTTAATGCATGAATCATTGAGTTTTGTTTTAGATGAATTAATTTGGAGTTTGTTTTTAAGACAATACTTATTCGCTTTCCAAAGATATCTTTTAGGCCTAATTGTCTGTGAAAATTTTCAAATTTTGATAACTTGTATACTTTACATTATTCTGTGTTCTGTTAGTTCTTTAAGGAACAGATATAACTTCTAGGTGTGAAATATGAGTATGTAATATTATTTTAGTGCTAGTATTGTACCTACTATTGGTTAATTGAATTGGCAAGAGATACTGTATTAATCGCCTTTTGTGGCTTAAGAACACCAATTGAATTGTAGACTTCAAGGAAATAGTGCTGCTGAGTGTACACTGAACAGGGTCGCCTGGTATCTGCAGTAAAATATGGAAGAGTTGTGTGGTATCACTTAACCAGTTAACCCATTTTCATATTTCCATTCCTTATAAAAATCATGTCTTCTTTGTAACAATCACTTTTGCATTTAAAAGTCTATTGTTTAAAACATTTGTAACAAAACAGCCCCATGTTCACTTTACTTCACTTCACTAGCTATGAAAACACGAGCTTACTCTGTGAGGGAAGTCAGTTAAATGGTCATGAATGGACGGTCATGAAATAATATCTCATAACTTTGGCAGCTGTCCACTATTACATGTTGCATCTGTCAGAATTGCCAGAACTTTAGGCAACAAACTCTCATAACAGTCAAAAAATCCCAAAGGGGCTGTGTAGGGGTCGTGGCCGCAAATTTTTACGTAGAATGTATGCAGCATAATGGGTATTGTCGAAATGAAATGTGGAGTTTATTTTTTAAAGTAGCAGCACAGTGTGACTCCAATCTACCACAATATTGTAGAGCGATTGATTTATAACTAACCACTGCTTGGGTTACTTTCTTCTTCACTAGACTATACAAATATGTGGATTTGTGAATAGATTGCTTCTTGATAACATTGAAGGAATGATTGTAACTTTAATTTTTCACTACTGAAGCAGTAGGTATCCCCGGCTGGGGCTCCAGTAGCATGGAACTCGTCTCACGACGTTCTGTCACCGTAACTTTGAGATGCTCCTGATAAGCCTTTTCAGTTTGGTATTGATTATTTTGGGTATTTTTGGAATTCTGACAAGCTGATCTATCTTCTGGAATGCATTTTTGCAGTGAGGGGGAGGGATTTTACATTTCTTCACACCAGTTTTCTCAAATGTTCACTGTTTTTGTGTAGAACCACTTGCACTCACCAAAAGGGAGACTTGGAGAGAGGAAATTCCTAGGAGAATTTCTCCTCTATGCGTGGAAGTGCACCTTGCCTTTTGCATAGTTCATCATCATTGGTTTGCCCTACCAGTGAGCCGGGTAGGGTGTTTGAAAACGAGCGTCTTCCAAAGTTGCCTATTCAAAAAGATTTTGTTGTCCATGACAGATTCCCAATTCCATCCTCTTCTCTCCACATCTACCCTCAGTTGGTCCATCCATCTTCTTGGTCTTCTACCTGTTATTCTCTTTCCCAAATAAGCACATTGTAACCTTGTGCTATTCATTCGTTTAACATGCCCAAACCATTTAAGTCTAGATGTCCTAAGTCTTTCCTCCATCGATTTATTTAGACCTAGGTTAGATCGGATCTCATCAGTTTTCACGTGATCAAGTCGTGTCTTTTGGAGGGCAGTTCTAAGAAATTTCATTTTACAGGCTAATATCCTACTACAACCCTTTGATGTTAGTGTGCAGGTTTCCAGAGAATATGTAAGGATGGGAATGAAATATGACTTGTACAGGGTCATTTTTGTTTTTTGTGGGACCTTCTCATCCCATAGTAGGTGTCTAATGATATTGTAAAAATTAGAGCCTTGGTTACTCTGTTCATTATTTCTATCTCAGCTCTATTATTACTAGCCATTATGCTTCCTAAATATCTGAATTGGTGTACTACTTCAACTTGGTGGTCCTGTATTTTTATGTTGCATTCTGTATTCTGTCTGTTGATTTTCAATGCTACTGTTTTTGATGGGTTCAATTTCATTCCATAATCATCAAACTTCTTACACCATGCATTCAGATTATTTTGCATTCCCTCCTCTGTTTCATCCCATATTGCTACATCGTCTGCAAACACCAGAGCCTGAAGATCTTTATTACCTTTTCCTTTTAGTTCCTTTAAAATGGTATCCATAACTGCTATGAACAGAAGAGATGATAATGCACTTCCCTCTTGTACTCCTTTGGTTGTATTGAACAATTCAGTATGACATCTCCAATACTGACACAGCTTTTGCAATTAGTATATGGAATTTGGATTTTCCTAATAAGGTACTCCAGTACACCAAGTTTTCTAAGACTTTTCCAAATAGTTGATCTAGGAACATTGTAATATGCCTTTTCAAGGTCCATTAATATAATTAGGTCTTACCCTCTTTCCCAGTGTTTCCCTGCCAACATCCTCAAAGAAAATATCAGGTCTGTTGTGCTTCTTCCAGTCCTAAAGCCATGTTGTTCCTCTTCTGAGATAGGCTCTAATACATCCCTTACTCTGGCTTCAGTGATCTTCTCCATAATTTTAAGGCCATGTAATAAGAGGGTAATGCCTCTGTAATTTTCACTTTTCCTTCTACTTCCTTTCTTAAAGACCGGGCGAGTTGGCCGTGCGCGTAGAGGCGCGCGGCTGTGAGCTTGCATCCGGGAGATAGTAGGTTCGAATCCCACTATCGGCAGCCCTGAAGATGGTTTTCCGTGGTTTCCCATTTTCACACCAGGCAAATGCTGGGGCTGTACCTTAATTAAGGCCACGGCCGCTTCCTTCCAACTCCTAGGCCTTTCCTCTCCCATCGTCGCCATAAGACCTATCTGTGTCGGTGCGACGTAAAGCCCCTAGCTTTCTTAAAGATAGGGACTATCACCTCTTTTGTCCAATCTTCAGGTATTTTGTTATCCTTCCATATTGTTCCGAGAACTCTATACAGCCACTGTATTCCTGGCGGACCAGCAGCTTTAATCATGTCAGCTGTAACTTCATCAGCTGTGCTGACTTACCACTTCTCATCCTACAGAGAGCTTGTTCTACTTCGGTCCATGTAATTGGGATATCTTCCTGTATTGTTTTCTGTCCTACATCCTCAACAGAGATCTCATTAGGGCCATTTAGGAGTTTGTCAAAGTACTGTCGCATTGTATCCGTGATATCTTTCATACTGCTAACTATGTTCCCATCTGCTGTCTCCAGAGCTGTAATTGCTTTTTTTATCTGATCTTTTACTTTTTACTATTTCATATATCATTTTCATATTCCCTTTACTGTCTTCTTCCAGTTTAGTTGTAGGCTAAATTCTTTCCAACTTTTCTCTTTTTTCTTCTCATACAATTCTCTTCCAACTTCCTGTATCTATATTCTTTTGCCATCTCTTCCAATTTATTGCTCTATTCGGTCGCTGTTAATTCTTCTGTCAGACTTGGCCACATCAAGAACTTTTTTGGCTTCATCATCATTCCGTGTCCAGTCAGCATTTCCAAAAAATGGCAACTCCGATGGCCTTGCTGTTCGCCTCGATCAGGTCCTCCATCAGCTGGAAGTATGGCCCATTTTTGCATGTTGGTCTTGCAAAGAGGTACACCCACCCTAAGACGATTAAGTGATCTCCAAATAGGGTAGGGTAGGTCATTTCCTGGAGCTAGCTCTTCCTTTGCAGGAGTATCAGGCGGCAGCATGCTCTTCCACCTGGTGATGCGGTTACTCAGGTGTTCCTACCAGTGGTTGAGTCCTGGTGATGAAGCTCTTTCTCGACTTCAGTCGACAGACTACAGCCTGGTGATCATGCATTGGGTGGCGAGAATCGTTAGTCTGCTTTGTCCTCTCTGCATCAGCAGCAACAGCCCTTCTGATAGTGGGGGGAGCTATTCCAACAATCGGGTAGAGTTTGTCAACTGGGGTTGGCTTCAGACATCCCGACAAGATACGTACGGTCTCGTTGATTGCAATGTCAACCTCCTTGGTGTGAGTGGATGCACTTCACACAGGTGAAGCGTACTCTGCAGCGGACACACACAAAGCAAGAGCAGAGGTTCTCAGGACATGAGGGCTTGCTCCCCAGGTGGTGGCTGTGAGCTTTCTCAAAATATTGTTCCGTGAACTAACTTTCAGCCTGGTGTTGTGGCAATGTTTCTTGAAGGACAGTGTTCGGTCAAGAGTAACACCTGGATACACAGGTGTTGGACAATGTTCTAGTCGCTTGCCTTGCCATATAATGTCCAGTTCCCGCCGAGCTTCTCTATTCCTTAAGTGAAATGCGCACACCTGAGTCTTGTTGGGATTTGGCTTTAGATGATTGCCTTCATAGTAAGAGCCAAGAGTATCTAGTGCAGAAGTCAACTTTTCCTCCACCTCTTCAACTGTCTTTCCTTGGGCAACCACTGCAATATCGTCGGCATAGATGAAAAGCCTGGTATGTTCCATTATGGGCTGATCATTAGTGTAAATGTTAAAGAGCACAGGGGCTAGCACACTGCCTGGAGGTAAACCGTTCTTTTGTACGCGCCATCTGCTCTTCTTACCATGGAGAGAGACTTGGAATCTTCTATTCTGCAGGAGAATGCCAATAAGAGATGTTAGTTAATAATCATTAGTGAGCTGGTAAATTTTCCTCAGTAACTTCCTGTGGTTGATGGTGTCATAGGCAGCTGTTAAGTCAACAAAGGCAACTCCAGTTATCTTACGCTGTTCAAAACTATCCTCGATGTGTTGAGTAAGGTTCAGGATTTGACTGCAGCATGACTTTCCAGGTCGAAAACCAGCTTGTTGAGGAATGAACTTTCCTTTGAGGATGCCACTAATTCAGTTAAGGATAAGGCGCTCGAAGATCTTGAAACAATGATACTGGGCGAAAGTTTTTAGGATCGTTTGGCTCCTTACCAGGCTTAAGTAGTGCAACCACTCAAGCTTTCCTGCAGAGCTTGGGAATATAAAGCTTAGATACACACTCATTAATCATTATAAGCAGCCATTGCAGAGTAGTCCTGCCGAATTTCTTGATCTGTTATACTCGGATATCATCGATGCCAGCAGCCTTATTTAATTTCAAGGTGGAGATGACAGACTCTAGTTCATTCAAGGTGAAGGGTTCATGGAGATTATGGTTCTCACTTCCTGGGGTTCGTTCCAGTTTCTCCCGTGTACTCCGACCTTTAATCTTCCCGTTCATGAGTAATTGGGTTGCAATCTGGTCTGCTGTAATTGTGAAGTTTCTAGGTTTTGTTGGGTCACCGCTGAGGTTTTTCAGGAGATTCCAGGCTTGCCTACTGTTCAACTTCATGTCCAGATTCTCTACCAGTGAGGTCCACTTAACTTTGCGATTTGCTGAGATAGTTTGCAGCAATTCCTCACCAACCTGGATAGTTTCATCAGCAAATGGGTCAGCCTCAAAAAGATCTCTGTAATGGTTCATCAGCTATTTGCTGTCATCAGTCATTCCTGGTATGTAATTTGTTCTACAACCTCTTGAAATGGTCCTTCTAGAGGCTGTCTGGACGCATTTGAAAAATGCCTCGTACATCTCAGGTTTCAGTGGGATCTTGGCAACTTCTATATCAAGCTCGTTGGTGAATCTTTCCCAATTGGCCTTCTGAAAATTAAACCGTCGCTTGAAAGGTACCTCTTCTTGCACTACCATGGCATTCACTTTGCAGATTACATGTCTATGTTGGGTAGATGGGATGGGCTTACCCATTATCTTCACACAACTCCCAGCAACTTTTGATGACACGAAAATATTGTCAGGGTTGTAGCCTCTCTTCCACCGACCGCTATTGAAGGATGCTGGTAGCTTTGGATCATGAATTAGATGAAGATCATGATGTTCTGACCAGGTTTCCAGTTTCTCCATTGGTATCTGAATCTGGGTATCCCCAAGATCTGCTTCGGCAGTTGTAATTGCCAAGGATGAAATTTACGCCCTGGTACTTAAAGTTGGTAGGTTCTTCAAACGTGAAGTCAACATTAGGAGGCTTGTATACAGAAGTAATGCTAAAGTGTGGCATACATACAGAAAGAATCTCGATGTCATCCCTTTCAGTTAGTGAGGTTGATGTGATATTTAGGTTTGGTCTGGTGAAAATGGCACTACCGTATTTATCATGGGGCCTTTCCTGAACAGCTCCATGCCTGTGATTTTGGGTCAATGGCTGTTGTAGTCCCGGTGAGTCTCTTGCACTAGAAGAATGTCACATTTACAGTCCTTACACAAGTCAGCCAATAAGGTCTCTTTGGCACACGAAAAACCCTCAATGTTTATCGAGACTATAACAAGTGGTCTTAAAAAAGACCCTTTAGGAGGATTACTACTTCTGTGTTGACCGGTAGTGGAAGAATCCGCCGCTGCTAATTTGCAACGTTGCCCAGGGTGCGCCCAATTGTACTGATTTTTCATAGCGTAATTTATACAATCTTCGGGGAGGCTTCTTCCGTGCACCCCACTTTTGTGGCTTTATTCCTGTTAATTATGGCTTCTTTCACTTTATCATTCCACCAAGATGTTCTTTTCTCTCTAACTCTTCTGCTTGTTCTTCCACGTATTTTATCTGCACTACCAACCAGACTTGCCTTAAAATCATTCCATTCTTCATTACCTTTCTTTGTGTCTGTTATATTTTAGCTCTGATTTCCTTTTGAAACTGCTGTTTGACTTCCAGATCTTTTAATTTCCAGTCTTTAATTTGTGGTTTTTTCTTGTTTACTTTAATAATAGGTTTGGTGACTCTTAGGTCTGCAATGAAGAGTCTATGGTCACTATCAAGGCTCTCACTAGGTATCATTTTTACATCATGCACCTTTTCTCCACTTGACCTATCTGTGATGATAAGGTCTATCACTGATCTATACTGACCATCCCAGCTGTATCTCGTTAATCTTGTGGCTATCCTGTTTCTGAAACCGCAAGTTCTTCACCAGAAGTTGGTTTCTTGTACATAGATTAAGCAGTTCACCCTCCTTATTTCTAATACCAAATCCATATGGACCAATAATTCCTTCATAACCTTACCTATCACTTCCGACTTGGGCATTAATATCCCCAATTATTATGTTCTCTTCATCAATGATGTCCTCTAGTTTTTCTAGGAAGCTTGTGTTTTGGTCATCGCTACAACCCTGCTGGGGAGCATAAACTTGGATCACAGCTTGAGTTTCTCCATTTAGGCATATTTTAGCTTTGATTAATCTCTCATTGATGAATTAGACATCTGTGACATTATCAATGTCTTTATGGAGTATAAAACCAACTCCATTCCTCACCATTGCAGGATTACCACTCCAGTATAATGTAGATCCACCCTCTAACATTCTTGTGTTGCAACCTTTGCATTTGGTTTCACTTAGCTCTAGGATGTGAATATGTCTACGGTTCATTAAATCCATCATTTAGTTGCATTTTCCTGTTTGAGTCATAAGGTTTAAGGTTCCAAACCAAAGCTTGTTTCTATATCGGTGCTTCTCGTGCATCTTGAATGAGCATCGGACATGACATTGTTCAAGGTTATAAATTTCAATATTGGTTCCACATTGAATTAAGATTACATATAATTTACAAGGTTTATTCCACCTACTCCATACCGTACAATAATTGCAATGTCTATAAATACATTACAATATGTTATCAGGGGATTAGTGTAGACCCTATGTGGGTCATCATCAGCCTAACTAAGATACACTTATCGATTTGCGGAAATCCTAAGACAAAATTACATTGTGGAAATGAAAATTTAAAAGAATGAACTGTGTATGTGATGCGATAATGTACATATAAAATGGTGGAGTGATGAAATGTTATAGATAAAATAAAGTTGTACTGATCAATGACAAATAAAATTTTCAGGTTTTACATCAATTACAGTTAGACTGTAAGAATAGTATCGCACAATTTTTTTTACAATGATGATTAAAATATGCCGTTGTTAGTGAGTACTCTAAAATTGCACTTTAAAAGTGTAAAATACCAGTTGAATGCAAAGTCCAGATATTTCTATTGAGTTCTAAATTTCAAGTGTATCTTCAGGTAGAGAATTGACAGTTAAACATTGGCACAGAGGGTGTCTGTCTTGCCTGAGGTCCAATATTTCTGATACAGAAATTAAATGTAGATAAAACCATATGATATTCTTATAATATAATGGATTCTTGCTGTGGTGTGAGGAAAATTCCCAATCCAAGTTGGAACCAATAGAACCTGATAATGAAAAAGTTAGAATTAATGCGAGATATTTTAAAGGAAGGGAATGGCGAAAAACGAAAGAAAACGATCAATACTCACCTACAATTTATTAAATTTATCTACTTAACTGAATACCCACCTTGCGCGCAATGTGAATGACCTGACCAGTAGAGTGCAACTAGAGGAATGAGAATGGCATGGAATAGGAGGGGAAGAAAGTTGGTGAAGGTAGGAGCAATCCAGTGGAGCGGGTGGCGTGCGAAGAGAGGGGCGGGGAAATGGGAAGTGGCTTAAGGTGGGGCCAGGTGGGGGGAAGGATGGTGATTGTATCGGCGGAGGACCTTTAATTAACTTAAGATTTTTGATCCGCTAAATTGTTTTTTCTGAAATAGGTTATGAATAAATCAAATAAAATATTAGACTTTTCCGTTATTTCATTAAGGTTATACTTAGCACTGAAGTGCTGGTCCAGATGTATATAAAACTTCTCAGTTATATTAAGCAGAAGGCCCTTGTTAGCTATTTCCAGAATGTCCATGTCTAGTTCCATATTCGTGATTTTATGATTGTGATCGACCGTATGCTGGCCAATAGCTGAAAATTTATTATATTTGACTGCGTTGATGTGTTCCGAATATCTTATATTAAAACTTCTTCCGGTTTGCCCTACATAAGAAATATTAGTGCAGGAAATACATTTGAGCTTGTAAACATCTGATTTTGCGTACCTGTTGACCTTGTTGATGTGTGATGTGTTATGCAGAATGCATGTACTGTTATTATTGGTTTTGAATGCTATTTTTTTTCCTTTTTTTTTTTTTCCTTGAAAATATTAGTGATCTTATGAATTTCGTTATTGAAAGTGAAGGTGGAAAAGGATTCGTATTTAGGAAGTTCTTTCTTAAGTGTTGTTTTGAGACAAAATTTATGTTTATTGAAAATACTTTCTATAAAGTGGCTACCAAAGCCGTTGAATTTTGCTGTACCGCGAATAGTATTCAATTCAATGGAAAGATCTTTCTTGGTCATGGGTATGTTGAATGTTCGGTGAACCAGGCTATTATGTGTTGCTCTTTTGTGAAGTTGGGGGTGAGTTGAATCATGACGAATAGTAACTGTGGATTGGGTAGGTTTTCTATAAATTTTGTTGAACAATTTGTACACCCTCAACTGTACGGTCAACTAAACACACATACAATGATGCCTTGGATTTTTTTTTTTTACATATATGACAAAACAGCCCTATAACCAAAGGTACTCCTTCCACCCCATCAACATCCACGTGTGCCAACCACCGTTTATTTTCCGTGGGCCCTCCCCATCACATTACCACAGGCTTTAAGAATACCTCTGGCTCAACCTCAAAGATATTACCGACCTACGGTCGTGCAAGTATACTTGTGCCTTGCTATACGTACCCATAGCCAGTAGGCATTAATATTCGGTCTTTGATCGTTATAAACTTAGCGTAAAATCGTGAGAAATCGTATATACACCACATTGTGGCAATCCACATCACATAAGAGTGTTAAGCTATTAGCCCCAGTTAAGAATTGGTGGTATATCTAAAACACTGAACGTAAGTTGAACATTAAAGCTTGAAATTTTCTTCACCAAATGAAAACGAATAATTTGTGCAGTAGAGGGTCAAGTTCAATAGATTTAATGATGGTAAGTAAGCAAAGAATGAATCATAGTACACATAGATTGACTACTGGGCACATTCACTAGATGGGGATACAGCGTTACTTATTGATAAGTCACTGAAACTATAGCTGTTAGCTCTGTGAAGGTCCAACCTCACCCTTTGAAAATAACTCAAACAATTCAGCTTGACTGCTGCCACGGCTTTATGAATCAGAGCTGATGTTAGCCTGCATGTCAATATGCACATAACATCTGATATGTTTTAGTTGTTCTAACTATTACAATGCTGCATTTGCATCATGCACTTTACTTAATGCAGTACTCCCTCTCATATCCATCACTTATTGGACCGGGGCATATTCAGTTCATAAAAGAAAAATCAGATTATTTGAGGAATAACGCTAACCTTTACTGTAACACAGGAACATGAAAACAAAGTACATTTCTGTAGGCGTACTGTGTGTTTGATAAAGTATAAAGACATACATCACTGTATAAAAACTACTTTAGAAATTAACTTGAAAAAGTATATAATGTTTTTTGTTTCAAATTACATTCTTGATTTTTGTGGATCCATCCCTCCATTTCTTTACCCACGACACGTCCATAGATGCTGCATGCTGTTCTACGTATTTCACGGTGATCTTGGACTCTTACACGGCTGCGTTTTGGCAAATTGCTTTGTTTCCTTTCTTGATCTTTATCGTCCATGTCATCTTCATTAACATTAGCCTGGAGAACAGTGGTAATCGTTCAGGTCTTCGGGCACAGCAGTCTGATATGGGAGGGTCTTTTGCATCTTGAGATTTCAATATATTGGACAGTTTAGATCAAGTATTATTTTATGTTTTTCTCAGTTATAATTCAATTCTTTTTGGGCTGTGAGATAAAGATTTTTGTTGTGCAGTACTTCTCTATGCCAATTCTTATACCATAACTCATAGGAGTGGGTACTCTGGACTACTGGGAGGGATTTCATATTCTGTACTCTCTTAGAATTACCAAGGTGGCTTTCAATTGTTGTGAAAAGATATTTGCTCCTGAATTATTTCAGTGAAATTCCTGCAGTGGCAGATGATTTGAGTTAGTGAAATATTAATGTGCCAAAGTATTAAGTTATGATTAGAGCTTTGATTTGTAGATTGTCATAGGAGGTAGCATATAGGATGTCACCTATGTGTGAGTCCCACTATTCCAACTATGGCATGATGGGTCTGTGATACTGTTGCTAGTTTCCAGGGGTGAATGCTGGACTTCAAAGTTAAGCATGCTCCTGGTATCATTGAGGAAGTGAGGTGTGTGATTGAAATCTGAATACCAAAATTATTAATCATTTAAAAAATTATATATTCACAAATTTGTTACATTTAATCATATAAATATAACAATTAATTCACAAATGATATTGTATATTTTCTCCTGAACACTCCTTTGGGAAAAAGAATTTCTTAAGAAATTGTCAGTTAACACACACTGCTAACGACTGTCTGGTATCCAACATAACGTCTTGAAATTAACAATAAATGAAGCAGTTTTCATGCTAGTCCCTCATAAAACTATTCACCTCAACACAACACACTCTAGTAACCACTAGCTGAAGCTCACTGGCTTGAGTTACGTTCACTCTGTTTAGTCTTTGTTCAAGCAGCAGTGTAAGGCATTGTTATACGCGTGCATGAGATAAGTGCTGCAGCGAGGACTTGGAAGCTCCCACAAATGAGCAAGGAATGACCTTCAATACTGAATGACAAACTCAACATTGTCACACTTGCTCAAGACATCTACTGTCCAGAAAATATAAAGGCCTGTGTATCGACACATATTATTCCAGTGTGAAATAATGAGCTTGCGAGCCTCTGGTAGTTTCTTAAAGTGAAGCCACTTTTCCTGCCTTTCTCCCTCTGAAAGTATTCCTGCATGTTACATGACATTTCTCAAACTTGATTTCTCAATGAGGCCCCTTCGTTTTCTTGGCAATGGTTTTTCTCAGACTTTTGAACTTCTCAACATTACACATATAGTTTTCTCTTTCTGCTTTGCAAGCACATGGTTTTAAAGAGTGGATCTTTATATTAGGCCCCCTACACTGGAAAAGTTTGTCAGGTAATGAAAAATATTAAATAACTAGGCTTATGTTACTTAACCTTTCATAGAAGAAACAGAATGTTGCAAATCATAGCAAGAAAAGGGGATATTATCACGAAGGTTGTGAAATGTCGAAAGTCCAGAAAATGACTTCTGGTAAGCCAATCAATGGAGTGAAGTACTCGGACAAGAGCTGAAGTTCATGTAAAATAATTGTGTACTTGATCAGGAACTTCAATTAAACATCAGGCACAATTAAACTATTTTAATTGAACCTACAGAAACTTGGATACCAGAACTACAGTGCTTTTTGTAGCCATTCGCAAATGACTGCTGTTATCTCTTTGGAGCAGAGAGTAAAAACATGAATTACTGTTTCAGGCTCATTGAAATGGCATTAGTAGTTACGATCATTTTTTTATGGATAGTAAATTACTGTCGGGGAAAGTCATATTGAAGCATGCATAGCTCAGCTTACCTGATGTAAGCTATATAACATGTTCTTGAGAAAAATTACTTTCAACAGCCTGGAAATTTGTTAATACTGTTACCCAAACAGAAAAAGTTTAGTAGTATTTATTTTATGCAGAATTTAATCAGTTGAAATATAAAATGTGTTAGATTCAGGGAAGAAAGCGTGACAACAGTTAGTGTTCTGCAATTCATCCTTGTATTGTTTGGATTGATAATAGTGCGAGGTTTGTGATATATGTATATTATTATTGTCAGTTCTCATTTTTTTTTAATTTCACAATTTTTCTGGATGTATTTTATGTACAGTAAGGTCAGATTCTCTTTTGGCTGGAACACAGCATGCTGGTCATGTTGCTGGCATCTGGTTGACTGACTGCTTTGTGCGATCAGTTGAGTCAGAGTATTGCTGACATGGTTTGTTTCACAAGAGTACATACAGTGCATATTACTATTGTTTCTTATTTTTTCACATGTGAAAATAGTAGTGTTGAGAGGTCTGTAGGCAATTTCTCAAAAAATGTCCAGGCGTTCTTGTTCCTAACGAGATACTGTTAGACATTTGGTTAGTTTTATGATATTATTGGTAAAAAGTTCCAAAAAGTTTAAAAACAAAGTTACAGGTACATGTTTCATTCCTCTTGGGGACATCTTCAGCCTTGTACAGAGCTGAAATTAAATAGTAAAAGTAACATTTTAAAATTATTACAGTACATGTCTTCAATAACATAAATCTATAGGTCTTTGTGCAACATTTAACAAGAAAGTGGTGACATACAATTAAAATTTGCTTAAAAAAAGTATGCACTGGCCAGCGTATTGGTAGGTGTGCTAGGTACCAACTGATGAGCCCAGCCTAGCACACGGGGGCGAAACGCTGGCAACCAGGAACGACTTAGCTGGAAAATTTATAATGTCCAATAACAGACCATATATATTGGTATTATAAAAAAAGTTTGGTTATTAATGACAGTATTAATAATTGTGCTGTGTACTGAGTGTTAACTACTCTTTGCTGGGAGTAGCGGTCAAGTAGGGGATTTATGACTTATATTACATGTATAGACATTTACTTCCTAGATTAAAAGAGACTGGTTCATTAAATGGTGGAATTTGTAGACAAAAATGAATGTTGTTGACAGAAGAAAAACTGGCTGTTGTTATTGGGCATTATTTGAATACACTCCAACAAAATCCCTACATCCTCTGTCAACAGGATCAGGTCATATGGTAGCTTAACTTTTAAAATTGCGCAAACTGTTATAGCACAGGGTAGTTCTCATAATGCAGTGATTTATAATTGCTTGCGTGTTTTACTAAATATACATACTGAGCAAAACCCCTGAGAGCCCATCACTGCATCAGCCAGCTCTAGCCAAAAGGTAATCTCACTGTATTGTAGGTTTTCAATGCTACAGTTTTACTATAAAAAGCCATTTGTATATTTGTTCTATTCAGTGGATGATCATTATGCAGAGAAAATATAAAGTGTGACATATTTGCTCAGTGGTGTGCCATAAGTACTGTATGATGTTGTGATCAGACTAGGTATCATACGTTTAGCTCTCTGTCATTCTTGAGCACTTTTAAAGTACTGTTCATACTACCATGAGTTGTAAACCAAAATTAGCCATTTCAGTGCAAGGAGCAGAAAAAGAAGTACAGAATATTTGAGTGATTCTGATCTTTTACTTATTTTTCAGCAATTGGAAACATGCCCATACCATTGTTATAAGAATCCCATAGCTGATAGTTGTTTTGAATTCGTAATGAATTGATGTACTGTAATGGTAATATGTAGCATGCAGTACTAATAAATCGCATTGTCACCTGATGTTCATCACGTGTGCTACACTTGCGACGTAAGGACCTCCATCAGATAACGTCTGTTGCCACCAAGTACCTGATTTGCGGAATAGGAAAGTTATACTTTTTTTACTCTCATACAAACATCTTAAAATACACTGACTGGCAAAATTAATGGATCACTTGAATTTTCAAAGCAAAAAAGAGTTAAATTGTGAAATATATGTTCTATTATTTATATTATTTTCATGAAAAATTATCTAAGGAAATAAGGGTAGCAATGAAAGATAGATTTATTTATTATTTAAGATGGCTTTTAGTGCCAGGAGTGTCTGAGGACATGTTTGGCTTGCCTGATGCAGGTCTTTCTATTTGATGCCCACAGATGACCAGCACAACTGGGTGTGGGATGATGATGTAGGGAGAAGGTGAAACCCAGTGTCAACATATAGTCTACTCATGTCTAATAACACCAAGGGGTCTGTTCAAAGCTTTACGTCCCAATCCAATGGACAAATCACCATCAACATCATCATATGCCCTCACTCCATATGAGCACTGCAGAGAGGCTTAGAATTTAATCCAGGCTTTTGGCACGCAATCTAGTGATTAGAAATTTTATACCACCACCTCTCCTTCCCTGCCTGCCAACAGTTGGATGGTGAAAATGTTTTCGACCAACAGAACTTGAACCGGCTAACCATGGTGTCAGACCATTCAGACTTAAACACCTTAATGATCATGGCCACTGAAAATATTCAGTGTAAATAATAAAACAAATTCTTCACAATTTAACATGCTTTTTCCTTTGAAAATTCAAGTGATCCATTAATTTTTTTGGTTAGTGTACTACTCTTCATTTCCATGCCCATACTATTGTTTGATACTATCTGTATCTAATTATAATATTGCAGTTTTGTAGGGTGAATCCAATAGTGTGAATGGGTGAGAAGGTTCTGATCAATTCATAAATCCCTGTTTTGGCATAACCTGTTGAACAATTTGTACTATTTGTACATTAGTTTGCTGGTCTAAGTGGCTCAGACAGTTAAGGCACCCAAGTTGGCAGATTCAATCCTGGCCCAGTCCGGTGATATTTGAAGGTCCTTCAAATATGTCAGCCCTGTGTCTGTAAATTTACCAGCACGTAAAAGAGCACCTTGCCATCTTTGAAAACCATAAAAGTAGTTAGTGTGACATAAAACCATTATTGTTGTTGTTGTGCATCCACTGCATCTTCAATTTCCAGGAGTACAAACATTACTATCCACAACTTTCTTTCTCAGAAATACCATATGATATATATCTTGTTCTACATTGTCAGTTCTGCCAGTAAAATATCTCCTTTTTTTATTTGTTTAGGGAATTTTGTGACAATCATATTCTTTTAGTTATGAACTCTTTTCCCTCTTGTCTGATCTTCCATTTTCAGTTGTCTTATGCTCCTCTACAGCACAGTTCAATTGGGGGAGTTAGAAGAAATAATAAATATACATCTATAGTGATATGAATTATTATTATTATTATTATTATTATTATCATCATCATCATTATTGAATAAATCATTCTTTATGCTGATAGTATATTTTTATACTACTTGGAATGCATGTAATTTGGATTTGTATAGTACCACTGCCATTAGAATTAAGTGCATTACACCCTTTTTTTATGAATTAAGACTAATAAAATTTGATACATTGTTGTAAATACACTAACTTATTGTTATTGTATTCACACATTGTTAGTCTCATTCTATTTTTGTATACGCTAAATAAATTAGTGATCAGATTCACTCCACTTTGCAACTTAAAGATATTTCCTGTTACCTAAATACAATAAAACAATGAGAAATTTGAATAAAATTGTGTGTATGGTCACCTTCGGTTTTAGTCAGTTTCTTTGCCGAGAGTACCAATGATGACCACCCTATGACTTATCAGAGTACATTTTGAAGTGTTATCATTGGAAACATTTGAGATTTTACTTTTCTTGTATGGTAAATAACTCCTTGCCAATTGCTGATTAAGCACCCTCCTTCAATTCTCAAAGTGGTTGCCACTGAACATCAACAGAGTCAGTTATTTCATGGTCCAGTTCAGTAGCTTTATCAGCATATTGGAGAATCTCTTTTTAGACCACAGATTCAGTAAATAGTTCGTGTAGGGTCAGTCAGGGTAAATGAAACCTTTTTTTACAACTTTGTTCATAAATTACAAACTACAACAGTGACAATTATGCATATAATCATAAGTTGTGACTAGTGTTACAAAAAGCAATGGAAACTACCGATTACTATATATTCATTAACTTTTGAAAAATAAATATAAATGTGCGTCTCATTTTTAACCCACAAAAGGGTGAATTATGAGACAACCCAGGGGAAAGTGAGACAGTATTGTAGAAGACAGTAAAATCATGTTGGAGAGTTAATACGGTAATTGTGAGACAGTTTAGGGTCAAAGGAAGACAGAAAAAATCTGGGTGTAATAGTTTGCAACACTTTCCTCAGTTTTATTATAGGAACAAAATGGCCATGTTTCGATAACACAAAATTTAGGCTTGAGATACATCTTTATACATTTTCCTGACAAAAATTGTGTAGTATAAATTGTTGACATTATACCATCTAATTAAATGGTACCTGAGCTTTATGTCTGAATTTGTTACATTTTAATGATACTAAATAAATATATAATGCCCATTGTAATCAGAATGGTGAAAAAATGAGACATTTCACTTGGCTAAAAGTGGGTTAGCAGAAACTGTAGTTCTAGGTTTTTTTTTTTTTTTTTTTTTTTTTTTTTTTCAAAAACATCAACTGTTCCTGGGAATGCAAATGTAATGCCTCTGTCTTTCCCTGTTATTATTGGAACAGGCAATTTTGCCAGTAATTTTGACTTTTCCACAACGGATATGTCATTTTTGTTAAGCCTAACGCAGTTTTGTTATTGTCCACTCCATTGAGACACATAATTTGCATGTCTCCACCTTCCAGTACTTTATGAACAGTGGCAACATGTTTATATTGAAAAGAATGCCGCTTTCCACAACTTTCAATTTTCAAAAAGTACAAAGTCACCCAGATTTACTTCATCTGCCGTGGACATTTCCTCAGCATCTGTGTCAAGTAGATCAACTTCATCAAGACTTCCACCGCTGCCTTGCCAATCTTCACCTTAGCTTGAAGCTGAGTCAGACGAAGCAACTTTCGCTCTTGTCTTAGATGAAGGTTTTACTGCTGGAACTGTTCCCTTTTGAATACCAGTACCCTTTCTATTCTTCTTATGAACTGGTTTCTGCTTTTCCCTCATAAGCTGAGAATACTCTTCAGATGATATCACCTTTGCTGTTGGGTCCACTCTTTTTCGCTTGATTATGGTTTTGTCAGTGCGTTTGATTTTTGAAAGTAGGATAAGTATTTAGGTATAGAAACAAGTGTACCAAGTGTCTCACTTTTACCCTAGAAGTGTCTCACTTTTACCCTCATGATGTTTCATATTTACCCCCGTTTTTTAAAATGAATTTTCTTCTCAAATCAAAAACTTAAAATTGTGTTTACAAGCTGAAAAGGAAGGTTCTCCCTTATACTATGAAATAAAACCACAAACACTTCCCTGGATTTTTGGATTGAGTCAGAGTAACAAAATACAAAGTGCAACACATGAAATTTTTTTGGTTAGAAAAAACACCACTCAGGAAAACCTTGTCTACTGGTAGATATATAGTTTGTAGACTTTTCAATCATTTTATCATAATGGATATAAGACTAATATATAACATCATTCATGCAAAGTGTTGAGATCATTAACCAGAGCAGAAAAATTTGAGGGTCTCATTTTTTCCTTTTTTTTTTTTGGTCTGTCTCACAATTACTGACTGACCCTAGGTACTCTTTATTATTACTTGTATACCTGAAGCCTTTGTATTGTAAAGAAAGTAGACACAAGTTGTTTCGGTATAAATATCGAATGAGCTTCTTTCAAACTGCAATATGTGTTGTGTTTACAAAGTTTAAAGTGCAGTGCTGTGCAGCATATAGCCTAAACCCAAGTTTCCATTCTGAATTTTGTGTATTTTATACAGCTCTAATATTTTGTTCATCTACTCTCATTTCCTTTGTGGGATTTCGCTTGAACTGTGTGAAAGGTGTACATGTTGGTGACTGATTTTCTTGTACTCAACTATGCAGCTCAACCATTGTATTTTTGAAGGTATGACAGAGTTTGCACACGAGAATCTGTGAAGTATGCTTGTGTATATCATCGCTCGGGAGAGGGTAACTCCCTGTTAGTCTCAAGAAGGAAAGCAGGCAAGTTAACAATCACTCTGAGAGCCCTCACGTACCATTTTGTGCCTAACACAGATCTGCACAATACATACCAAAACTCTGGCATGATGCACTTGACTTTTCTTAGTTACCGTATTTAAAAACACATTTGATTCTTGCATTTTGACATGTTCTCTGCTTCAAGACCAACAGTCTTGTTCCCTGTCACACACTACCTACAGATTGGTCTGGCCAGCTATGAAGGCTTGTTTCTCGCTGCCACTTAACAGATTCCATGAACATGTTTAAGACCATACGTCATTCTTGTCTGAATGGTGCACATATTGCTTTAAACTGAGCCTGGCAGTGAAGGACTCTTTCCTTTCACTATCCCTGTTGACATAGCCTTAGCCATTATTATACAAGTAGGCCCTTTCAAACTCTAATTGAAAATATTATACACCGCTGGGGATGAAAAATATGCCATCTTTCCCTGCTATCTTTATTTATATCTGTTACAACATACATAAAAATTAGGACAAAGAAAACAGAGTAAACATTTTTAAAAATCATGAGCCAAAAACGTTGCAACATTTGTGTTGGTGTTGGCTGGCTCCAAATCAAGAGATGTGAGGACAAAGGGCAATTCATCAGGTGCCATTTCTTCAGCAAGCCTATTTAACTTTTTCTATGTAATCTAGGATTCCTCATGGCCTGGGGACAGTTTTCCTTCAAGTTTCACATGTTCCACATGGTCTGCGAATTTACATTTCCTAGTTCAACCTTGGTTGTTCTTGGGGTCTGCAACTACATTTGATGAAGGGAACAGGGAACTGCTCCTGGACTTAAGCAGAGTTGATGGTAAATATTTTCCACATAGAGGATGAGCTCAGGAGACGGAGACTCTTGCAACTACTTCACAGTGGGTGTTGGGTGAACTGTGTCCAAGGGCGTAGAGGTTCTTGGTCAGTATATTTTTCATTGAGGGTGACATCAACAATCTTGGCAGGGACAGATTTATACCATACAGGGCTGGCATATTACCCAGTGGAGTACCGTACTGAAGTGCCAAGGTTTCCCTACTTGAAATATTATGAACCCATTACAGACTGTGGGATTGTAAATCTGATCAGTTGTGACTTGGCATGTATCAGTTACAACATACATAAAAATCAAGGCCCCTTAAAGCTGTAATTGAAAATATTATACACTGCTGGGCATGGAAAATATCACACCATCTTTCCCTACTTTCTTTATTTGTATCGGTTACAACATACATAAAAATGTTGCAACATTTGTTGTTGGTGCTGGCAGGCACCAGATCAAGAGATGAACACTGTTGTGGAGACAAGGGACATTTCATCAGGTGCCATGGGATAAGGCTCCTTACTGCTATACAGGCACCAATGCAACATGGCATTGAGTTGTATTGCTTCAAAATAGTGTCCTTAAGCAAATTTTTCCTGCTGTGGCACACACAGATAATCCATTGATTGTGTAGATAGTTGACCACATGGCACACAGTTCCACATCACATCCCATATGTGTTCAATTGATGACAAATCTGGTGATACTGAAGACTAAGGAAGTTTCAGGTGATGTATGGGCATATGCATTATCTTGGTGTATAGTGGCATTTGGTATACTGTGCAAAATTGGTAGCAAAATGTGCTGCTTATCTCTGTGCTGTCTCCATATTTCAACAAACACAGGAGGTGGTAGGGAGTTGTAACTGATAGGACTTCAAACTCTAACACCTGGTGTCTTTTACGCATGACGTTGGCAAATCAGTGCTGGGTTGTTACATTGTCCTGTGCAGGGCCAAACCCTGATGCGACCTTCATCTCTGTTAAGATTGAAATGGTATCCTCAGAGAAAATTACATGTTGCTATTCATGCATCCAGTTGTGATGTTCCTTGCAGTGGGGTAAAAAGCAAATATTGCCTGTAGTCCAGACTCGTTCAAATGGTGAGGGACAGTTCTTGTAGAAATCCGCTTGTGCAGTGGAGGACCACAAACTGTGAGATGTCTCTGGATGAGGTGCCACACACTGCTTCTGCAGGTTGATGGCTCTGACAGGTTCTCTGTCTGATGGGCCCAGCACCTGGTCTACGTGACATCTGCACACAGTGTCTCATAGTGGTAAATACACGACCGGTATGACTGGCTGTTTGCTGACATGGGCATCTGCTTTAGTGCATTTGTACAGTATAACCCCTATCAAATGGGACTGATTGGGAATATATGACTCAAGTATGATTATCATGTGACTTGGAACACCTATGGTTCTGACTCTCCAGCCTGTTCTGTGGCCCTTTAAATGCTAGATAAAGAGAATTACTGGCCTCTGTCATGTATTGCAGAAGCATTTCTGCAGCTTCACTTTAGTCATTTGTATTTTACCACTGTTACTCTGTGTGGGTGTGTACGAGACCTTTGTCTACTGCATTTTGAAGACAAACTTGATGCGTGCACCTTGTGCATAGCATTTTCTGTGCCCGTCAGTGTATATTGCGGAGGTGTATTTTAGGAAAAACACAAACTCATCTGAGAGTGCTAAAGGCTATTTCAGGTGCAGGTTTTAAATTAATTGCAGGAAATTGTGTACACCCGTGGTATAGAAAGATATGGTAATTCAGATGCCAATGAGAAAAATTAGTTATTTTTGAGGCCTGTGTTTTGGTGAGATGCCAGTGAATGTGAACAATGCCTAGAAAATTTGAAAGCTGGTAGTTGTCAGCAGTGTGTATTAGTTCATAAAGTGTTAGTAGCATTGGTGACAATGAAAACACTGTAAAGAGGTTATGTTAAACCCTCTATATCTATTAAGCTTTATACTTCTTGTCTTTTGTTTTGATCTTACCAGGCTTGAGAAATAATTGGATACTGTTTTCCTTTTGATGTTCGTAAATTCATGCTATGATGTAATAAAAATAGTGGATATCAAGGAAAAAATCAATGGTCATAATATTTTAGTCTGGATATGCCTATGCCCTGTTACTTGTGAAAGGCTTTGTTTTTCTTCTTTCTGTTTGTTGTTTATACAGGGTGAATCTTTCCTTTCTGACAAGAAGCAAGGAGATAAGGAAGATAACGAAGCTAAGGTGTATAGTCCAGTTCACTACAACTGTACTGTACACTGCTAAGATAGCAATTGTGGATCTGATGATGCTAGGGAAACTGTTATTTCTTAGTAACATTATGAATAGTGGGTATGTAAAAGACCTTTCCATACTGCAATAAGAGGACAAGCACCTCGTGCAACAGGTTCTACACTCGGCAGGGCGAGAAACCAGGTTTAGCAGCGTTGCGGTAGCTTCAAAACACTTAATGTTAGTAGACCTGTTTCATTTGTTAGAGGTGATGCAGCATGATGAATATATTCTCCTCCAACTTTTATAAACTGTAATTAACAGTAGTGGTGTATTGGTCCTTACTCCTTGCCTTACTATTCTCTTTATTATCAGTCACCTCTTATAGAGGAGAGAAACACACTGTAGATTGTGTTGTTAGGTGTTGTGTAAATCTGAAGCTACCTACCTCACATAGCAGAGTGACCATCACTGTGCCTTGTATTTCAGTTACCATTGTAATGTGCATATGTACCAAATGTAATAAACTGAATTTTATATACTGTTGAAAATAAAATATATTTCATTATAATTTTGTTATGATTCAATGTAGTTTCTGGTTCTCCTTATTGTATTTTGTGAAACATCACTAGAGTTTACTTTGAAAGCTGTTGGTGCTTGGAGGATCAGTAGACTGTAGCTTCAATAAGATGGTATCTGCTTGTTTCTACATCAACAATATGCTGAGCAATACGAAACTATCCCTTACCGGTACTACAAGTCTAAATACAACCTTCAGAAAATTAAAATAATAGGGATAATGGTCGGAGCTCGTGGTACCGTACCTCATCACTTTGTCGCCACATGGAAGCACTTCCAATGAAGCTTATCCCCGAAATTGTGACTCTCATCCTTCGAGGCTCCATCAAGATCCTGAAAAACCACCTCTACAGCTCTGAAATGCTGCACAAATTATACTGTTGCTTTTATAATTTAGAGTTTTCTTCAATTAATAGAACTTGTATAGAAAAATTGTATATGTTTTACCTTCTTAGTGGCAGCCTGTAAATACAGGAGATTGTTCCTAAATAAATTGCAATTTATATTAATGATACATTCTGTAACACATTGAGTGCCCACACAAACCTTATATGGATACACAAAAACACTCTAGTCTTTGTACTTAATGTTCCCATATAGGGTCGTAAGTCTGTTACGCTATGAGCGTGCTGAAACCCCTGCTGTGGGGTTTAGAACAGCTTGCTGACATTGTTGGTGGTCAATTTAACCCTGCTCTTGTGTTCACGTTTACGTAACGAATATACTGTTAGGGTCAATATGACCCGACATGTCAAAATGCTAGAAATCTTGTATATACATACATTTTTGTACAGTTGTTAGTTATTGACATTGTTGTTGTATTCCAATACTTTGTTGGTAATAATAATAATAATATAAATCCACAGCCTGTTTCCTGTCATTCGACCGGGTCAGGAGTGGAATGAATGAAGCCCCCATCTAGCGGCGAGGACAGGAATTGCGCCGGCTGCCGATGCCTGTCGCACTCATCTGGGGCAATGATTAATGACTGCCAGTTGAAATTAAATGATATTGGAGAGTGTTGCTGGAATGAAATATGACAGGGAAAACTGGAGTACCCGGAGAAAAATCTGTCCCACTTCCACTTTGTCCAGCACAAATCTCACATGGAGTGACCAGGATTTGAACCACAGAGCCCAGCGGTGAGAGGCCGGCGCGCTGCTGCCTGAGCCACGGAGGCTCTCATAATAATAATAATAATAATAATAATGATAATACACAAAATTTTATTAACGACCATTTCCTACTTATTCACATAAATTCGAAATAAGACAGTTTTCATTACAATTATCTTATATCACACTACAGTTCTTTTCTTACATTTCTTCTTATTGAATGCCGTTTTGTCACAAGCAAGGCCCCACACCGCTGGCTGCGCAGTAGCGTGTGACTGGGGAAGACATGTCCATGCGCGTACCGCCATGTTGCGGGCGCTCCTCAGCTTGACACGGAGAACGTATGGAATACGTGCTTTTTAAATTTCGCACACATGAAAACATCCACCCTACAAAATTAATGACAGCCTACACCGACGAGGACGAGGATCTCGTGACAATATTCTGTCTCTTGAGAAACCTAGGATCCACAATTTAGCTTTATTGAAAATAAGAAGACATGTTCCAAAAGCAGTCTACAACTTAAGTATGATTACATATCGTGAGATAAAAATTGTCTGTCACTCAGCAGACTGCAGAACACACAAATATTTATAAACTCCTGTACCGATAATAATAATCTTCAATATCAACAAAAAAGGAAACCTGTAAAATAAAATCTTTATATGAAAGGTAAACATAGCTTACGATTCCTCTCTGATAAGTTTTTTTTTTTTTGCTATGGGCTTTACGTCGCACCGACACAGATAGGTCTTATGGCGACGATGGGATAGGAAAGACCTAGGAGTTGGAAGGAAGCGGCCGTGGCCTTAATTAAGGTACAGCCCCAGCATTTGCCTGGTGTGAAAATGGGAAACCACGGAAAACCATTTTTAGGGCTGCCGATAGTGGGATTCGAACCTACTATCTCCCGGAGCAAGGCCTACAGCAAATTATACTCAATTCTCTGAATACGTTGTTTAAAAAGTACATGACTGCAGAAATAGCTGCCTCTGTGGATCAGTGGTAGGGTGTCGGCCTCCGGATCCCAAGATAGCGGGTTCAAACCCGACAGAGGTAGTCGGATTTTTGAAGGGCGGAAAAAAGTCCATTCGACACTCCATGTCGTACGATATCGGCATGTAAAAGATCTCTGGTGACACATTTGGTGTTTACCCGACAAAATTAATTAAATCTCAGCCATAGACGCCCAAGAGAGTTTCGGTTTACTTGGTCTGCCATCTAGTGGGCCTAGAGTAAAACGGAACGTCGAAATTGACGAGCAGACAGCCAGATGGCGTCAAATTGAAATGTCTGCACACGGTAGCTGAGGCCATACGATTATTATTATTACCTATTATTATTATTATTATTATTATTACTGCAGAAATCATTCTAAATCAATCAGATACATGTTGAATCATTTTCTGAATATGAAATGCCGGCTCTGCGGTGTAGGGGTAGCGTGTCTTCTTCTTACCCGGAGGCTCCGGGTTCAATCCCCGGCCAGGTCAGAGATTTGTACCTGGATCTGAGTGCTGGTCCAAGGTCCGCTCAGCCTACGTGATTACAATTACGGAGATATCTGACGGTGAGATAACGGCCGAAAGGATTCGCCGTGCTGATCACATGACACCTCGTAATCTGCAGGCCTTCAGGCTGAGCAGCGGTCCCTTGGTAGGCCATGGCCTTTCGGGCCTTTTGTGCCATGGGATTTGGTTTGGATATGAGATAACGTAACTGGATGAGCAGAAGCTAAGTTACTGTATCATTATTGTGTGATTTGGATTTAGGTAAATGCTGCCTGACATTTTTTACACTAGTGCTAGTCTTCTGTTGTGTATTTCTTAAAATGAAATGAATGTCTAGGGTTAGTTTGAGTTTCTCTGCGTGGTTTAGGGTTAAGTTTTATTTTTACCAATTTGCTTTACGTCGCACCGACACAGGTAGGTTTTATGGCGACGATGGGATAGGAAAGGCTTAGGAATGAGTAGGAAGAGCCCGTGGCCTTAATTAAAGTCAGCCCCAGCATTTGCCTGGTGTGAAAATGGGAAACCACGGAAAACCATCTTCAGGGCTGCCGACAGTGGGGTTCGAACCCACTATATCCCAGATGCAAGCTCACAGCTGCGCGGTCCTAACCGCACGGCCAACTTGCCCGATTAGGCTTAAGTAAGAATGGTATCATTTAAGATGTAAAACCTTCCTCATAATATTATCTTCTTGTATATTACTGCTTTTACAAACTCATTCTGAATTAACATTATCTGAGCACATAAAAATTGAAAGTGCGTTCTAATTTTTCTCTAATATGAGCACCATGATTTACACCAGAATGAAAATAGGTGAAACTGAAAGTAAAGCACTTGCAAACAAAAAGATTAATACCGTATCATAGCGAACAGTTATTTTGATTAGCGTTTTCTACTGCAGACTAGGACTGACAAGACTGTAATGAGCTTTATTTAGACTTTATATTGTCAGATCTTTCTGGAATAGCGTATTAACAATTCTATTCCTTTAGTATAAAGCAAATGGGAAAAATTGGAGAAATGAAGACATACGATACTAATAAATCATTTTTCAGATAACTGATAATTTGAAGCAATACCGGTACCTTACCCTAATATTAACAGGTTTTATCAAGTTGTATCAATCATATCTTACGGATTCTAGGCCCAGCTTTGTCAAATTTGTAATACCGCAACAAAGTTTATGTGAAAAAATGTTGCCTTTTTCAGAACAGCTGTTTAGTTCTAAACAATTATCTCCGATGAATTGGAAAAAGGCAAACAAAAAAGGAGAAGGAGCCTAAATATTCTAACTGTCATGTCCATGCGTTCTTTGAATCGATCACCCTATAACCTGTTTAGTTCTCGATTATGGTAAATTAAAGTTATTTTATTACAGTTCTATTTCTACTCACATGTGAAAAGAAATACCAGATCCCTTCCGATAGCAACCTGTACAAATGAAGGCTGCACACGAATTCACCCTCGTGAATATCTTTCCATTCTACAGGTAAGGCCTAACTTTAGGCCTAACATTGCCGAAACTACTGTAATATATCAGCTCCCACGTTCCTTGAAAATATTTGAAAATATATTAACACTCCGTCACATATAATACTAAAACAGATCCACTAACAGCCATGATTCAAATGAAATCGAAAAAATGCAAGGGTCTGTAAACATTACAACGTGCTATTCATGCATTCGAAGCTGAAGCGCCCGCAACATGGCGATGCGCGAAAGTGTTCAATATTCCGCCTAGCATCAGCGCGCTCTGTGAGTCTAGATAAGTAATATTAAAGTCTTTGGTCACAAGTAGATGACTTGTGTTTTGCAACATAGTCAATTTCCTTTTGAGAAGCAGCTGTCCCAAATTGTATGAAGTAAAAAAAATTTTACCTGCGATATTCTGGCCATGTAACTTAAAAGTGAGATCAGATACTGCCATCATTCCCAGATTTCTTTCTGGTGCCACTCCAACTGCCTGCTAACTCCAAGGGTACTCTTGATGATGTCCGAAGCTGGTAAGTGACCATGTTGTGCTGATGGATGCAACTGTCATTTTACATTCCATTTTTAGAAAGAAAAGTCTCTACACTATTTCGTACAGGCTGTGGACAGTTGTAATTGTCAACAGAAGACACTCTTTCACATGCTTTACTGACATGATCTTCAAACTCAGAAAGCGATTCTTCATTCGCCTATTCTTCCAACTCGTCACAGTCAACGGTCTTTTTTTTTTCAATTTGCTTTACGTCATACCGACATAGATAGGTCTTATGCCGAAGATGGGATAGGAAAGGGCTAGGAGTGGAAAGGAAGCATCCGTGGCCTTAATTGAGGTGGGAAATGGGAAAACACGGAAGACCATATCCAGGGCTGCCGACAGTGGGGTTCGAACTCACTACCTCCCAGATGCAAGCTCACAACTGCGCGCCTGTAACCACACAGCCAACTCGCCCGGTAGTCAATGGTCTAATCGCCATAGTGACGCAATTCAAACTGAGCATAAACAAAGCATTCAGATTGTTGAGAGCTGCTAATTATGATTTCCTGGGAAAAGTAAGGAACATTGTGGAGAGTAAGTTTGAATGATGGCGGTAGAGGTGGGATCCCTCGCTAAGTCCGAGGGAAAAACCGAACCTGGAGGGTAAACAGATGATGATGATGATGAAGTTTGAATGATTAAAAAATCACTATTCCCATAAAATGTAACAAAAACAAAGTTCAACATTACCATAATTTAAAAAAAAATTAATTCGAAGAACAGTAATCATATTTGTGCCGGGTCATAACGACCCGAACGTTACATGTGTAACTATTACAGTTTATGCAAAAACTACTTAAACTATTTAAAAACCTTTTTTAACACGTGCTGCTCTTGTTGTCAGCCAAAGTCGCAGAGTTTCATGAACATATATTGGTATTTGAAATAGGAAAAGTGACGTGCATATTAATTTAGGGTCATATAGACCCGAACAGAACAGCAGGGTTAACCCAGATGTTCCCATGAATTTATTTATATTTTATTATAGTTTTTGTTCTCTTTTATGTAAGAAAAAGTGTTGAAAATATACCATATACCACATCTTAGTGAAAATCTGTAAAGTTTTTTTCACAGGTTTACCGCTGGAGGGTGTCCTTTGTAAAGGACAGTGGGAACATAGACATTTAAAAGGTGGTAAATTTTTGTATTACTGTTTCTGCAACTTCTTACACTTTACACTGTTTTATTGAATACCCATACATTCCTAGTGCCCTAAGAAAACAAAAATGTAACAAAAAGGATTGAATAATTATAGTTATGTAGTATATAGTGTTTACCAATTAATAATACATTACAGTTAGCTATTTGTAAATTTTCAGTTTTATAATGGATTTGCTGATTTACATTACAAAAATCGTGTATGGTAAGGGCCTACGTACATGATAAGCAAAAAATATATGTCATTGAGTTTGCAAATTTTAATTATTTAACAAACAGTGGTAGTGTATTGGTCCTTACTTCTTGGTTTACTATTCTCTTTATCATCAGTCACCCCTCATAGAGAGGCTGCTGAATGGTGACAACTTTTCTCTGTGCACACAAAAACCTTGAAGTGTTGTGAAGAGGGAAAACAGAAGCACCGTTTGAAGCTACAGATACCAAATTGTTATCGTTCCACTTTGTTACAACAATCTTATGTCTGAGGTCACCTTGGATTCAAAGAAACCACACTTTTCTTTTTTAATTTCCTGTTTTGACTTTAAGAGGACATATCGAGATTCTGTTGTCTCAGATTGTGCCTGTTCCCTTTAGATTCAGATTTCCAAGCTCTTCAATAAGAGGCATGGTTGTGAATAGGTAATCAAAAAATATGTGGTAGGGAAAGGGGCTCATGTTCCATCAGGATGCCGCTATACTGGAGAACAACTGAAGGGCCCGTACCTAGAACTTCATAGGCCTCAGGGATCAGTTTTTGATACCTGGTATGGATCCATCCACACAACGTAGCCAGAGTTTGTAGCACCAACCCATAGTTTGTAACCGTACCTAACAGGCTTGCCGCCTATGAACTGCTTACAGCCATGTTGCCCATAATATGGGATCATGGCCTCATCAACACTCTGCAGTTCGTGATGTGGTGCCATGTCTTAAAATCTTTTATTCAAAAGATCATAAAGTGGTATAATCTTTGACAAAAGATCATGTGGATCCAGTTTATCATTGTCACAACAATGCAAGTTGGACATAATGAATTGAATCTGTTTCTTCACAAAACTGTAACCACAGCTTCGTTGAATGTGTCCTTGCCAAGATCCCAATACATTCTCATCCTGGGCACCTGCAAATATCCACTAAGTAGCAAAATTCCTATGAAACCTTTAATTTCTTCATGGCTGATATCCCCTAAACGGTTTCTCTGGGCTGCATATCTATTGGTGTGGGTTACTAAACGTTCTACCTCCTTATCAAAGAAATAATAAAATGTCACTGGCCAAAGTACGCCATTCAAACAAAGGTCACCATCCTTCAAAACGCGCGTGTGTGTGTAATATTAGGCGAAGACAAGCTTACGGAAGGAACAGAGCGTTCAGAGATTCCCCCTGTTTCTTCTTCAGTAAGAGTTAGTGTTATAGCAACTGGAAAATCTGGACCTACAAATTCTGTATCATGGTCATCGTGAACGCAGTGAGAAAAGAAATACGCCTCGGCTCTCCGTTGTGATGGAGGGATTTTGCTGGGAGTGACGTCAACTTCCTCTGCCGAGTGTTCGTCGGTAAGATCACACAATGTAGTAGTGTGAGGCATTACTGCAATGTCAATCTGAGCCTCTGAAAAGATATTGCCCTCTTCATCCTATTTTACTAGTGGCTTTAAGTTGCATTGACGCAGATAGGTCTTATGGCGACGATGGGATAGGAAAGGCTTAGGAGTTGGAAGTTTGTGGCCGTGGCCTTAAGGTACAGCCCCAGCATTTGCCTGGTGTGAAAATGGGAAACCACGGAAAACCATCTTCAGGGCTGTCGACAGTGGGATTCGAACCCACTATCTCCCGGGTGCAAGCTCACAGCCGCGCGCGTGTAACCGCACGGCCAACTCGCCTAGTCATCCTCTTCTAATACAGCTCTAATAGCTCATCAAATGTTAGACCTCTAAAACAATAATAAGGAACCACTCGCTTCTTTATCCTAGTAGCTTTACTTGAAAAGTGTTAAAGAATATTAATAAGAACTACTAGAGCATAGAACACGGTCAGAAGTAAATATTACATTATCCTATTTCATTACAGAACCGGTACTACTACTGAAGCTAAACAGTGTGCACATAACAATGTAGGTGCATGTTCCCACTGTCCTTTTAGGACACCCCATGGCCTGATTTAAAACCTCTCTCGCATTCTACTATTAAACAGAAGCCACATGCTTTAAATACCGTATATAATTTAACATAACCACACAAAATAGGAGGTGTTTATTTTAAGTAAGGGCTGTTTGAAAATAACTACACTGTGAAATACTATTTCCAAACATCACATTTATTTGCAGATTCTACATACTTTACTCTAATTTTTCAACATAGTCGCCAGGTTTGTTTAAACACTAATCATTCTTTACAAATTAGTTTTGAATTTGGTAACCTGCCCAGTAATGGACACCCTTAAGAAAATTTTAACTTTAATAATATTTTGCAACTCCCCAGTCCCCAGCCATTGTTAAGAGATAATTTGATACTTGATTATAATACCTAGGTAGTGTTAAGGTGACATTTTTCTTGTGCTTGAAGGTCAATAAAAATTCACTTTTCTAATTTTTAACAACAAAGTATTTATTGTTCGTAAAGTTGATTTTTCCTCCACTTCCAACCAGTGTCCAAAATTGGGTGTCCACTACTGGCCTACAAGGTGTCCACTATTAGCATTTCTGTATTTATTTTACAGATATGTAAACTCAGTAAAACATTAAATAAAGAGGAGGAAAGGGATAAGCAGAAATGATGAGAGAAGCTAGTAGGTATTATCAAAGAGAATAAGTAATGGGTATTATTATTAGTCCAGCCCGTGGACCGCTATTCACACAGAGACGCGTAACGACTCTCGTTTGTTTAGTGTTTTCTCGCTCGCGCCTTTCTTGGAAAGGATGTTCTGCAGCAGTGCTCAGTGCTGCCAACGTCTGTACTTAGGAGCTATGCTTCGAATTGTTCCCCGTTCTTGCCATTCGCGAAGCGGACATAGGCCCCTAAAGTCCATTTTGGTTGAAAGCATCCTGCATGAGAAATGGTTGCGCATGAAGTGGTGGGAGCTATCGTACCCCCACTACTGCAGCAAGTCCAGTCGCCAGGCTAGCGCTGAAGTGAAAACATCTCTCAAGCGGTGCATGTTACGCGCGGGCTAAGTTGAAATTACTGAAGTGACGAGCATGGCTTCTAAGTCCTCTTCTAAATCTGGGAGACCACTGCGAGGTCAGGCACGTGAAATTGTTTATAAAGTGAGTGAACATATGAAAGTTATGAAGCGAGAATACGACTTGAAATTGAATGTTGTGCAAACAATTTCAGAAGCGACAGGAGTGGGAACAACACCGGTGAAGAAGATAATGAAAGAGTGAGTGTCGAGTCAGGCTAGGGGTGAGCTTAAGTTTAGCACTCCGACAGGAAAACAAGGTGAAAGAAAAAAGAGAGTTCCAGTTGATGATTTTGTAAAAGCAGCTATTAGGAGGAAGTTCATGAATTTTACGCTGAAAGAAAACAAGTGCCCACTTTAAAAAACCTTTCTGAAGCTTTGTAAGAGTATGACATAGTGCAGTGCAGTCGCTCACATCTGCATAAAATAATGCGTGACTTGGGATTTCGTTGGAGGAAATGCCAATCAAAGGGTAAGCTTTTAGGTGAGCGACCAGAAATTGTGGAATGGCGAGTGAAATACTTGCGACAGTTACGGATTTTCCGAAATGAAGGCAGAAATATTATATTTATAGACGAAACCTATCTTCATGCTTCGCATGTTGTTTCTCGGTGCTGACAAGGATCTGAAGAACTGGGGGTACTTTGTTCCCTTTGTTCCATAGGAAAGGGTAACAGATTAATTATAGTGCACGGTGGAGGAGAGAATGGTTTTGTTCCCAATGCCCTTTTAATTTATAAGTCTCACTTAAAGACCGGGGACTATCATGACGATATGAATTATAATAATTTTTCTAAGTGGATAAATGAGCGATTTGCTCCAAATTTAACCCCACGGAGCGTAGTAATAATGGACAATGCAGCCTATCATTGTGTTCAGGAAGACAGAAAGCCTAATTCTACCTATCTGAAGAAGGATGTACAGGAATGGCTGCAGAAGAAAGGAAATGAGTTTGATCCAGGTATGACGAAGGCTGAATTGTTGGGACTCGTGAAAAGAGCTAGCGTGGAGAAGGTATACAAAATAGATAACCTATTGAAAAGCTATGGACATCAAAAAAAAAGAGGTACGTAATAAGAATATATTTCAAATAATAGGCCTAATAATGCATCATTCACTTCTAAGCTCAAAAAAGTGTGCCATAGCATCTCTAATGCTTTCACTGTCCATAAATGAGGCGCTCCTATTCCCAATATAAATAAAAGTGGTTATTATGTACAAAAAATGTTGCTCTGTCTTATAGATCGCTCATGACTTGACGGCAGACACGCTCGACAAAAAGGAAGCTCTTTGCCGGATATTGTTTGCACAATATTCGCAAGACAAATGGACAAAATGTTGTGACCACGTAAAAGGCATTGAGCAGGAATACTGGGAGCGTGACCACATAATGGATGAGGAATTAGAATTAGACCAGTTCATCATCAACCTCGGTGAAAGTTCAGATAATACTGATTCAGACGAGAGTGAAGATTGTTCTGAATAAATTGTAAGTAAGATCCCTGAACTCCGAATATTAAACAAACAAACATGATAACAGAACACGTAAGCAGGCAGATAATATTTTTGCATTGATTTTATGCGACAGATTTGTTTTGTCTATTGTTCCGGAGCATTTTGTAGCTGTATTATTTGTTGTTGTTGTTGTTGCAAGAAACCTGTCTCTCAATCATAACAATAGCAGGTTATTCTAGAGTATTATGTATTATTATATTTATTTGGTGGACAAGAAAGGTAGACATTGCTAATGTTATTATTATGCAACTAGCTGAAGTTTTCTAATAAGGTTTTTTCTCGGCATTTTCCTGACAAATTCGCATTAATTAATCTCTTTTATACGTATTTCACTGGAAATCAGCTTAAGTACTGTAGATTATATCTTTGGGCTGTCAGTGGAAACAACTTCCTCCATTTCGTTGGGCGATTGATGAGATGATAGCGCGTACCGATGATACGCCTTTCCTGGGCATACAGCACAGTGTCAAACAACCTTCCTTTATTCGCAGTATTACCAGTTGCAAGCTTCTTCCTCTTCTACTAAATGGTTCAAACCTTTCATTTTTATATAAGTGGTGACATATTTGTAACAATGTGTCATAATAAATAGCACAAGATTAAATTAAAGGCTACATTGCTATACACTGAGATATATTTTTGACATTGTATCGAAAGCATAATCCGATATGAATTATTTTAGGTATTACCCTCTGATTTCTTGATGTCACCAACATATACTACGGAATATACGAAGTATTTCCGTGCTCAAAGGCCTGTGTAGTTAATTGACAAGGTTTAACGCACAATCGAAATGTAAGACGCGGTTTGTAAAATGTACAGTATTACTTTATTTTCACTAGTTTATCATATTAAATAATTCTTACACTTTTGAGTTAGTGTGGTGTATGTACACCGATGTGCCATTGCATTATGACCATCTCGACCCGAGAACATTTTGGGCTTGTTGCGGGGAGAGTAACACATGACAAGCTTTCCACACTACTTCAATCAGCTCCCTGAGCTACTTCCGCTGCCTGAACTCGACTGGGTCAGCTGGAGGAGAGGATCAAGTCCTTACCCCACTACCAGCGCGAACGCTCCCACAGTTCCTCGCACTCGAGGCCAGGCCACACCTCCGGTCGTCCAAAAAGACGCTTACTATGAAGATAGACTATAGTTTCGTTTACGGCTAGGACAGGATCTAGGCAAGACCATTGGTCTGAACGGTTAGGATTCTTGCTGTGGACAAGACCATTGGTCTGGACGGTTAGGATTCTTGCCGTGGACAAAACCATTGGTCTGGACGGCTAGAAGCCGCGTTAGACCCCTAGTTTCGTATACGGTTAGGATAGCATTTAGGCAAGACCATTGGTCTGGACGGTTAGGACTCTTGCCGTGGAAAAGACCATTGGTCTGGACGGTTAGGATTCTTGCCGTGGACAAAACCATTGGTCTGGGCGGTTAGAAGCGGCGTTAGGCCCCTAGTTTCATATACGGTTAGGATAGGATCTAGGCAAGACCATTGGTCTGGACGGTTAGGATTCTTGCCGTGGACAAGACCATTGGTCTGGACGGTTAGGATTCTTGCCGTGGACAAGATCATTGGTCAGGACGGTTAGAAGCGGCGTTAGGCCCCTAGTTTCGTATACGACTTGCGCTTTTACAGTGCTGCGGTTGGTAACGGATTATCATCAACATACTTGACGGGAAGGTGATCACGTTCCACTTTACATTGGCCAATAAGAATACAAGTACCTACCTCAGAAATGAACATGGCGTGTAATAATCTTTATTAGGTTATAAAAGTAAATGTGCTTCTTGGGGCGGGATTGTGGGTTCCTGGGCATCGCAAAGAACACATCTCTCCTCTGAGACGCTCTCCAAGTAAGATTTCACTAATTCCACTCACTTGTAACATTACAAATTACGCCGGTCTACGGGCTGTACTAATGCCACTAAGAATATCTTCAATATCAGGAAAAATATTGTACCGTGAGATACACCCCGACCCCGCAAATTTAAATTGTGCGCCTAAAAAGTATCCCCTACAGGAGAAACTCTGAACTTTAAAATCTGTATTAAATCAAAGGTTTCTTGGAAGATGTCACTACTGTAAATTTTGAAGTGTTCTGAACTGTGTCTATTTCGATTTGTGTTTGTTTGCTCTGTAGCAAGAAGTGTGGACATTCTCTTCCAGATGTCACTACATAAAAACTATAACTGTGCACCCTGGTGCGAAGTAAACGAACTGTTTGTGAAGAAAGTTTGTATCCATAAGTTTGTTCTTTGTTAAATTTCTTTCTTTCATTTTTTGGGTTGGCAATATTGATCCCTGTTTTCGCCAGTTTTGAATTCAGCCAATGCTGAATTTTCAAAATTAATTTTCCACCAATCCCAGATTTCTTCTTCAGTTTTGACATGTAATCTTTAGCCGACCAATAAAGGGTAGTGGCGGGACTGTTTTATTCACGAAAGGTCTCGAAATTTCCCCGAGCGTATAAAACTGCTGGGGTTCATGGCTCGTGGCCACTTCAGTAACATCTTTCTCAGTGTGCGAATATATAGCAGGGGGCGGGAAGCGCCTCTTTCTTCAAGCAGCAGTTCATCTACAAGGTAATGGCCTGTTAACTTCTTCATTTCTTGCTAGCTCAGCAGTTTACTCTCGGGGAGGGTTCGAAATCTTTAATATGTAACCAATTCCTTTAAAATGTAAATTAACTTTTCTGTGTATTTAAAAACTTCAAATCTCTTTTACTGTAAAACGGGGATAGAGAGTGCCTCACCCTCTCGAACTCCCCTTCATTTTGAAATTGAGGTGACTACGTTTTCATAACCGTTTCTTCTCTTCCTTATGCATTAAGTTTTCTCATAGGTGTCACATCCCTAGCTTGGGATTAGCCCCTGTATATCGGCCTAGAGCCACTTAGGTTTTAAAAAAGTGTATTTAGGAGTGCTGTTTCACGCCTCCAGTTCTCTCTGTGCCTTGGGCCAGTAACTTAACCTGTTGTTTTTTTTCTTTGCGAAGGCCCCGGTAGGTTGGGTACTAGTTACCCCTGTTAATTTATAAGGATGCCTTAAGGGCAGTTGAGTGTGAAGTTTGTTGTAGCCTTTGAGAGGCTTGTAAAATTGAGAGCTGGTATGCTCTTTTCCTTAACATTGTAAGTAGGAGCTACGGCTCCTTTGCACGTTGGGATTTTCTACCTCCTTGTACATTTGGTGACTTGATAAAGTTGAGCTAATCGCTCAATGATTGTGAGTGTGGGGCTCGAAGCCCAAAACCTGAAACCAAAAAAAAATATTATTTTGTGCCTGCCTTACGTTGTTATTTCACCTAGTGGAAATTGTTGTATATTGTTACCTGTTATTTCTTGATTTTGAAAGGTAAATGTAACCTTTGTTAAAGTTTTAAATTAACTTTAATTCTGTAGTTGAGATCTATTCCAGCCCGCACCTTCTTTGACCTCTGCTGTTCCACAGATACGTCGGAACAAGTGGTAGCAGAGCGTGGTTGAATGGGTCTCAATTTAGCCCCTTTTGATGGCTAAACATTGGTTTCGATTCGAACTCTAACAATTTTCTCAGTTGCTGGCATTTTTTTATTTTTCTAAAATTTTTCTGTCGTCGTGTCCGGCCCTCGCGACGTCCTCCATCCCGGCTATTTGCGCAAGGAGGAATTGATCTATGAATTGACAATTAGAAATGTGCAATCTGGAGGCACGGTTGCAGTAGATTCCAATAAGCTTAGAGTGTCCCTTAATTTGCCTATTTCCACCCCCACTTTGGGAGAGAAAGAGATTGACGATGCTCTCTCCACGATCACTGACAATACTACTGAGCTAGCATTTGTAGTTATTTTTTTGAAGTAAGTGATCCATCTCCTAATCAACTCAAAAGAGTACAGGCCACATTGTACCACTTTTATAATAGGGTGTGTGATCTATTGTCCCTGAAGTTAAATGACCTTCAGGGTAAGGAAGCTAGTGCTGTTACCGAAAACTTGTCTAAAATGTCTAGTAAAGTTAGCCACTTGTTATCTGGATCTGCTATTCCAAGAACCGACCTGCCTATGGCAGTAAATATTGCAAGTGGGGAGGATTCCTCTAAAGAGGAAGGAAGTACTACTGCGGAGGCTACCCAACGAACATCTGCCTCATTTGAAACTGAGTCCGATCGTCGCACGTCCATTCCACCCTTCGTGTTAAATAATGCACCTTCTGAATCTGCTTCTCCGCCACGTCACCGGGTTTCAGCAGTTTGCCCCATCCTTTAGCAATGTTGCTCAGAGGTATTTCTAAGTTTCCTCTTAACTCTACCAGTGACGTAATTTCATTCTTAAGGTTTTTAGTTGAGTTTCAGGATCATGCCCTGGTTTTTCTCATTCTCCGTGTCAAATTTTGCAGATATATTATCCCTATGCAATTGGTGTTCTCTCAGACAAGATAGTTAGGGCAATTGCTTAACAATCATCCATAGAAGACTTCCACGCCCATTTATTAGCAAACTTCATTCCGGCTAGGGCTAGGTCATCTCTAATTCAAAAGTATTATTACAGAGTACAGCGCTTAGATGAAAATCTTGCCGATTTCATACAAGACATCAAATTCTATACTAGAGTGTTTGCTCTTCACTTCCCTGAAGATCAAATTTGTCAGGCCATTGTGGAAGGAATTTCACCATCTTATAGATCATACTTGTGTTTTGCGTCGCGTCCGCAAACTTTTGCCGAGTTAGAGGCTATGGCTGTCTCAGCCGAAGGAGTTAGAGATGCCGATACCTTGCGTCTCGCGAAAGAACCCCCTCCATCCTCTAGTAGTTTTCGGCCTCCACCTCGCCGACCCGTCACACCCCGTAAATGATATGCTTGCGGGTCGCCTGACCATCTTCGCAATAAATGTCCATTGATCCAGTCTAGTGGGACAAGGAATGGAGCAGGGTCATCTCAAGGCTGCTTTAAATGCGGCGCGTTTTCCCATATTGCCAAGAACAGCCCTAATGCTAACAGCACCCCCTCCTGCTCAACTTCGGGTGCAACTTCCACCAACAATCATAAGTGACTAGTGGTAGTATTTATTTATGAACAAACAGGCTTTCCGCCCCATTACATGTTCACAAAGCAATAAGACACAATATTAATAATTATAATAAATAAAAAAAATAATAAAAAATAATAATAAAATAATGATAATAATATAATAATAATAATAATAATAATAATAATAAAAAAATAATAATAAAATAATGATAATAATAATATAATAATAATAATAATAATAATAATAACTAAATACATAATAATATAATAATGATAATAGAGATAATAGGAATAAATAATAACAAAAATGATAACAATTCTGTAGCAGTCCTCGGCTCGAGGATCCAGCCGACTCATCACTTGTCCTTATGCCTACAGCAACTTTCGTCACATTCATTTTCCCTGACATACTCCCGATCAATACCAAAACATCGACAGTCAGCACTTACATTCTAACCAGCCATAACACAAACAAAAGTCCTCCACGTTCACAACAATAAATAACACAATCCTAACCCAGCAGAAAATCATAATAACTTACAATCGAATTTCAACACTGGTCTCCCTCCACACTTACCTTAAATACCACTTTTATTTCAATGCATTACTACCTCTCATGTTGCAACTAGTCCATTATTTAGCCATGCTTGATCTCATTTTAAAACCCAAGCCATGCTCAGCATTACATTTGCTATCGCAACCACCACTCATTACGTGTCCTTGTGGATTCAGCACATACGTCATCTTCATTGTCCTCTAACTTACTCTCTGTCCATACCATAACAACCAACATTCCTCAATTGCCCTTCAATCCATCATACACTACATTTACCAACCCGCACTTAATACAATCATCTCTCCAACTCCAAAAGTTTCAGCAATAAATTAAACCATCTCATTACCAAACCATCTTCGCCTATACCAACACTTCTCCCACACCACATTTTGTTTCAATCGATAAATCTAAAATAATTCAGCAATAAATAAACCATCTACCTACAAACTCCCGGATTCAGATACCACCTCTTACCCACAATTTCCATTCCAGATCCACCTCATATACCTTCCACAATACACCACTGAATCTAAATTTACAACATCTCAGATTTACCAAATAACACCGCTTAACACCGCTTCTCACCATATTTCCACCATAGTCCTCAATAACTGCGACCATTTTATACCACCACTTCTCCAACACCTCATTTCAGCAATATGACACATCTTAACTTAATCGTATCTAGATACCAGGCCATCTTCACCTTAAAATACCAAACACTCATATACCATCTCTTCACCAACACCACATTCCAATCTCTACCATCCAAAACTCTTGTCCCTCTTAACACTCACTTAGTTAGCATTAAATAACCTCCTACCAAACCAAAAGCTAATACATCTACCCTTCAATACCAACACATCGCTTCATATACCACCTCTCAATCTCATACCACACTATCATGCTATCCTCTCTCTTATATACATCAACAATAAATATACCACTTCCCCATTGCCACATTTCAGTCTTCACAAATAATTCACCTAATAAATTTACAGTGAATAACAATTACTGACATATCATAAAACTTACCAATCAGCGTCAACTCCAAATATCACAATAAATATATCACTTCACCCTTACCACGTCTCAGCCTTCACAAATTATTTACCCTATTTCAGTCTTCACAAATAGTTACCATCATAACCTAATAAAATTACAATGAATAACAATTACTGACATATCATAAAACAAACAGACCATGCCATCCTGTCCTCTTATCCAACTCCCCTAACTAAATACTCAGTCCCTATATACACTAAACCATTAAAATTTTAACCTACTATCTCCTTCCCTTATACAGATAACTATTCTACCCCCCTATTCCCCTGCCCACCCTCTAACTCACTCTCCTTCATTTTACTCTCGCAGGCCTTTTTTGTCGCACAAAAATACCTGTTCAATTCACCCCCTTTTTCCCATTGTTTAAGAATCCATCTCAGTATTGCGTTCTCATCCCCTCTCCCCAGTATTTCCCGATGCTCGGCACTCAATAATCCATGTCTTAACCCCCTCGTTACCTCACAGTCTCTTAGCAAGTGAAACTCATCATTCACATCTCCACAAAGTACACACCTTGTCTTATCCCTGCCCTGTAACCAGCCCTTATTCCTTGGCAGACCTAAAAGCCACCACATCATCCCATATCGATTTGACCTATCGACGTATCTAATATTCAACCCTGCTATCTCCTCTATTTTCGTCAAAACAATCAGCGAATTTCTTAGTCTGCTTTCCCCCAATAATTTCTGCCTATGGATATCCCTAATTCTCCTTTCCAGTATTTTCATCCCTCTCACTTCTGTCTTTGACCAAACCTCCCCCCACAGGTGCCCTAATCCTATCCTCTCTAAATATCCTTTTATTTTTTCTAACCATACACCCTTATACATGCTCTTAAATTGCTGTACATATGCAGCCTGTAAAACTCTCCCACCTTCCTGTCTTTTTAAATTCATCCAATATCTAACTATTCTTTTCACACCCTCTGATTCCAAATCCTCCCCACACATTAATTCCGCCCCTACATTTGCTGTACACCTCGGTAAGCCCATCACTAACTTAGCAAAACTACTAACAATCTTTCTTAGTTCCTCTCTTTTTTCATCCAGCCCCCAAACTTCTGCCCCGTATAATACCCTCCCCACTATTACCGACCTGAACACGAGTCTCAGTGTTTTGTAACTGATCCCCGGGAACTTGAGTATCAAATTTCTGACTGAGGCTAAGGCTGCCAAGCCTCTATATTTCATTCTTTTGATCTGGTCACTCCAAGTTCCTTTATCATTAAAAATAACTCCTAGATATTCCAGCTTCCTTACCTGTTCCAATCTTTCTCCCTGTATTACCCAATTCCCTTCCATCTTTCTTCTTTTGTTCACCTGTACTATCAATATTTTAGACTTATTTACATTAATTTTCAATCCCCATTTCCTCGCAAATAGCATCACTGACTCTAAGGCCCTATTCATCGCCCCTGAAGTTAACGTCATCAATAACACATCATCCGCAAATATCAGTCCTGGCACTTCCAAACCATTAATTACCGGTACAGCCCAATTTCCTGCCCCAAACCCCTCTAGAATATCGTTTATAAATAAAATAAACAGTATGGGCGATAACTTGCAACCTTGTTTTAAACCCACCTTGGACTCTAATGGTCCACTCATTCTCCCTTCTCCCAATTTTACACAAAACCTGACGTCCCTGTATATTCCTTCCACTGCCCTCAACATCTTCTCCGAAATCCCTAGCCTACCTAATTTCTCTCGTAGGGCCTCTCTATTTACCTTATCAAAAGCTTTCTCAAAATCTATTGCTGCTACATAAACCGTACTTCTATTCATATTCTTATACTTTTCTAAAATAGTCTTTACTATCATTATATTATCCACTGTTCTTTTCTTTTTCCTAAATCCCCCTTGGTAATCTGTCAAAATTCCATTTTCTTCCGCCCACCCACTTATTCTGTTCGCTAGCACCCCAGTATATATTTTACTCAGAGAATCCAACAGAGATATACCCCTATAACTGTTCACATCGTTCCTACTACCCTTTCCCTTGTATATAGGGCATATGATTCCTGTTTCCCATTCCCTAGGGTAATTTCCTCCCTCGAATATCCTATTGAATAGTTTCACCATGCCCTCTATCATTATCTCATTTTTACTAATTTCCTTCCAAAACTTATTATTTATACCATTACACCCCCCGGCCGACTTCGCTCTGGCTCTGCTTATCACTCCCCGGATTTCCTCTCTTGTGATTTCTTTATCCAAGTCATAAATTGCCACTCCCCTATTACTCCAAATTACTTCTTCTCCCGAACCTCTCCATCTATCACCCCCCTTTTTTCCTAGTAATTCCTCGAAGTGCCTGACCCATTGCACTTCCTCAATACTCGTTCTCTCCATATTCCTTCCACCCTTAATAATTCTATTAATCTTATCCCAGACTCTCTCAAAATTGTTAGTCTTGCAGTCATTATTTATGGCTTCCATTTGTTCCTCTAACCACGTCTTTTTTGTCTCAGAAATTTTCTTTTTATACTCCTTCCTCAATCTACAGAAAAACTCCCTTTCTTGGCTTCCACCTTTCCTTCTATATTCTCCTAAAGCGTCCATCACCCTCCTCCGCAATCCTTCACACTCCCTATTAAACCATTCTTCTCCCTCTTTCTTATTTCCTTTTCTAGCTTTCACCTTCTGCGCTATCATCTTTATTGGATGTAGCAACAATTCCAAGGCTTTATCAGTATCATTCTCTTCTAACGCCCCTTCCCACCCATATTTCAGAAGATGTAACTCCTCCTTTACTACCCTATTCCAATCCCGGCCCACCTTCTCTGTCCATTTGTACTTATTATAACCCCTCCCTCGTTTATCCTTTGTCTCATTTTCCTTCATTGTACGCTTCTCTACCTCTCTTTTCAGCATAACCCTCACCGGGAAATGGTGTGACTCAATCCAATCTCCTATTTCCATACTTACAACTTCCTCAATCATCCCTTCCGAGCTCAGAACCATATCTATCACACTACCCCCTTTCTCCGTAACATATGTCAATTTCCCCGTCCTGTCACCCTCTATCCACCCATTCAGAATATACAAGTTTCCCACAGCACACATCTCTAGTCGCTTCTCTCCATAACTATTTGTAATTTTGTCCTCACTCCTTCCGCTTTCTAACAAACACATTCCATCCTCCCTACTATAAATTGGGCTCTGTTCTCCTATTCTCGCGTTCCAATCCCCAAATAACAACATATCCTCCTCCCCTGGATACATTCCCCTTATCCTACCAATATCCACCAATAACTCTTCAAAAAAATATTTATTTGCATATTCTGAATTACTAGGATGGCAGTAAACAAAAGCTAGATTTATTTTCTTCCTCCGTCCCTCTCTCTCTCTCCCAAATTCAATCTCAGCCATATGGTTTCCATCATATCGGTCTCTATATCCTCTACTCTTTCACTAATTTCTTCCCTAATTAGAACTATCATCCCTCCTGGTGCTCGTCCCTTATTCCTCTCTTTTCTTCTATATTTATATTTTATCTCAAACCCCTTCCATGCAATCTCCCTCCCTGATTCCAACCACGTCTCTAAGAGTGCCACAACATCGAAACTTTCAATTATTTCCCTAACTTTCTTGTTTCCTAATTTGCTCCTTACTCCTTCAATATTCACACATCCTATCTTCCAAAATTGTTATAACTTTCCCTCCCTCCCTTCTAGGTCTCCCACTCTATTCTTACTTCTAGTATTTATCGACCTCTCTCCCTCTGTATCCTCCATCCCTTTACGTACTTTTCCCCATATGTCTTTTAAGCTCTTACTCCTGACTTTACTCATAAGTTTTTTACCTTCTTGTCGATCTGTCTCCTCTTGTCCTTTCTTTTTCGCTACACCACTGCACCCTGCACTCACCTCTTCTTGCTGCTCACCCCCACTCTCCCCCTCACTATTTTGGACTTCTGAATCCATCTCCCTTTGTCCTTTCTTACTCACTGCACCACTACACTCTCCTCTCCCAGTTTCTTGCGGTCCACTCTCACCGTCCACTTCACTATCTTGGTCTTCTGTCTCCCGGCTACACTGCCCATTCTCTTCCGAGATGCCCTGCTCTCCTGCCACGTCCCTCCTCCTCTTCTTTTCTTCTTTCTTCTTCCCATCTTGCCTTGACCTCTCACCACTCTCAACCCTCTCGTTTTCGTCCATTTCCTTTAGCTTAGAAACTGAATGAACTCTGACCCATCGCCCGTTCGTCACCTCCAACCTCAGACCTCTTATTCGGGCCTTTAGCCCCTGGTTCCTCGCTCTCCAAAGGTGCCTATTCAAGATCTTCGCGTTTTCACTTCCTTCTCTTCCCATGTCTCCTTTCACCCCTATTTTCCGCCCTTGTAAATTCTTGCTGTTTCTTAACACAGAATCTGCCATTAGGGTTGAGAACAATGTAACCCTAATTGGCCTCCGACCTTTGATTCTACCAACTCTCTCTACATCATCAATGTCTACCTCACTAAAGTTTACCTTCATAACATCACGTATAGCTTCCACCACCTTAAATATCAGCTCAATCTTGCTCTCTCTCGCCCCTTCCTCAATTCCATATAAAAATATGGCTTTTTTCAATCTCTCCTGCCTGTACCCCTCCGCTTCTTTCTTCATCTTCATCACCTCGTCTTTCAGATGCTTCACTTCCCCTCTCAATAACTCGATTTCTTTCTCGTTATTGACCACTCTCCTGCTCGATTCCTCTGTCTTCGTTTCAAGCCATTTCTTCATGTTCCCTATCTCCCTTCTCTGCTCCTCCATCATGTCCTTTATTTCCTGCACCTTATCCCATTGACACTTTTCCTGCATCCCTTCACTTACGACCACCCTGAGTGCGGCCAAATCCTCCGTGCTATATTTTCCACTGGTATTTGGGCCTGGGTTTACTTCCACCCCCCCAATAACCAGTAACACTGCTATCACTGTCACCACCAGCACCGCTTCACTCATTTTCAATCCGTCCGTCACCAATCCATTCCTGACCTCCTTCTTCTGCCTTGCCTGCCATTTCCCAATCGCGGCCCGGTACTGTTCAATGCCAACCATGTTTACAGCACGCACTTCGCTACGCAACCTCTCTCCTCGACTGCTCGAGCTAGACTGCATAAGTGACTAGTGGCTTCGGCTGAGTCGGCTAACCCATTTTCCCGAGGCTCAGCCCCAAGTAAACCTGTCGAAATTTCAGGGAAAACTCAGTCTTCTAATTTATCTTTTGAAGGTCCCAAAGAACGTCTTAGGATTGCTGCGGATTCACCCGCACCTGTTCCCTTCCTCATAATTGAATTAAATAATGAACCTGTAACAGCTCTATTATTCAGGCAGTGTTTGTTCCATTATTTCGGCTGAATGGTATTCCAAATTAAAACCTATTTGTAAACTTCCTGATTTTTGTTCGACTTCGGTTCAATACGTTTCGACAAATTCCTCTCCATTAGAAATTTTAGGTTTTCTGTATGCCAAACGTCGTATATCTAAATGGAAATTTAAACTGTTTGTAGCTAAGCACTTGTCTTGCCCCATTATATTGGGAGCAGACTTCATGTCTCACACTGGTCTAGTGCTCGATCTTCAGAGCAAGTCGTGCACGTTCAAATTTGCTTCGAATTGTAAAATCCCCTTATTGAAATATAGTTCCGTGTCATGTTCATCTATTTCGCCTACGCAGGATGAGATGTTGTTAGATCTTAGACATCTACCTGAGGACCAGGCCGATAGTATTCGTAAGTTGTGTCAGTCGTTTCCAGAGGTGTTCTCTGATACTCTTGTTGTTACTGACCTTATTGAATACAAGATTGAGGTTACGGATTCGATTCCAGTCCGGTTTCCGCCTTATAGGCTGTCTCCACCTAAAACGAATGCTTTGAAGGAAATTATAGATCAGATGTTGAAGGATGTTATTATTCGGCCCTCTAAGGCGGCGTCCTATTTTTCTAGTCCAGAAACGCCAAGGTGGCTTCAGGCCTGTGATTGATTATAGGGCTATCAATCGGAAGGTAGTGTTACAATCTGTGCCCCTTCCCGACCTACATTCTTTTTTTTCATGGTTTCGTAAAGCTAAGTTCTTCACCATCTTGGATCGCAATCATGCGTATAATCAGATCCCTCTAGCTGAAGAATCCAAACATCTGACAGCTTTTGCCACGGATTGGAACTTGTATGAGTACAACCGCGTGCCTTTCGGGTTACCTACGGGAGCAGCTGTGCTTACGAGGCTACTAGACAGGGTCTTCTCCGACATTAAGTTTGAGTACTTGTACCACTATCTTGATGATGTCGTATTTTCGGAGACCTTCGAAGAACACCTAGATCATCTGAAAGAAGTTCTCAATCGCCTTCGTAGGGCTGGGTTAACTGTGAAGTTGTCCAAGGTCGCCTTCGCTAAGCCTTCCATGTCATTTCTAGGGCATATTGTATCGCCCGATGTCGTCGCAGTGAATCATTCTAGAACACAGGCTATCCGTGACTTCAAACCTCCCAAGGACATCAAAGGTATTGCCAGATTCATTGGCATGGTGAATTTCTTCAGGAAATTTATTCCTAACTTCGCTAACAGAGCAGCGCCCTTGAACCTTCTTCGTAGGAAAGGCGTCAAATTTGAGTGGGGGCCTTCTCAACAAGCCGCCTTCGAAGACCTCAAATTAGCTCTCTGTAATGACCCTGTCCTCGCTATGCCCGATTTCTCTAAGAAATTCATCGTCCAAACCGACGCGTCGTCGTCGCCGGTGGCAGCAGTCCTTCTTCAAGAGACTGAACTAGGGAGGCGACCCATCGCCTACGCATCTAGGACACTTTCGACTCAAGAAGCCAAGTATTCCATCTATGAACTTGAGGGTTTGGCTGTCTTGTTTGCTCTAGAAAAGTTCCGCCTCTATCTGGAACATGTCAAGTTCGACTTGGAAACGGATAACCAAGCCTTAAGCTGGGTCCTAGCTAGGCCGCGTCGTACTGGTCGTATAGCCCGGTGGGCCATCCGAATTTCTGCCTTCCAGTTTGACGTTAGGCATATTAGAGGAACTGAAAACGTGGTTGCTGACGGACTAAGCCGTATGTTTTCTAATGATGTAGAGAACTCCGAACAGGTTGATAGTTCTTCACCTCCCGAGTCCATACTACCTGTGGTTAATTGCATTCTAACAGATGCTCCCATGTTGTTTAGGGATCTTGAAAAATATCAACGTGAAGATCCAACGCTGGCCCCAATAATGGAACCCCTTTCTTCTGGGGAACATGTCGTCCCTTATGCACTGAGGAATGGTGTTTTATGTTGCCCGTCGCGGCATGATAATAAGATGAAACTGGTGGTTCCAGCCGTTCTCGTGCCCATGATCTTCAAGTACTATCATGAGACCCCATTGGGGGGGGGGCATTTAGGCATCTTCAAAACTCGTGAAAAGATCCGTGAAATGTCCATCTGGAAAGGTATGGACGGTGAAATTCGTGAACTAGTAAAGGCTTGTAAATCTTGCTTGCTTAGTAAACCCACCATGTCCACCAAGGTAGGCTTATTGTCTTCTCATCAAGCATCGCGCCCAATGGAACGTCTGTATATCGACTACGTCGGACACTTCCCCCAGTCAAAGGGGAATGCCAACAAGTTCATCCTTGTGTGTGTGGATGGCTTCACTAGATTCCCATGGTTATTTCCGACTAAGCCGGCTACCGCTCAGTCCACCATTTCCTGTTTAAATTCTATCTTTGCTTCTTTTGGTCCTTGTCAATATATCGGGTCCGACAACGCTAAAGCTTTCACTTCAAATTTTATCCGTAAATTTTGTTTTGATCTAGCCATCTCGCATGTAACTACTTCTGCGTACTATCCTCAACCATCTCTAGCTGAACGGATCAATCGTAATCTCAGGTCGGCTCTTATTGCCTATCATCATGAAGATCATTCTAGGTGGGACACGTCCCTGCATTGGTTAGCTTTTGCCTTGAATTCGGCGGTTCATGAATCTCATAAGTTTACTCCAGCTTCCTTGATGTTTAAGTTTGTACCCAACCCGCCGCTCTCTAACCTTTGGTCTCTTAGTGACATTCTGCCTGAGACAATAGATCCAGATAATATTAGAGATCTTTGGAAGAAGGGTAAGGCCAATCTTAAAGTTTCTCATGAAAAGGTTAGGGAAATATATGATCGTGGACGGAGACCCACCCATTTGAATGTAGGCGACCAGGTTATGGTCAAGAATTTTGTTCCCGCGGGCAAGCTTGTCCCCAGATTTCATGGGCCGTGCATCATTTTGCATTTCCTTACCCCGGTGACGTTGTTACTAAGCAACACAGCCACCGAGAGGATATTTAGGGTTCACCTGTCGCAAGTGAAACCTGTATAATTTCCGTGCTAACCTTGTCTTTATAACTTTGTAAGAATCCTGAAGGTTATATTTTTAGTTTCATTTTAAGGCCTTCTGCCCCTTATATTTTTTTTCATATGGTTGAATCTGCCTTGTATCAACTTTGTAAAACACCCTCCAAGGGTACTCTGCTGTCCTCTCCATCCGGCCATTACCACGCTCCCGTCTCCTGCTAAACCACACTAGTGGCATAATGAAATAAAACTTCCACGCCGCTGGCCCCTCAGCCTCAACTCCAATACCGTACCCTAAAACAATATACTTCTACAAAAATTCTGCCGCCGAGATCTTAATGTTTCAGTGCCCCCGCAGCCGTTTGGCGCCGTACCATCACTGAGGTGGGGTACGGGCCCACTCCACTCCAGTGAGGTCAACCTGTGTACGGCGAGCCGGAGTCCTCCTCCCGGCCAAGGCTGATGTGCGGCGCACCACCTGCAAACTGCTCGAGGACTGTAAACAATCGTCGCGTGTGCGGCGTGCTTCGCCACGACTCATAGTAGCGGGAGAGGCGTATCTCTGCGAATTTGAGGGGTCCGAGCGGCCTAAGTGATACATCGGCAGCGGCGGCAGGACGTGCCGCCAAGATCAAGCAGCATGTAACTGTCACATGGACATTCTATACCTACATTTAATATATTTTGACTCCAACATCAACCGTGCTGAACTTTAAAATATATTCCTTCAAGAATTAAAGTTTTGTTTCAGAATCCAACTACTACCGTACTCAAAAAATTTCGCATCTATATCCAACTACAACAAAGACACTCTCTAGCCGGAGTTCAACTAACTCCTAACTATGTTGAAACATGTCTTGATGCTTTAAATGGTTTCTGTTTAAATGCTGCTACAGACTCTGAAAATTTTTAATAACTCCTCCATATACTCCTACAAATCTATTTGAAAGGAAGTTGCAATTCAATTAATTTCAAATTATCTACAACAAACTTGGACTTTGCTTTGGGAAAAGATGTTCTTCAACATTCTTCTGTGTCACCCCTGGGAAGGACTTTGGGGGGGGGAGGTCTGTACCGTGTGGTACACCCCGACCCTGCAAATTTAAATTGTGCTCCTAAATAGTATCCCCTACAGGAGAAACTCTGAACTTTAAAATTTGTATTAAATCAAAGGTTTCTTGGAAGATGTCACTACTGTAAATTTTGAAGTGTTCTGAACTGTGTCTATTTCGATTTGTGTTTGTTTGCTCTATAGCAAGAAGTGTGGACATTCTCTTCTAGATGTCACTACATAAAAACTATAACTGTGCACCCTGGTGCGAAGTAAACGAACTGTTTGTGAAGAAAGTTTGTATCCATAAGTTT